>NC_072791.1:49767870-50077335 GCF_028583425.1 Eublepharis macularius | reverse complement strand
ACTTTCCCAAATTGTGAAGCAAAACAAGAAGTGTACAAGCTGTTCTCTTGTGTGTACAAGCTGAAGGACGAGGTTATTATCCAAGGTCTCGTGCCCCAGATGCTGCATGCTTCTCTCTTGCTTAAAGAGAGATTTCTGAAAGGTCAGCATTATGCTTATTACAGTAATGGGGCAAGCTGAGACTGTGGCCAGCCATACCTGATTCTAGGCCTGCAGGGTGTTTTCCTTCTCTGCAGCCTGGTGGTTGGGAGCTGAAGCCTGAGGTCTGCTGAACCACCAGCTGAACTGGAGGAAGCTGTGCTGTGGTAGCCAGGCAAAGCCAAGGCCAGGCTTCCAGCATGCATTCCACAAGTGGCCAGTCAGAGAGGCTCATGATGAGGAGCCAGCGCTACACTTCTCTACTCCTCTTGTACCTGAAGAGAGTTCTGAGGTAGACCACAGGAGCTCAGTAGTGTAGATCCCAGCCTCAGATCCTGTGGGTCCTGATAGAAGCCCCTAAATCCTTGATACGTTGATGCGCACTATGCTATGATCTCACTTGTTGTCTTTTCACCCATGGGTTATTATGGCTCACAACCTGATTCCCTCTCATCCTAAAAAGTACTGCTGTTTCCATTTTTTAAAAATGAGATACCAGTTCTGGGGAAAGTGGGTGAGAGAGGAGGATGGAAAAGTACATTGACTGAAGCCTATCAATACTGTCTGTCTGCCTACTGTCTGAAGGCCTCGCTATACATTACTTTGTTCTTGTGTGTCTGTCTTCTCCCTACCCTGTTCATTTATAAACCAATTTAATATCACCAGTCCCGATACCGATTCTTGTGGAACTCCACAGCTCACTTCCCTCCATTACAATAACTGTTCATTTATTCCTACTCTCTGCTTCTTGGCATTTAACCAACTTTTAATCAATAAGAGGATCCGTCCTCTTATCTCATGACTGCTGAGCTTACTGAGGAGTCTGGTGAGGGACTGTGTTGAAAGCCTTTTGGAAGTCAACGTGTACATATCTACTGGAACACCGTTATCCACAAAAGCTTTCCCTCTGTTTCAGCTTTATCTTCTGGTAATACAGAGCTATGTAGGGAATTAGAAAGATCCAGAGTGTTTCTTCTAAGCACTGGATATGCTTTCCACCATCATGACGCTTCCTCTACTTTCTGCCCATTGATCTGATCTTGGCATTGTTGATTAGTGATGAAGGAGCAGAAGAAAGCAGCAGTTGGCCTGGGATGAGTGCACCCAATAAGAAGAGGGCAAATGAGGAATAAGTAAACCTGCAGGAGGGTGGTTGAGTGGGGAAGATTTTAGGGGCCATGTGTGTCCTGGAGAAAGAGGGGGGCTTCATCTGCAAAGTAAAGGGAGTAGAGTGCAGAACGAGTTCACAGATGGTTAACCTTCTCTGCAGACACTTCCTTTACTTCTTTACTCCCTAACCCCTAACTTGTTCACCTCCATCCCATCATACAGACTTGCAAAATGTTTTAGTTTGGGGGGAACAGAAATAAAGGGCTAATTCATGTGAACAATGAATGCATAAGGGAGTAGTGGACTGTTGCAAATAAATGGAGATTCTCTGCCCCTCCCTCAGCAATATTGCATAGCATGTTAAATAAATATGTTAAATTTTATCATTTAGTGCTTATTTTGACAATGAGGGCATCAGAAAAATTTCCAAAAAAACCTGAAAAAACTTTACCAAAAACTTTCTCAACATATTTCTACTGGAAAACCCATATCACTAGTATCAAAACTTGCCATTGTTGGGGAGGAGTCCTGCCACTTCCTGATTCTCCATAGAAGACCTATTTTGTTTGAGCCACATCTCTCTTTCACTCCCTTCCTTAAACAGATTAAAACCTGTATATCCCCACCTTGGGAAATTTTCCCTAAGTGCCTCTGGAATTACCTATTTTCTTTCCATAAGTACTTCCATTTTTGACCTATACCAATAGTATTACTTCTATGCATGCACATTTTATGTCTTTCTGAACACTGTTCCTTCTAGTTCTGCTTTTGCATGTTTCTCCTGGACACCCATTCTGCTGGGCTGGTCATTTTATGTTTGCTATATAACATTCAAATAAGTTTATTGCAGCATAAATTTCTTAAGTTAGAGGCACTTTGCTGAACACACAATGCAAGTGAGTTGAACATTTATTTGCAGACAAAATCTCTCATCCATTCTAATCTGCAAGCCAAATTGAAAGCTGATCAGATACCCGAAGTGTCAGAAGTGCCTGCTTGTCCTTTTGTTATGGGTAGTTTCAGATGATCCTGCTTATGGATGCTGACAGGGTCCTTGGGAGTGTTAGGGCTACTTTTTTCCTATGTACCTATGCCCATCCTTACTTTTAAAATCTTGCTGGGAAAAGATATTGAAGCCATTAGTAAAAATAGTCAATTCCTTCCTGACTGAGGGGGTTCTCCCTAAATCTTTGAAAGAGACACTTATTAGACCTCTGCTCAAAAAAACTTTATTGGCCAGGGATGAGGTGATCAATTAAAGGCCAATCTCTAATTTATCTTTTCTAGGGAAGGTGATAGAACATGTGGTGGCAGAGCAGCTCCAGGGCTTCCTGGACGACACATCTGCCCTAGACCCATTTCAATCTGGTTTCAAGCCAGGGTTTGGTACTGAAATGGTTTTAGTTGCACTGATGAACAACCTTCATTTAAAGTTGGACTGGGGATAGTTTTTGCTGTTGATACTGTTAGATCTTTCAGCAGTCTTTGGCAGAGTTGACCACTTCATTCTCATCCGCCAGCTTGAATACAGAGTTGGTGTTAAGGGTATAGCCCTTCAGTGGTTTCACTCTTTTCTGTCTGACCAACTTGAAGAGTCTCCTCTGGAGATGTGGAATTGGTTGAGTGGAATTTGTCTTACGGAGTGTTACAGGATTCTGTTCTCTCACCCATACCTACCTACCTACAAATATTATGAGACTGCTGGATGTGATCATCTGGGACTTTGGGTTTGGGTGTCATCAATGTGCAGATGATACCCAACTCTGTATTTCATTATCCAAGCCTCCAGTTGCATCGTCTTGGTTCTGAACCGGTACTTTGAAGCTGTGGTCAGGTGGCTACGGCAGAACAAGCGGAAGCTAAATTGCAGACATGACAGAAGTAATGCTGGTAGG
The DNA here is from genome assembly GCF_028583425.1 of Eublepharis macularius. NCBI lineage: Eukaryota > Metazoa > Chordata > Lepidosauria > Squamata > Eublepharidae > Eublepharis > Eublepharis macularius. Next base: position 50,074,192 of record NC_072791.1, on the reverse strand, counting down.
GAAGGCTTATATTCTAGAGGGGATAAATTCACTCATCCTGGATAGAGTGAACTTAGTTTTTCAGAGCAGGTTAAAAACTTGGAGGTGCTCTTTGAAAATCAGATTGGCATGGTGGCCCAGAGTGTCTTCTATCAGCTGCATCTAGTTTACCAACTCTAATGATACGTAGACTCAGCTAATCTGGCCACGCTGACCCATGTGTCTATAACCTCTTGTTCTCTTGTTTGGATTACTGCAATGCACATTGTGTGGGGCTGCCCTTCAAAACAACTGGGAAAACTATAACTGGTCCAGAATGCCTGACGCAGAATGCATTGCAGTAATCCAACCTGACTATTGTCAGGGGCCAACCACTGGGAACATATGTTGCCTATTTTAAAACTACATGTTACCCAAAATGGCTACCCAGGTTTGTTCCGTGGCCTCTAAAGGCATCCTTCTGAGCGCATCCACAGTGCAACCAGGTGATTGTTGCATGGGGATCTTGCTTCCTGTATCTGCTCGGTTCCCATGGGGGGGACTGTCCCTGGTTACTGGGGGAAAAACACCTTGTGGGAGAGGGTGATCTTACAGCCCTCTCAAGTTACAACTAAATCTTATGGAGCATCGACATTACCTTACCAACTTCAAAGAAGCCATTAGACAACTCATTGATATCCAGTATAAAGGTGCTTATTAACTCAGGATACTCATATACTCATATACATAATAATAATACATAATAATAATGCAGTAACCAAAATAAAAACAGTCATTGAACAACAATAAGCAAAGTCAGGTGTACAATTTCTCATTTACCAGGCAGCTGTAAATGCCAGTCATTAACCTCGTATGGTCTAATATGAGGCTTAGGCAAAATTATATACAACAGGCAAGGAACAGTCACTAAGGCAAAAATTAGGAAAATACATTGAAGAAAATATAAGCAAAGAGGGAAACGTTGATCAGCAAGTCCTACATAAGAAAAAGAATTTTGCTTCTGCTGTACATCCGTGAGCCTAGGTTACACAAAGGCTGTAATTTCTCTATCATGTGTGTGGGCACATAAGAAAACCTTATGACCTGCCTTGAAGAGAAGATAGTTGGGATGTTTTTCTCCATGAGTTTGTGCTGAGAATCTTCAAGTGTTGGCAGTGCGTGTTAAGTAGAAAAGTTGGCTCCAAGACCACTCCGATAGGAAAAGGTGGCATAAGGTGCACCAAGTGGTACAAGAGTAACCAACTAATCCTTTTGGGGTTCCCTTTATACTTGGGCAACTTGTATATTATGTAAATGAGACTATTTAATATGAATGCTTATCACATGACTTCGTTATAATTGGTCACGGGTTTAATTTGGACTGAGATTGGAGGCTGGATATTCCTATGTACAGTGGGAAGTGGGGAAATTCTGATTTCTGAGCCCTAGTATATTTGCTTGGAGACCAAAAGTCAGTATATTTGGGGTTCGAAGCTTGAGACTTCCCATTCCCTAGTACCTTAGGCAATAGTATTATAGTGTGAAGAGGATATAATACCATGGGAAAGTTCTCAGAGTGAAAGGCTCACATCCTAGTTAGTCTAGAAGACAAGAGAATTCAGAACCATACCATATGTGCATATTGCTATCAATTGTAAAATTACAGAGTTTGGTACTAACACCTTCCCACAGGATTTGGTTTGTAAAAATAAGTGTTGTAAATAATGCAGAAGACTTTTCCTCTCCCACGTTACCTTGAAAGAGTTCATTACCCTTGTAGATCAATTAAGGCAGAGTTCCCAGTATATTTAAGGGTTACAGCATAAAAAATACAATACAACCTATCTATTCCTAAAGAATTGATCTTTAGTGCCCCAGTACAGGATAAGCAGCTTGATGATGGCGGGGGGCGGGGGGCTGAGTAAGTAGCTGCATCATTCATAGTGTCTTCTTCCTTCTGCACATATAACAATAACAACAACAATAATAGCAACATTGGATTTATATACTGCCCTTCAGGAAAACTTAATGCCGACTCAGAGTAGTTTACAAAGTGTGTTGTTATTATCTTCACAACAATAACCCTGTGAGGTGAGTGGGGCTGAGAGAGCTTGGAAAGAGGTGTGACTAACCCAAGGTCACCCAGCTGGCTTCAAGTGGAGGAGTGGGGAATCAAAACCCGGTTCTCCAGATTAGAGTCCTGCCACTCTTAACCACCAAGTTTCCCTGCTTTTGGTTGCCAAATTCCTTATGCTGTCTGTGTGACCAGGCTATCCCCTGGGGTATCAGCTTCAATGGCAATTTTATGTGTATGGCTTAAGAACAAAATTCTGAGTTTGCATATATAATAGCGGCTATGATGTCACTCTACATTAGTTGCTAGTCTGTTTCCAAGCTTAATTCAAGGAGCCGATTATGACCTTTAAAGCTCTTCATGACTTGGGATCCACATATTTGAAGGAATTTATCCTTGCATATATCCCTATGCACCAGCTATGGCTTTGAGGCAGTTGTCTCCTAGTGGTCCCACCTCTTAGGATGGTCCATCAGGTATCAGCCAGAGCTTGGACATTTCCATTGTTGCCTCTGCTGTATGGAATGAGTTCGCTGAAAAGGTGACAGGAGTTCCCACTTTGGAGATCTTTAGGAGGCACTGTTTGCCAGGGCTTTTGAGGGGAGTTAAATGCAGTCATTTTTTAAGGGGAGGAGGGATGGATTTGGGAGTTATTTTATTTTGATTTTAACTGTAAAAGCTTTTAATGTAAGCCTCCTTGAGCAAAGGTGAGATAAAAATATTTTAATAAACATGATTCCATACTTCTTTGCTTAGGTAAGAGCACAAGAGAATAGGAAATAATGTCCTTGGTTTTGCTGGTTTGGGGGAAAGCCATTATCGTTTGGCTGACCCATGTGCCTCCATTCCACAGATGTTACAAGAACAGTGTGGGAAGTTTTGTGAAGAAGCAAATCCAGTGTTACTCCAGTGACTTATGACTCAGGTCTAAGTCAGTAACAGGAATATCCTGTGCTGGATGTCCATGAAACAAGGCATAACTACCAGGGTGGTGATGCTGGTATTTTAACTTCTACAGTAATACCATAATTGTAACACTATGGCAGCAGCACAGCAGGGGTATTGCAGACTCTCTCTCCTTTAATTTCTGCCAGTATCCAGCCTGTTTGAAGAATGTTAGTGCAAGTTGAACCACAATGAATAATAGCCCGAAGATTCAGGTCCAGTAGCACCTTAAAGACCAACAAGATTTTCTGGGTATGAACTTTCAAGAGTCAAAGCTCCCCTTCATTAGATACAAGGAGTGGAAAAAGAAAGGAGTCTTTATAATTCAGGCAGAGGGTGGGAGGGGTATTGCAAATTAGAGTGTCAGGAAGCTAGCTATAATACATGTCATAAGTTGATAGAGAAGGGTGTGAAGTGCAGAGAATTAGCATTGGTAGTGCAAGAAAAATCAAAGTAATTACAACATGTATTATAGCTAACTTCCTGACACTCAAATTTGCAGTACCCCTCTCACCCTCTGCCTGGATTATACAGACTCCTACTATTTTCCACTCCTTGTATCTGATGAAGGGAGCTTTGATTCTCAGTAGCTCATACCTTGGAAATCTAGTTAGTCTTTAAGGTGCTACTGGACACGAATCTTGCTTTTGTACTGCAAACCAATGTGGCTACCCAACTGAAACTAGCTCCATTGAAGGGACTCTTTGCATTTGTTTGTTTATCCATTGCCCACCTTTCTCAATGAGACTCAAGGCATATTACGTTGTACTTGCAGTGGTCTTGCCCTGCAATTCTTAACACAGTTATGCCATTCTAAACCCATTGACCTGTGGAGTTAGAAGGGTGCAATTCTGCTTGGGATTATGCTGTTAGCCTGGTGGTATGAGAGTTGGAGAGTTCCTTTGGGATTGAGTAGGGTATAATTTTCCCTCTGATCTAGATAGCTCAGGCAAGCCTGATCTTGTGAAATCTGGGAAGCTAAGCAGGGTTGGCCTTGGTCAGTGATTAGATGGGAGACCTCCAGTGAAGACCACGATTGTAGAGGCAGGCAATGGCAAACCATCTCTGTTAGTTTCTTTCTATGAAAACCCCACCAGGGGTCACCATAGATAAGTTATGACTTGATAGTACTCTCTACCACCAGTGTGCAATTTTGCCATTGCAAATCAGGCTGTCTGAAACCTATACAAGCAATAATGTTTTCTGTCTGTTATAGTGGAAGTCTTTTTTATTATTTATTTTTAGTGTTTTGACTGCAATGTATTTTCTAATCTTTTTTAGACTAAACAGAAATAAATGGTTCCCCATACTTCTTTCTCATAAGAAAATAAGTTGTATTACAAAGATCCATGTAAGAGAGGCGAAGTGAATTCCTAATTTGGCAACAATAGAGACTTCCCTACCTCTTAATTAATTAACTACTGTGTAGCATTAGAGTTGTCAGGAAATTTTCCTTGTAATTTACAAATGGGGAAAGGGAGAAAATGGCAAAAATGCAGGAAGTGGTCAAACTGATTCCTATTGTATGTTGAAATTTAAGAAAATTAGATGTGTAACTATGTCCCCCCAGGCAACCTGCATCTATGTAGCTAGCATGTAGGCAGGCAGTAATTATCCTGAGATATAAAAGGCAAAGTGCGTTGCCGACGACTCACTTTTTATCCTGGCGCAGGCACAGTGAGTCGTCAACAACACTGTGCCTGCACCAGGATAAGTCTAGAGAAGCAGCGGCCAAGGCCTCCATGGCGCAGCCCTCCCAAGGAGGCTTCTGGAGGGCCATGCCAATGTAGCAGCCTTCTCCATCACTTCAGGGCCTTGAGAGGGGTGTGGTGCTGTGGTGGGAAGGAGGTGCAGGATGGCCCAGCATGGTGGTGGGAAGGCCCGGTGGGGCGGGGTGGCCCAGCCCTCAGAGGCCATTTTCTAGAGCCCGTTGTTTTTACAACAGGCCTGGTTGCTAGTAAGATATAATACAGAGCACTGTATAAGAGGCACGTGCTTGAACTTTTTTTTGGCTAAGCATTAATGTTATTGATGGTCACCAAGTTCTTCCTTTACGAAATGGAGACAGAAACTGTTGTAAGCAAAAGCCAAACCAGATTTCAGGGATGGACTATGTCCAAAATACATCAAGCCAGAAGGACACTTCTGATTTGCATATTTTCCACACACCTATGACATACTTGAAAATTTTTGAACTGGCAGCAGATTTGTTTTTTAGTGGTGAGAGATAGCAGCTGAAAAATCAAATAACTGGGCTTTATTTTACTTTGCGCTCTTGGCCTTTGTATTTTAGCTATCAGATTTTCAAATGTAACTGTGCCACCCTGTGAAGGCTAGAAACATGCTTCATCCAAAAAAGCAAGAAAGGCAATCGGTCAGCAGCATGGTTACTGAGAGCTCTTGTGCTGAAGGACAGACATGTATAAGATGGGGCATATAGCTCTTAGTGCTGTTGTGAAGGATCAGTTCTTAAATGGCCATTTGTGCAGCAACCTACCTCTAACCTTAGCATTGATGTGACAGCTACTATTCATCTTGCTGTGCTAATTCGCTTTCATGCTCCTGAACAAGGGCTGAAGGGTCAGCAGTTTGTACAGTGCCCACTGACTTACTCCCAAGCAAGCCAACACAGAGGCAACAAACTTTAAGACTCCCAACCTGGTCACAACAGAGACTCACGCAGAATTCTGCCTGTCTGAAAACATGCTTCACACTACGTTTTGCCTGTCAAACATGCCGGTGAATGAGGTTATAGAGTCCTGGGATGGTGGAGTGAACAGGATGGTTTCAGACTGCATGTGAGAGGAGGGTGTCTCCACATCCCCATATTCCACATAGTGATTCCTTGTAGCTAGAAAATTAACACACCGGGGAAAGAAGTTCTAGCTTAGCCTTCACTCTGCTGTGCTAGAGTTTTTTAAAAATTTGCATGAAATTTTTAAAAACAAACATAGGAAAGCATTCAAAAATATGATTCTCCACATGTTTGCTGCACACACAAACACTCAGGCCATTCGTTAGGATACTTCCATGCCACCTCTTCAGAGTCCTGCAATTAAAATCACAATAAAAAAACAAGCCATTAAAAATAAGCCATTGGACATAAGCAGCATAAAAACTATCCATAAAACAGAAGACAGTTAAAAAGCTTGGGTAGGAAAAGGTAAAGGTAGTCCCCTGTGCAAGCACCGAGTCATTACTGACCCATAGGGGGTCGTCGCATCACGATGTTTTCTTGGCAGACTTTTGTTATGGGGTTCTTTGCCATTGCCTTCCCCAGTCATCTGCACTTTACCCCCAGGAAACTGGGTACTCATTTTACCAACCTCAGAAGGATGGAAAACTGAGTCAACCTTGAGCCAGCTACCTGAACTCAACTTCCGCCAGGATCGAACTCAGGTCATGAGTAGGGGTGTACGTTTCGGGTTCCCAGTTTGGAAATAAAACCCAAACCGGGCCCTAATTGTAAAGATTCAGTATTTCTGAATCGGGGCCAGTACGATGGCCCTGATTTGGAAATACCAAATCAAAGCTTTCCAAAGCAATTTGGATTGCTTCAGAAGGCTTCAGGGCCTTAATGGGTGCCCGCCCTCCCACCACTTACCTGGGGTAGTGTTCTGGTGGCGACGTTTGCTGCCGCCCTGCCGGCCGCTGCAGAAACCTTGGCGCCAGCACTGGCAGCACTCGCTGCTGCCCTTCCAGCCACCGCAGAGGCCTCCGCGGTGGCGCAGGCAGCACAGGTGCCGGCACTTGCTGCCGGCCGCTGCAGAGGCCTCCGCGGCAGTGCGGGCAGTGCAGGCATTGGTGTTTGCTGCTGGCTGCCTCAGAGGCCTCCATGGCGCCATGAGCATCGGAGGTACTGGCTCCAGCCTTCCCCGACGCCCTGCTGGCTGCAGCGGCGGTGGCAGCAGAAGGCCTGCTCCAGCTTTCGGAAGTAAGTGGGATTGGGGGAAGGGGGGCTCAGGGGGGAGATGAGAATCTTACTTCGGTATGCTCCGAATCATTTCGAAACATACCAAAGCGATTTCCGAATACCTGAACTGGGCCCGTTTTGGGGTATTCCGGATTGTTTTCCCGCTTTGGGTAAATCCAAATCGGGAAAACCGAATCTTTCCTTGCTGCACACCCCTAGTCATGAGCAGAGCTTGGGCTGCAGTACTGCAGGTTACTACTGTGCCACAGGGCATGCTTGGGTAAAGGATATTTTGGCCTCGTACCTAAAAGAAAGTAAAGCAGCTGTCAGGGGAGCCTCAAGGGGGAGGGTGTTTCAAAGGTGAGATGCCACCAGAGAAAATGCCTTGTCCCTAGGCCCCACCTCACCTTTGAAGGTGGAGACACAGAGAGCAGAGCTTGAGAGTTAAATAGTGAGCTGCATAGGCACCCAGGAGAAAGTGGCTGAGTTACATAATAAGAGAAGGTCTTTGCCACATCTGTTGTTTGTATTGATGAAACTCAAACCACGTGCAACTGTAACAAATCTATCTATTTAAACTCGGATCTTCACCAGTCACATATAAAGCAGCACAGACCAATAATATGTATTGTCGAAGGCTTTCACGGCTGGAGAACAATGGTTGTTGTGGATTGTCTTTTGGTGCTACACCTCTGAAGATGCCAGCCACAGCTGCTGGCGAAACATCAGGAACTACAATGCCAAGACCATGGCTATACAGCCCGGAAAATCCACAACAACCAGACCAGTAATAGTTTGGACAGATACTCCAGGAAGCATTTCAAGTTCTTTCTTCTTCAAAGATAGGGAAACTTTCTCAGAACTTTGACGACTGCATTTGTAATGACTAGCATAAAACAGCATTGCTTCAGTTGCTCAATGTGTATCAGCTGTTGTTGGGGCAACCACAATTTGTTGCTACTGAGCTGTGCCTGCGCAAGCTATTTTTCTGATTTTTGTGCAGGGAATCCTACCCACAAAATGACTCATGCTGCATCACATTGTTGCTTCTTTTCAGATGAGACACTTTTCCTCCCCATCAGTTTCTTAATGTTAATCCTTAACCAGTTTTTTTAGAATGCTTTTCTCCCACACAGTGTCACCTTTTGCCTAATAATGATAAACGTAAGATGGAAGTGTATTTTAGAGTTTTGAAGTGTATGTGCAGAAACTAGTTACGTAATTTCAAATGAGGGTTTGTCACTATTTTTTTAAAAGTTCATTTTCGCATCACTAATTTAACCAATATGTTCCGTTCATATCAGCTTCTTGCAAGGCATGGAAATAATTATAGTTATAAGTAAGACTAAATATTTGCAAGTTTGGACAGCCTTTAATTTCATCTGGAGACTAAAGAAGACTGAGAGACATTTTCTCAATAGGGTCAGAGGCATGTAAGTTTATGGGCTCTCTCCCAAATTTATTTGTTACTTCCTGGGAGAATTCAGATACCCATTGTTTGCAACCGAGAACAAGCCAGGCATGTCTGACCATTTTCTGTCTACATGACTTCCACATCACAAGAGTAATAATATTCAACCTTGTAACAGGCAGAGTTACTTAGAAAAATGCAAGGGTTAAGGCTGTAACACTGCTACTTGCAAAGTAAGGTTCTTAGTTGTACATATTAGTAGCACAGCAAGTATTCAGAATAGGGAATCCCAGTAAAGTGAGAAAGCAGTATTTACATTTCCTTTGCATCAGCAAGCCTTCTTTGTCAATAAAAACGTCACTTTAAAATCTTTCAGTTGAATAAAACAAGGAGTTGTCTTAGTGAATCATTGTTGAATAGATAGTTCCTATGGTAACCTATATTATGTTAGGGTTTGGGTTTTTTTCTTTGAGTTGAGAATCTAAGGACAATCACAAGATAGTGGAAGAATAAACTAACTTAAATGGATGTCATTTGCATGCTTTACATGGTGATTGTTATTAAAATAAGCCTTTTGCTTTTAATATTTTTTTAAAATCTAGGATGGCTATTAGATACTTTTATTTTATTCCACTTTTCTTCTAAAGCGCTGAAGATGTAGCATATTCTTTGGAGAAAGTGTTACCAAGAACCCCCTTCCTAAATGTGTGCTATCAGTCCTCCTGACTCCATCTTGGCTGAACCCATATCTTCACAGCCATTTTAGGAATTAGCAGTGCCTCAGTTTGGAGAAGGTGAGGTCATGGCTCTCCTTAAGTTATGCAATTCCCCTTTGTTCTGCTAGCTAGCAACTAAACCCATTGTAAAAACAATGGGCTCTAGAAAATGGCCTCTGCAGGGGCGGAACACCGCACCAGGCCTTCCTGGGCCTCCGGAGGGCTGCACTGGTGCACCAGGCCTTCCTGCTACTCCACTGGGCCTCTGGAAGGCCACGACACAGTGCCAGGCCTTCCTGCTGCCGCACCAGGCCTTCCCGGGCTTCTGGAGGGGCGCACCACCATGCCAGGCTTCCCCACCACCTCCACAGCCACAGAGATGACAGAGAGGCCTGCCACCATACCACGCCTCTTCCAAGGCCCCGCAGTGATGGAAAAGGCTGCCAGGCCTCCCTGGGAAGGCAGCATCACAGAGGCTTTGGGAGTGGTGCAGCACCACGTTGGGCTTCCCTGCCGCCTCCGCTGCTTCTCTGGGCTTATCCTGGCACAGGGGCAATGTTGCTGATGACTCACCACATCTGCGGCAGAATAAAAAGTGAGTCGTTGGCAACATAGGTTGCCTTTTATATATTAGAGATGTTTGGCCCACTGATGGGGTGTCTGCATATCTACCTGTTGCTGCAAGGGCTTGCAAAACGCCCACCTCAGTCTATCATTTTGATCTCCTCAACCAATATCAGTCCTCCTGATTGCGAAATCAAATTACTGCTAGATGGGCTTATTGACCTTGCTTGAATGTCCCCTACCAGTGTACCTTCCCTACCTCAGGCATGAGTGAAGCTTCCACCCTGCAGGTCCTTTTGTCTACCAAGGATATTCTTCAACCTGAGTGTAATCATGTTTTATGCCCTCCTGAGAAGAACCCCCCAACCCAAATACAGCTGGAAAATTGATACACGCTTGCCCCAAATGTCTTTATTTTCCCAATATTTCTCATATTCCTTTTTTGCTGGCTCCTATAACTGGTGCTGCTCTGCTAAACAGAATTTTGTTATTCTCACCCCCTGTGCCCACTCAGGGGCTGCCATGTCTGTTTTTCTTCTGGAACTTTGGAAAGTTTTCTTGCCACTAAGGAGTGTCCCTCTGTTGCCCTGTCTTTTATTATTTCAACAACAACAACAACAACATTCGATTTACATACCCAGGGCTGGCGCCACCATTGAGGTGGTGAGGCGGGCGCCGGAGGAGGTGCTGGGGGCAGAGGTGCATGCCATGGAGCTGGCGTGCCTGGCCCGCAGCTGCTGCACCTGGCCAGCACCTCACCGCCACCACTGCCACACACTCCCGGCTAGCCGCAGCAGCTGTGGTCCAGGCATGGCAGGCGTCCAGGGTGGTGTGCGGCGCGTGGGGAGCCTCCGTGCGCCACCCCAGCCACCCGCCAGCCAATGGGCCCGGCTTTGCTGCGTGATGAACATCATCACACGGTGACATCATCACGCAGACCAGGGGGCGCGCTTGCACTATGTGCGTGCGCACATAGGGGCAGCCGCGGGTACCAGAAGCCCTGGCGCTGCCCCTATATATACCGCCCTTTGGGATATCTTAATACCCACTCAGAGTGGTTTGCAAAGTATGTTGTTAGTATCCCCACAGCAATCACCCTTTGAGGTGGTTGGGGCTGAAAGAGCTCTGAGAGAGTTGTGACTGACCCAAGGTCACCCAGCTGGCTTCAAGCGGAGGAGTGCGGAATCAAACCCAGCTCTCCAGATTAGAGTCCTGCCGCTCTTAACCACTACACCAAACTGGCTCTCTTCCTTGGGACTTTTCTGGAACTCTGCCTATCATTTTTTTATTGGCCATAAAGGTTGACCTCTGGATCATTCTAGCAGCTGGCTTCCATAAAATAGCCTTTGTGGGGTGTGATAGAGTTCACTCATGCTAATTTTCTGGATCATTGCCCTTCAGTTAAACAGACAACATACTCTACCCTGCACAGCTGACTGAAAATAGGTAAACTCCTTCATTGGACTTTGACTTTTAATTGCTCTCAAAACTCTCTCTCCCCTTTTAAAAATTTCCCTGCTTCCCACTCATCTTCATGCCCGTTTTCTGGTGTAGAAATCTTACTCAGCTGGCAGCTTGGTTTCCTCTTTCTCTTCTCCCCTTTAACTCTTCAGACATGGCCTTCTGGACATAACCATTTCATTATTCTTACACCTAAATGTCTTTTCAGTTCATTTAACCCTGTCAGGTTTCCATGCTAGCCAGGCTGTGGAAGTGGAAAGAGGTTTCCCCCGACATTGAACTTAAGTTCCCCAAAGTGGTCATGGTTATGGGTGAGTGATCCAAAGGTAGAGAGTCTACACATGTCTAATGATACACTTGAAAAGAGCATACATGGCAACAAAAGGGAGGGATTATATGCGAAATGCTAAGATATCGTGCCTGTTCCATTGAATTGGTTTGCACTTAAATTCAAACATCACTCTTACCCTGTTATAGATTTTGTTTTATTTTCAAATAAGATTTTGCATTCTTTTCAAATTAAATTATAATATGAAAGTATGGTTATTATATCCTACCCTACCCAGTTTCTGTTTTGTACCTATTTGGAAAACTCACCTAAGCAAATAGTTTTGGTGAGAGTGGGCTTATTTTATATCCTGGAGGGGGAGGGGGCACAGAAAAAGATTTGAAACCCTCTCTTACCCCAGCGCTGCAGTCCTGATCTAATTTTTTCTTCCAATGCTTAGCTTAAAAAAACAAAAAACTGTAGAATCAATAATGAATCTCGACCATCTCATCTAATTTGGCCCTAAAGTTGAAGCATAATGCATAAAACTAGAAGTTGTGCCTTGACAGATTTGCTTCAGTATTGGCTTTTCTAACACCGATTGCAGATATATCTAAACACATGTGCTAGTGTAGTGTTGTTCTGCAGAACAATTGAATTTCACAGGAGAAAGGCAGGAGATGAAATAAAATTACAGCTTTCTGCCCTTCGGGAACTCCTTTTGTGTTGCCTTGTCTGCAGAGGATCCCCAACTATCTACCATGACACTCTTGCATGTTGTTGTTTATGCTGGGGCACATTTATGTGGGGCAGTGGCCAGACCTGTGAGCCCCATCTTTGAACCATGTCAACTTAGCACATGGCTTTTAACAAACTAGTGCTCCCCTGAAACTGCTCATTTTGCAGACTTCAGAAGTCACATTTTTCATACTGCCCCTGGATTTAACTTACAGCTGTACTAACAGAACAGCAATATAGTAGTCCCAAGACAGCTGCTAGTAATAGCAAGGAAAGATAAAAATCCGCAGCTAACAGTGTTTTGTGTTGACTGTAATTGACTAGAGCCTATTTTTATTTATTTTATTTAACTTTATTTATACCCTCCCATGGGTATAAATACTCCAATGGCGACCCAACGCTGCTTACATCATCATCTCTTCCATTCCACCCTTATGGAATAACAAATGTACTGTGGCAAAAGTTTGCATGAACCAGAGCCCAGGTACATGATGCTGGTAGAAATATATGTGGGGTACAAACAGAACAGTCCCAGTGGTGAAGGAATAAAGTAAGATGAGGCATACGTAACCCTTTACAAAGGAATAGAGTACTGAGCAGGGAGCCTCCCTTAGTCCATATTGATTCCCAGTTTGATGGAGTCAAATCTGTACACATTCCAGCTTGGCCGCTTCTACTTCTCTTGGGAGTCACCTGTTGGGAGTTGACCATACCTCCCCTGATGGGATTGCTTGCTCTTTTGTACTCATTTCTTCTTTGCATAGTAACGCAACCCATCTGTCTCTTGAATTGCTGGATATTCTTGCCTCCTTTAACAACTGAGTTCACAAAAACTAAGATAATGTCATAATCGTTATTTTTAATTTTATTATTATATTAGATTTTTAGTCTGCCTTCCCTGCAGGCGGGCTCAGGGCGGAGTACAACATTCCAGTTTACATAAATACACTTTAAAACAGTTAAAACATTACAGTAAAATTAAAACAACTATATACAATAAAACTTCTCCTCAAGATGACAATGGTAAAATACTGCATATCAGGCACGGCCCATATATACATAGTTAGTCTTTACGTTTCAAGACTTACTATTTGTCAGTGGGGAGGGAGAGTCTTTTATTGTCAGCATTCTTTTTGAGGAACTTATAGTGTGTTTTCAAAACCTGGCTCTTCACTGGGAGAACAGACTAAACAATTTACCCTTTTTTACCTACAGCCATGTTGGCTCATAGTCTAATGATCCTCCACATTCGTTTAATTTGTTCCCAGAAGATTTGCCAGTAGTGATAACAAAAATGTTTGTAATTTAGTCCCCCAGCCACATAACTGTGTGCTTTTTTGGAGCTAATGCCCTTCTGCTCGCAGTTCATGATGCTAACAAGTTCATCCTGCATAACTTCTGCATCCTTCTCAGTACAAACCCGTGCTGCCTTTCTGTTATTTGCATATTTCATCAGCACTTCCTACTTTCCTCCCTAGGGTCACTAGTACAAAGACTGAATAAAATAGGTTGATTGCTGAGAAAGTTCTCTACTTGGATCCCTCAAGTTGGTAACACAGTTGTCTATATTCATGTCACCATTTCTTCATAGTAATTTTACTAATACTGCCCTTTACCACCTTAGGCAGTGGATTCCATCAATAGCTTTGATAACATTCACATAGTTTGGCTGCATTTCTTTTATGCAAAGAAACCAGAAAATGACAAACCTAGTGGATGATGATCTTACGTTTAACCCTCCTTTGCCTTTTAGAAAACACCAATCTGATATTAGGTTCAGATTTCTAATCAAATCATATTTTAATGAAGGGGGGACTATAATAATGTATTTGAAGACTCCAATTTAAGGATTAAGGATTATTGTTTATAGCAGAAAAGTATTACCTTCCCAGTATATAGAGAAAGCATATGAGATGTGTAATAGCCTCCAAGGTCCTACAAGACCTCAGATAACTAATAACTTATTCATACATGTTTCTGTTCAGCTCAAGACCTTCTGGAGATAGTGAAAATACTAAATAATTAACACTTCCTTGCCTTAACTATTTTTTCAGCAGAGTATTTTTATTTGTTTGTAACACACTTTTCTTCCATTGTGAAACTCTAGACCACATAACATGAGGTTCCTAGGAAGGGTGGTAAAGAGCAGTATCAGTATAATTACAATGACTAGCTCATACTTGCTTGGATTCAGGAAGGTTTCTCTGTCATTCATGTGCCATGATGTGTTGTTAGTTGCTCCCATTGTGTTGCAGGTGTTTCATGGAGAAATTCAGAGCACACCCAGCTTACCTAGTTGTAGTTGTTACCTTAGGGTTGCATTTAACCTTTTACTTGCATTAGGTTAATTTAAAACAATAGAAATGTTTAGAAAACAAAGCTTCAGTTTCTGTTCACATTTTATTTCAATCTAGTAACTTGGATCCCAGGGTAAATTTCTGCCAATAGGCAGGATTTCTGTCAGCAGAGTGGGACTTTCTTACTTCTTCTGCTGCAGCCTGGAATGCCCCTGGAATGCTGTACCTGGGGAAAGGGAACCCCTCTGCTTTCTGACATGCAATTAGATGTCTGCAATGACAGTGGAATCAGTAAAAATCCATTATTTATTTTACTGCAGGGTGGTGGTAAATGAAAATCTTTCCCCTGCCAGTAATGGAAATTTTCCACAGAATTAAACTTAAAGATTATATGTTATAAAATAATCAACAGAGGCATATATTTCTAGTTCTTGCCTTGCACTTGTTGCACCCTATAGTCTCTGGGTTGTTGTAGACTGATAGCGGAGGCCTTGTTGCATCTGAGGGAGTCTACTTTCTTGTCAGAATGCTACCACTGAGTGATTTTTCATCCCTTTACTTTGATTGACTCTGTCATCAGTGCCCTCTTTAGTGAAAGATACCCTGAAAATGCACACATACACACACAATAAGAACAGAGGGTTGAAATACAAAAGGAGAACCAATCCTTAATGTATGAAAATACATAAAGCATGAAGCAACACAGATGAGAAAAGAAAATGTACTCTCTTTTCAAACCCTCTTGAGTTATTTACTCCAAAGACAGAGGAATGCTGCGTCTATATGATCACTGTTCTCTGTATAGCTTGCATTACCACTGCAAAAGCAGAGGGATTTGCAATGGCAATGGAGCCACATCCACAAAGCTACTTTCCTCATACCTTGCCTCAGCCCCCATTTTCCCCCTTCCACTATCACCAAAGGACTTTGGGGGGCTCTTTACTAAAAAAATTTTTTAAAAAAAATCACAAACTGACTTATCACTATAGTCATATAAGGCTATACTGATATATCTACTAGCTCCTCTGAATTCCCAGCTTTCCTTTTTTAAAAAGCCTCTTGCTCCTTTGGCTGTGGTGATATAAGGGGAAAGGCATATCACTGCAACAAAAAGAGCTAGACTTCTAACTTAAAAGGAAAAAAAACACACACCCTCCAATGGTTGGAGAAACAGGATATGTGTGTGTGTGAGGTGATATGGCTTGAACCTGGAAAATACACACCTTCCTGTCTATCTGGTGTAAAATTACATTTTGAGTGTGATTTGTCCATAAAGATTGCACCAAACCAGGCTCAGGAAAGATCACAACAGGGGCAGGGGAGAGAGAAAGTGAACGATTAACAAAGTTCTTGAATGCCAAAAATAAAAACAATGAACACTGCTGTGGATACCGCAGTAGAGTAAACCCTCGGTCTGAAAGCCACCAAAATTGCTGTATCAGACTATAAGCGTTAGTAGCAATGAATCGTAATTAGCAATATATTATTTTGTCCACCAGGAGGAAGCATAGATTCTTTTATGTACTAAAAGAGGGATTCCAACCCTACTTTATAAAGCACTAGGAACTCTGATTCTACTGTATTATGCTGCTGTTATAGGCTAAAAAGTAGAACATGAGACTGTGCCAAGAGGAAAATTCACCCTGCCACCCTTTCCCCCAGTTTAACTAAAACAGCATAAAATAATGCAAAAACACACTGGCAGCTAAGATACTGATAGGTAAAGGTAAAGGTAGTCCCCTGTGCAAGCACCAAGTCATTACTGACCCGTGGGGGATGTCGCATCACGACATTTTCTTGGCAGACTTTTTATGGGGTGGTTTTCCATTGCCTTCCCCAGTCATCTACACTTTACCCCCAGGAAACTGGGTATTCATTTTACCAACCTCGGAAGGATGGAAGGCTGAGTCAACCTTGAGCAGGCTAACTGAACCCAGCTTCTGCCAGGATCGGACTCAGGTTGTGAGCAGAGCTTGGGCTGCAGTACTGCAGCTTACCACTCTGCACCATGAGGATCATAAGATACTGATAATGTTCAGTGTAGAAAAAGCATATGTGGTTTGGATAAAGTTAATGGGAAGTGTTTTGTCATTTCTCATAGGATTTGAGCTAGAGGACAGCTGCATACAAGTTTACAATGTGTCACTTAATTTTTTCTGTGTTCAAAAATACTTCTCTCATTTCTGCGGGATGCGGGTATCTGCCAACAGGATTTTAAAAAATGCAGTAGCTCTTGATCACTCAGTTAACCAATGGCTGTTTAGCTGATGCTCTTCAGTCCTTGTGCAACTTGGGCAATTCTGGCTGTGTTGGGAAAGTGTGTGCAATATTCAAAGATAGTTGTGTTCTAAGTTCATGTGAGGGGAGAGAAGAACAGCTACAGACAATAGCTGTACTAAATTCCCACCTTCCCGCAAGCCCCATGTGCCATTTCTTGTATTATTACAAATTACCAAAGGCATGGGTGTACAACTAGGACCTTTTCCTCCATTCTCTTGTTTTCTTATGCCGATATGTAAAACTGTACTGACAGGGGAGATGGAATCTTGGATCTGATTATGTGTGTTTTATGTCACAACCATTCACATCTATGAGGATTTAAAGTGGCCAAACTGGTGGTACTAGAATAGTGTTGAAGTTTGGGAGGTGGCTGAAAAGCTTAAGTCCAAATTCAGCCTCATTCTGCTTGGGCTGCAGGCTTTTCAGCTATCTGTCTTCAAGTTCAAAACCCCCTTTGATCTGGTATTCCTTGGAGTGAATGAAGCCCAGGTTGTTGACAATCCTGTCTTACAGCATTAGAACTGCAGGAGTTGAAAGTGATTGAGACACTCTATTAGCGCTGTGCTACAGCTTACTTCTGCTGTAGCATCTTTTACTTGCAAGAAAGGAGAAAAGTGGTATACAAATGCAATAAGGAATACATAAATACTTGTCACTCTTATAAATGGCCTATTTATCTGACCTCCAAAGGCCTTTTAAAATGTTTTTAAATCCTTTACATTACCAGACTGAATATTCTTGAGCTTCGCAGTAAAATCACATAATGGATACAGCAAGGGTTAATACTAGCAACATAATAGGCATATATACCTACTTATTGTTTATTTCTGTCAGCTCAGACTTGGTACATAGCCAACCACAAAAATCCATCTTTAATCTCAGAAGGGCTTGGGTTTCCCCTCCATGGTAGACAGAAGAAGTGGGGGGGGGGCGGTTTGTGGACCATTATCTAACAGGAAGTTCCCTGGCACCATAACTCAATACAGACTAGGAAGACGTTCAGTTCTAAACATATAAAGGTAAATTTAATTAAACCTCATTTACACAACTATAAAAAAGCATTGACAACATGTTGCTAGTTTTTATGCACTCCTCATATATTTGTGTATAGCAGCAGAATGTGAATTCATTCTCTGCATGCTATCATTTCTAGCTAGCTGGAAAGAGGCAATGATTGACACTAACAGTTGACTTTCCCCTGTTATTTGCTGGGTTTGCCTTAAAGTGAGGATTAAAATTATTCCTCTGATATCAATGAAATAATACAAAGAGGGCTGCATCCTACCCCTCCCCTCAGTTGCGAGTGGTATGCCAGCGCAAGGCACACTGTGCTGGAAGAAGATCCTACTTGTATTGGTGGATCAGGCTATCCTTGACTGAGTGCGGTGCTAAAATACAATCCAGTGTGCAATCCATGTGAAATAAAAATTGAGAGTAAGCTTAAGAAATCAATGCAAAAGCTTTCAGGAAAGTACATGTCAAATCTTGGATGAATAGGTAGGGTAGCAGATAGTGTCAACAATAGATACCTCCTGCTGATAATCCAGTATTGTTCAATTTATTTGAATAGCATGTATTTCAGTGAAGGAAATCCTGAAACAATAATGAGAGTAGAGTTACAGTAGAGGTGATTCATATGCCTTTGTGACTTATGAAATTATTCGCTCTCTGTCATCCAGAAAGCCATAGATGGGCAAGTCCAGTTTTGCTTAAGTGTATCTTGAACCATTGATTAAGGACAGAGTGATGCAACATTTGGAAACGTTGCATCTGATTTACTAAACACTGGTTAGAAGGCAATTCTAAGCACAGCAGAGAAGTTGGTGGGAAAAATGTCGATGACATTTATTTAATTATTGTCAGGGGTCGTTTTGTAGAAAAAATGCTGGAGGAACTCATTAGCATGATTAATTAGCATAACTGATTTGCATATGCCACACACCCTGACATCACCTATCCTGGCTGTTTTGGACCCAGTCCTGGCCATTCAAGGCCGAAACTAGGCCCAAAATGGCAAAAAGGGGCTGAAAATGGCCACTGATGCTTATCAATGCCAAAGTAGTACAGAATTCAACTGATCAGTCATAATCAAGAGGGGCATCTAGAATGGCACAGAATGCAAAATAGTAAAGAGTCCAGTAGCACCTTTAAGACTAACCAACTTTATTGTAGCATAAGCTTTCGAGAACCACAGTTCTCTTCATCAGATGCATGGAGGATATGAAGAAAATGGCCAGAGATATATAGGTAGTGAGGGGAGGGGGGAGTAGATGCAAATCAGTTGCAAAAGTCATGAAAAAGTTGGGAGTGCACAATCCATAGCTGAATCTGAGGGGAGGGATCACACCCAGCCTGGAAATTAAAAAAAAAAAAAATCCTGCTTTAGTGACAAACCCCAAAATTATAACCATTGAGTCCTGCTGTTATGCCTTGTAGTTTCATTTCCACAATGAGGATTGAATCCTCCTCACCCTAATCAGCTTTGCAGCAACCCGGGACTCCTTGTTTAAACCCACCAGCCTGTTCCTGGACTGTGCATAAAAGCACAGAAAAGGAGAGCTAGATGTTGGCTTTTCCTTCATGGGAAAGGAAGTAGAGAGGGAATAGCTGTCTTTTTTTTCCTAGTAAAAATGAGAGACTGGATAGGTTGCTGGCTGGCTGCCTTCCTTTCCAACTAAAACCATTAATCCAGAGTTGAATGAAAAGGAAAAAGGAGAAATCACAGGAAGACAAGCAAGGAAGGAGTCCTGTTCCTGTGCCAGACAATAAAAAATCTGACCAGATTGGCCCTTCCATGTGGAATACTGATCTGGAAAGATGGGTATGCATGCAAGTGAGCCATACACATATCTGCTACCTCTCCATCATTTAATGCTGGTGCTCCTTGGCCCGCTATCTTTGGAGGACTTCTTTAGTCACAGTGGTAGCCCTGGCACTGTGGCATCTAAGCAAAGGACAGCAGCAGCAGAAGGCCACTGTGTTTCTCCTTTAATAATTGCTTTTTCTTTCCAAATTTAATGGTTCTATTCTATACTTTCCAGTTTTCTTTCCAATTTTCATCCTAACATTCAGGGTTTTTTTTTCTGGGAAAAGAGGTGGCGGAACTCTCAAGAGGGAAATGAGGAAAAAATATACAGGATTCTTTAAAATAATATTATTTTCAAGCACTATTGCCAAGTATTTTCAAGAGGTTCTGGAACTCCGTTCCACCACATTCCCCCTGAAAAAAAGCCCTGCTAACATGCATAACATAAGCCTTTGCGGCAGCTGGCAACTCAGAACCTGAAGAAGACTCTTCCCTCCTCACACCCACGTGTGCATGCCCACGTGGATGTTGCCAGCCTTTCCTTGCATTGAGTGTAAAAATGCACAGAAAAGGATGGCAATTAACGATGATGATGCTGGCACCAATGGTTCAACCCCCGACTGGGGTTGTAATTCTCCCTTACTGATCAAGTACACAGTTTAAGGGTGCTGTCAGATTTACCTCATACTTGGGCACAGGTGACCTTGTGTGGCTTGAAGGACCTTTTTGTGTGGCTTGAAGGACCTAGTCTAGTCTATTGTGCCAGTTGCTGTTCTTCCTGGGTAGAGGTAGGTTGACCACATCTGTTAACGTTGTAGGTTTCAGAGTGCTGCAGGTAGTCCAGAATAAGGCTACCTGATTATTAACTGGAATGTCTTTTGGCAGCATAAAAATATCTTCACTAGTGTCCAGTTTATTTCTGGGCAGAATGCTAGTCTTTTAAAGCCTTAAATTACTGGGTAACCCCAAAGGGCTACCTGCTCTCATAAAAACATGCTCATCAGCGGAGGTCATCTTCAGGAGCCTTGACTCAGGTGCTCCTGCCTTCAGAAGTCAAGTGGCTAGTGACCAGGGCTAGGGAATTGTTGGTGCGTCCCCAGAGATATTCAAATGGCACCTAGTATGTCAGCTTTTAGGCAACAGCTAACAACATTTTTACTCTCTCAAGCATTTGATTGATCTGATTTAAATATTGTCTGAAGTTATTTGTTAATGCTAGCTGATGTTGCTGTTTTAGTTATGTTGCTTGTAATTGTTGATTATTGTTTAATTATTTTAAAAGCCTTGAAGGCTTTTTACAAAGAGGCAAGGTGTAATTTTTTAAAAATGAATTATTCACATTGCTTCTTACAGCAGGATCATGCTGGCATGCGCGTACCAGGCCTACTTACTATTATATAGCTGAATGTTTCCCGGTTGCTGAGGTACAATTGATATGGGCCAGGAGGAGTGTGGTAAGACAGAAGGGTTGCCCTGCCACCCGCTTCCCCTGGACAGGAGCCATTGGGTTACTGTAGCATTCTCCCCTCCCTCCCACGAATCTGGGTTATTCAAGTAGGATTAGTAGGCTGCCCCTCTCCTAAAGCCTAAGTATCTTGCAACTTTGCTTGCTTATAATACTATGCTGCAAATTAAATGATACAGACTCCTAAACAGAGTTACACCTTTCTGAGCCCCATGACTTCAGTGGGCTTAAAAGGATGTAACATTGCTTAAAATAGCAACTGCAACTTTTCTATGTGAGGTTGTGTGAGAGGATTCCATAATTATTTACTTATTTACTAGGTTTTCTTCTGCTCTTCCTGCAGCAAACTCAGGGTGGCACCAATGGTTTCTTCTCATTTTATCTTCACAGCACCCTTGTGTGGTAGATTATGGTAAGGGGGTTCTGGGCCCAAGGTCACTCTGTGGACTTCAGGGAAGAGTGGAGATATGAACCCTTGCCCTAGTTCAGCACTCTAACCACTACACTGCATCAGCTCTTATCTGCCTTAGAGGGTGGCCTTTGGGATGAAAGGATATTTTAGGAGGGTGATAGATGACTTGCCAAAGTTCCTATCTTGCTTTATCTCCTTCAGTAATATAGTTTACCCTTCTCTGAAATGAGTTCCGTTCCACTACATCTTTGAAACAGGGTAACTGGGATTTCACACACCGTTTTGAACCTGTACACATTGTTTTGCAGTTTCCCTTAGGGTATTGGATCTTTTTTCTCCATTTACAATTTGAAGATAATAAAACCTCACAACCTCCTTCTGAGTAGGATGTGAAGTTTGAATTTTAGATATTGTTTACTAGGTGCTCTGAAGGTGAAAAGTGGGCCGTACGTGTTTCAAATTAATTTAATTGCTGGTTGTTAGAGGTTAAGACTGCCTCCTGAGGTCATTGCTGCCATAACATGTGCGTCCTAGGGTGTGGCTGGAAGGGATGTTGGAGGTCATGGTTTCCATCGCTGACATTCCAATAATAGCTTTGTTTATCTACTTGTGGTTCTGTCACTTTGGCTTAAAAAGAACTGGAAAAAGCGCTCCCTGACTTGTGGCATATTCCGATAAGAATGTTTCACAATATATGTTCAAATAAAAAACTTAATTAATTTGTTCATAGTTTGGTTTCATTTTAAGGGAGATATTTACTCATGCCATTGGTAGCATTTCAACCCTATACATAGATTTTTAGAAAGGAAAATGTTTTATTAAAATGCGGAATGTCTTACTTTATGGTCAGATTTTAATGGATGGGCACGGCCAACATGGGTTTAAATAGTTTGCTAATAAGACAGGTTTTTTAAAAAAAATTTAATGGAGGACATAACCCCATTGTTTTAGTGGATTGCTCCATTCAAATCATTAATCAAAGATTAAACATCTGGTACTTTTTATGAAGGTAAAATACTTCCCATCATTTGTAGATACTTGGTTCCATGTCAGGGTTTTGAACATAGCAGAGACTTCTGGTGATCTTCTGGAAGTCAGCCCTCAACAACAGCTGAATCGCAGCTCAGTTGACCTCTGATAATAAAGCCACACAACCTGATGTGGAGAGTTATCTATATTGTGAGAGGAACCTGACCAGAAGGAGATGCTTCTTACCTGTGGTGTACCACACATTTGTGAGGAATGTAATGCTAAGTGCTTCTCATGACAGTGAACTATTTGCAACAATTATTTTAATTCAAGTTTTAATCAAGATTGTAAATCCTTGTGTATTCATGAGTGTTTAAGAATGCAGGAAATTTTTAGTAAAAGCTGATGTTTAAGGTCAGGAAATCCCAGGTCAGGACCTATATTACTGGTGGTTCCCCTCATTCATGTGTTACTAACCCCCGACACAAGTGTGAAAGTATTTTTTGGAACACTTTTTAAACCACACAAAGGAAGATAAATCTATTAATGTCAGGCACACATTTATAAGCAAAAATATTACCATTATTCATCTTTAAGTTTCAGTCTTATACAGGGAGTCCCGTCAAATCTGAATAAAAAAACCACAGACCCTATTATCTTCATTCCCTCCCTCCCCCTCGAAATAGAATGGAACCTGAATTGCAATTTGAAAGACTGTTGAACCAGAACATAACCTTTTTAAGATTTAGGTTACTTCTTTAGAAGAGAATGGTTTTAAAAATTGATGAATCACACTTATTGGTCTTAACCTGAATAAATCATTACTTCCTGTATTTCTCACACAGGATGACTGTGTATGGACATCCCAGGGACCTAAACGAGGAGGATAGACACAGTAAAGTGTCCTCCAATAAAGCACAGTAAAGTGTTCCTCCTCCTCCAATACTCAAAAATACTTTCTTCCATGCTGTTGGCATGCCCTGTAAGACATCATGTCACTAAGTATTATGTCTCCTGTGGGTGGAGCATTCCACTTAGAATAGACACATGGAACCAAGAAGTCTCTTTGTCTATTTCAAAGCAACGCTCTAACCACTAGACAACAAGATTATTAAAAAGGCTGTTCTGTTCAGCCTGTTTCTTATAGGCTAACAGCCTTCTGATTGAAATGAAATCAGAAGTTTGTTTATTCCAGGTGTAAAGTGAAAACCGTGTATCCCAGCAAAAATCACTCATCATTGTCTTTATAGACTTATTTAAAATCAATCTTGAAATAGTCGAATTTACAAGGATCACAGAGATACAGAAAACTGTTCCATATGTCAAAGAGGATCAGCAGAGAAGTATACATGTCATCATCCCTTATCCTATATATTTTATATCTAAAAGATAAAATACAATTTTAAGAATTTCACCAAAGTACTTTCTGAAAAGATTAGAAAGTTTCATGCAACCCATGTCTGAGAGATTCAGGCGTCTTTGGTTGTGGCTTTCTAATATAGACCCAGTGACATAAAACACACATAACCATACCAAAGTCATCCATAACCATACCAAAGTCATCCAATTTGTCACTTCCCTATGGCATAACATGAGTTCCTGCCTGAAATATAGAAGTCTCCCATAGAATACATGTTGCAAATCAGTGATCTGTTTGTTCTTCATATTGTAAGATTTTATTTTGGGCATCGATCCAACTATTGTAACATACCACTATTTAGGATGTACATTGAGAACTTAGCTGTAACTTGTTTTGCAAAAATAAAAATAAGTAACTTGTTTTGCAAAAATAAAAGTAAGGCAACCATCAGGCCTGTTTTCATTGTTCAACCAATATCTGTTGCAGACAAGAGTCTGCAGGAACCAGACCTCAACCGCTGAGGGAATGGCTTTTTGTCAGCTGCGGGGAAGGAAAGCACGTGCCACCTCCTCAGCGAAGCCAGTTTGTCAGTCCCCAGCTGCAAACTGAAAAATAATGGCCCTGGTGGGTTTCACTATAAGTTAACGGCGGGCAGGGGGGCAGCCACATGATAATGTCCCCAAATCATCTACTTTCCACTACATTGCTCTTATCTTACCCAAGTCTGGTTGGATACAATATTTTGTGAAAGATCGCAGTCAAAGTGTTTGCACACACGTGGAGCCGAAGGCATGCATTTTTGTAGGTCCCACCCATACTGGTGCCATTTTTGTTGCCTCAACTCCCTGGTGCTTCCATTCCTCACCACACCACTGGCTGATTTTGGTAGGACTTTAAAAGAAATTCAGGGGGAAACCATCCTTATAGGTATTTGTACAGGTTTCATATTAATAGCATGTTCATACATGGGAATTATTTGGTTACTCTTGCCTTTTACGTATTTTTCTATCATTTTAATAGAAAAAGAAATCATTAATTGCTATATTGCTGTTATAGCAACACAGCAGTCACTGATTTTTTAAAAAGTCCTCCATTGGTACAGGAGGAGAATGGTAGTCACAGAGGGGTGAGTTAAAGAAAGTGCGGGGGGCAACTGCAATGTGGGTGTTCTGCTGCTCTTGTTGGCATCAGAAATGAGAGTTGACAGGATGGTCACCATGTGGCAGCAATACTGGCAGGATGCAGAGAGAACAGCATTTCTGTGTACTTCTGCCACTCTGGTACTCATTTTTATATGGCAGAGTATAATCACATAAGCCCCCATTCTGAAGTGGCACAGTCTAGTCATCATGAGTTTACTGATGCAATATGGGCCAGAGTTATAACATGATGGATATTTGGGACCAGTTCTCCCTTCTCTTTAAATTTCTATTAATAGTAGACTTGTAATTGGGAATGTGGTGCTGCATAAGCAGGACTTTAGTTCTTTTTCTCTCTGCTGTTTTATTGGTTTCATCCCCCATCCCTCAGCTGACATGGTGGTGAAGGGGCGTATATAAGGAAAATGCCAAATTCTGGGCTAGCATACCTTATAGACCACTTACTCCCTTATGGACCTACCCAACCACTATGGCCATCTTTGGGGGCCCTGCTTCAGGTGCCCTTGAGATTGAGATGGATGGTAACCCGAGAAATGGCCTTCTTGGTCATTGCACCAAAATTATGCCCCCCCTCTCCAAAGATTAATCTGCCCCCTTCTGTCATTGTCTTCTGCCAGCAGGTGAAATCTTTCTGCTTAGTTTGGCATTCCCTCACACTAACTGTCCCTTCTTCGTGTGTGTGTTTTATTTAATTATCTTCAATTGTGGGTGTAAGCTGTTTTAATATTTCTGATTGTTTGGTACCTTGGGGACCCTAACTTGGGTAAAAAGGTGGCATAAAAATATTGTAAATAAATAAGACCACTTCTCACCAACACACCCTCCCCTGGCATGACTACACGTTTGTTGACCTGTAAATTGGCCTTACAGAAATTTCAAATGGGAAGGGTACATCAAAATGCTGTATTTCTAGATACACAACTGATTATGTGTTAAGTTCCTTGTCTTGTAGACATCTCTTGGTCTTGGAAATTGCTTTTTGTTGGCCATTTCTGTTGCAATCACAGATGCCACCTTTGCTAGAATTGTCAGCCCCACTTATCTCCCAACCAACGGGGGGGGGGGGGGGGGCTGGTGGTCACGTTGCAGACACAGGCACCCAATCCAGCTTCTTTGCATGTGTGCTCTGGAAGCCCCAATGACATCATTTCCAGTTGAAAACTGGAAGCGAAGGAGTCTCAGTAGGGGCAAAATCAGCCCCAAACTGATGAGACGCCATCGCGACCAGTTTTTAACTGGAAGTGTGTCATCGGGGCCTCCACAATGCACACACTATTTTGCCACATGCTCTGGTGGCTCCCAGCCTGCCTCTTCTCCCCCCCCTCCCCCAGCCAGGTGGGGGGTAAAAGGTAGGGATGATAGATGCCACTAGGAGGCTAGTATCCCTAACCGTTGTAGCCAGCATTGCAATTGCATGTACTGAATGCAGAGGAAAGGTCTTAAATTAGTTCTCAAGAAGTTGCTGGGATTACGGAAGTTCTTCGCTTATAATGTCTCCTAGGGAAGTTTGTATAGCATTTGCACTGTACAGTGCTGGGTAAAATAATAATTATCCTCCAGGCCTTTTCTGAACTGCAGCCCGAAGGCAAGGCCATTTGTGTCTTCCTAGAAAGAAATGCTCGCAGTTGCTGTGTTTTGTAGATCCTCAGCAGAAAAGAGTTCTTCTACTGGAAGAAAATGACCCTGGAAAGTACTGTGCTTATGGGGTTTCCCTGTAACTAGGTAATATTATCCAATTTGGCTCATATATTGGGTCTTTACAGAATGTAGCATCTAAAATTACATTAACAAAACAGGAGATGACTACCATATTGTCCCTCTATCTCAGTCCTTTTAAGGGACCCTTGATTCAGTTAGTGGCTGCTGCTGTTATACTTTCTTCTCCCCAGGAGGAAAACAGTGCAACTTGACACCAGCCTCTCCTATCACTGCTTTATTTATTGTGATCTGCCTGGCATTCTATATAGGCTGCAGATAAGAGACCTTAAAATCAGGGCCTGGATCATTTTATTTCCTCTCCCCCCTCCCCTTTTTTTTTTTTTAACATCCAGCGAGATGAAGAACTCTGGAGAACCTGAAAGTTTGTATGCTGTTTTGTAGATCCAGAGGAGTTAGCTATGTTAGTCTGTAATTGCAAAATCGTAAAGAGTCCAGTAGTACCTTTAAGACTAACGAGCTTTATTATACCATACGTCTTTGAGAGCCACAGCTCTCTTCATCAGATGCATCTGACGAAAAGAACTGTGGCTCTCGAAAGCTCATGCTACAATAAAGTTGGTTAGTCTTAAAGGTGCTACTGGACTCTACTACTATGCTGTTTTGTGTGATTTTGGTTGATTCTAATAAAAGGTTTTAATACATGGCTTTTGGTTTTGGAAATTTTTTCCTTTTATTCTGCTGTCTCTAGACCTGCCCCATCTATAGTCCAGAATTGGAAGAACCATGCAGTTACTGTGTTCCCTGCTGGGCTTTGGACCTATTTCCTGAATGGCTCCCATGTGACATGCACTTTTGAGACTTGGGAGAGTTTCAGAAATCATTTGTGCTATAGATTATGGGGTCTGCTGCTCAAAGAAAACACCTCTCAGGGTGCATGCAAGCCCTCTTGATCTTGCTGAGATTGTTGTATTGTTTTGAGTAATAAAGTTGTTGGAAAGAATTCTGCAGTATTGCATCTGGAACTACAGTGAGAGAAGTATGCTCTTGCTACCCTCTGGCATCACAAAGTAGAGACAGAATTCTCTGCTTTTAGGCAAAAGCATGCCCAAACAATTAGCCTAGTTAAGTAGTCTAGTTAGCAAGATTGTAAAATAAAAGCAGCCTAAATAATATGAAATTGCTCATTTCTCCTCTCACACCAAGGCATCTGAAGGCAAGTGTAACTGCATTTTCCTATTTATGTTGGTGCAGCAGATGTGTAATTTGGCACATCTTTTTATTACTCCCATGCTTATTTTTCTCTTCCTTTTGTTTTCTGTAGCTTGTATATTTATTTTTATTTACTTCATTTCTGCCACTCCTGACTTTTATAACAGTGTGCTCATATGCCACTGTTCTGGACAGAATAGTACCTCGCTCAGAGTGGTGAACAAAGTTAGTGTTGTTATTATCCCCACAATATAGCTGGGGAACGGGGGTTAAGAGGAGCAGTTTATCCAAGTCCACCTGCAGAGTTCATGGCAGTAGTGGGATCTGAACCAGCAGAGTGCTGATTTGCATCCCAAACACTTAACCACTATGCTACAGCAGCTTTTGAGACTTCACTAGACATTGCTTACTCTAGAATATCTTCCCGGCCATAAGGACTAGATACTTTCCTTTTAAAAAGACACACAAAAGGGAGAGAGTAGAGAATCTCTCAAGAAGCTTTTTCTGTGTTCCTACAAAATTGCCATCTATGCACATGCCTTTCAGGGCTATCCATGTGCCTGAGTGCCTGGAGAGGTGATGCCAAGCAGGCAGCACTGGATTAGATGGACTGCCTGCTTGGCATCGCCTCTCCAGGCACTCAGGCACATGGATAGCCCTGAAAGGCACGTGCATAGATGGCAATTTTGTAATTGTAAGGCAGTTCCTTCTGTCTAGGTGAAGTGTGAAGCTGTGGAGGGGGTTGGCTCTGGCTTAGGGACATACTCTGATATGTCCGTATTAGGATTCAGGACCTGGTGGCTCCTTTCTGTCACCAGCAAAACTGCTCCGTTATGAGTTAAGCAATATAACAGGGGTCCCAATGTAGTGCCCGTGGGCACCATGACACCTACCAACACCTTTCCAGGTGCCCACCAAGTGTTTTTAGAAAGTGGGAGGGAACCAGGTGTGGCTTTTGCCCAGCAAGGCTTCTGATTGAATATTGGAGATCTGATTGGCTGTGCAGATTTTTAAAAGATGTTGTTTTGGCTGCAGCTGCTGCCACAACACAAGAATTTTTCATTGCATGATTGAAGCTAAGTTGTGTCTATGCAAGAAAATATTTTCAAACAATACGTTCATTTTTAAAAGCATCGTGTTAAGCAGAGCTTCAGCCTGAAATGTTGAATTGTTAACTATTAACTATTAGTAGACTATTAATTATTCATCTGCAAAATTTATGCAATTGAAAAAAGCCCCCCTTCCCATGTAGTTTATGATAACCACTGCTTTTGCAGGACTGTGGTAAGATGTGGCTACATTTAGTATTTGTTTTTAAAATGCTATGCTTCTTTTTAAAGTTTGCCTTCTGAGGGAGAGAGAGATTCTATTATCTTTCTTGGCTTTAACAACTCACATCATCTCTAGTTTAAATCCTCTTAAAAAACAAAAGGCAGCATATTGTATTATAGAACTCAGCCCTCATATTTTACTTTTGAATCCAGAAATCTTTTAAAATGACAATTACCTGTTCAAAAAGGAAATGTTTCCACTACAGGTAGTGCAAATAACCCCTTGAAAACACAGTTCCATGCATCATGGTGATTCAAAAATTGAAACAGCCCGATGCTTTACATTTCCATGTTGTTGTGTTTTACAAAAAATTTCCTGATCAGATGATTAATAAGCACAGAATTTTGCATTTAATACAAAGTTGCAGTTTTTGCAGGTTATGATCCATACTGGCGCTGTACCTTGCTTACAAGTTTTTCTGAAAATTTCTGACTTTGCAGCTTTATAAAGCTACATTATAATATGGACCAGGTCTGTGATCGTCAGAGCTAGTTCAAGGACCTTGCAAACAAAACAAAAGGCGGGGACAGAATACCCCACAGGCAAAAAGTTCTGTGCAACTGAAGCCCCTTCTGCACTGGGGACATAACTCCTCATTATCCCTGCAGACAAGCCAAAAGGCATGGAACCAGTTTGTATATGGCCATTTTCAACTCTCATGTTTGGTCCACGTGGCCCCATATTTTGGGGGGGGGGTCAAATTTGAGCAGCTCCGTTCTGACTGGCTCTCAGGTTGAGAACTGGGGGGCGGGGGGGGGGGCGGGGACGATGACAACCTGCCCGGCCTTAACAAGGAGGCAGCATTTTAAAAACTTGCTATTTGCCACGAGTCTGGATAGAAATGGGATGAAATTGAGGAGCCGCTTAGCTAGGAGATGAAATTGACAAAGTTCAGTCAATTTCAGTTCTAGGGGCTCTTTGCAAAAAGAATAAAAAGGGAACTTCCCCTTCCCGTTTTCAAAGCAGCGATTAATCGATCCTGCACTGGACTTAACATTTAAAGAAAAAGGGGGTGGGAGAGGAGAGGAGATGAAAAAGAGGAGAGAGGGAATGGCTGGATAGATGACAGTTGCCAATCACAATGAAGTGGGCTGGCAGGGAATGGGAGAGGGAGGAAGAGGGTAGAACACCCCAAGACAGAATAAAGAGTGTGCACAGGGAAACAGCAGACTGCAAAGCCGATTTTTAAAAAAGTTGTAGTATAAGCACTCCCAGGAAAGCTGCGGAAAAAGAGTGATTACTCATGGCGGCAAATCTGGTGCTGACGGTCACACAAAAAATCGCTGCAGTATGGGAACTGAACTGGCAAAATAGACTTGTGCAGACCTGGCTTTAGAGACAAGCCTGCTTTGCTAGAGAAACATCCTGTTTCAATCACAAGCATTAAGGTGGTAGGTGAACCGATTTGATTTTTGCACTCCTCCCACCAGCACGTACATTTGCTAGAACACATGGAGCTGCCTTGTACCAAGTCAAATCATTGGTCTCTCAAGCTCAGCATTGTCTATCTGACTGGCAATGGAAAGTTAAAATGGCCCTGGAGCAACCTGAGCACCCTCTGTGGCACTGCAGGCCAATGTTGCAGGGGCTCTAAGCTCAGCAGTACCATGGACATTAATTAACCCAGTGCTTCCTTGGTGCAAACAGGTGGCAGTTGGCAAGCTGACACTGATTGCCTTTATCACAGAAGGGTGGCCTATGAGGTCCTGGCAGAGTTGTTGGGGCTTGGTTCTGCTTGCAGTAATCCAGTGGGAAATTTCTCTGTAAGTGAAATAGTCACTCCACTTCTACCATTGGCTCTCCAGAGTCTCAGGCCTTTCATAACACCTGCTGCCTGGTCCTGTAACTGGAGGTGCAAAGTGTTGGACATGGAACCTTTGGCATGCAAAGCACGTGCTCTACTACTCAGCCATAGTCACTCGCTGACTATTTCACAGAAAACAGCTATGTATTTTTGAATCACTCTTATGCTAGCAAAGGTGAATGCTCTTGAAGGTGACTTCCTTGTATGATACAGCTTCAGAAGGTTAGTGGCCTTTTAGCTGAGTCATAATCTGTAGTGCTTTTGTACAAAAGTATTCAGGGAATTCCCATCTGAGAAATGTTCCCATGTTTTGAGGAGGAAGGTTGTTGTAGTAAATGCCTGAACTTTTAAAAAAGTATTAGTCTGTAGTCACAAAATAGTAGAGTCCAGTAGCACCTTTAAGACTAACCAACTTTATTGTAGTACAAGTTTTCGAGAACCACAGTTCTCTTCGTCAGATGCATCTGACGCAAAGTTGGTTAGTCTTAAAGGTGCCACAGGACTCTTTACTATTTTAAAAAAGTATGATACACATATATTATGCGATTTAATAATGTCTGTGATTAGGAAGTAAGGTTTTTAGATGTTGTACCTTGCTTTATACAATGATTTGGATCCATTTTAATTCCATTACCAATTGCTGAGTTCCCATTGATTACAAAAGGTGATAAAATACACCTTTACTAATACTGATGACATAAATCTTGTGGTTTTCCTTTGTCGATACATAATAAATTATGTGACTTCTAGGCAACTAATTTCTAGTCATTTAAATCGTCTCTTCCAATTAAGGTCTGGCTGTTGTCTTTCACTCATGCTGTACTCTTCAATCGCCTATCCCATTCTTGACCATGAGGCTATCTGCTTCCACAGTACACACATACACATGCAGTAACTTTTACTGCATATGTTTATTATTTACTTAATTTATGTACCCCACCTTTCTACCTAAAGAGCATCCAAAGTGGCTTACATTATCCTCCTCTCTTTTGTTTTAGATTAGGCTGAAAGTGTGTGACTGACCCAAGGCCACAAGTAAGATTACTGGTAGAATGGGCATTAGAACCTAGATCTCTCAGGTCCTAGTCTGATAGTCTAACTTGGGGTTCCCTTTGAGTCTTGTGGGCACCTCTGGAATTCTGTTAGTGGTTGTGCACAACCACAAAATGGCTACCACAGGAGGAGGAGTCACACACACACAGAAGAAGCCCAAGTGCAGGGGAGAAGAGGGTTAATTTTAAAAATACACTGGGAAAGAGGAGGGAGAGAGAATAAAACCATGGTGGCAACTATCACTGAGACAACAGTTTTTTTATCTGCACAGCCAACTGGATATCCAGTGGCCAATTAGAAGCCCTGCTGGCCCCACCCACTTTCTAAAATCATTTGGTGGGCACCTGGAAGATATTGATGGGTGCCATGTTTGGGACTCTGACCACTATACCACACTGTTTTGTTTTGGCTTTAAAAGAAGCAAATTTAAGAAAGGTTTTAACTGTGCCACTTAGGTTCCAGTTTTCTCTATTAGTGAATGGAGAAAACAGTGTATATGCAGATTTTAAGGCATCGAACTTTTACCTGCATTCTTACAGTTTGCACTATATTCAGTTTTCTTTATGACTAAAAGGAGGTGGTTTGTCGTATGTTCCTTTCCTGAGAAACAGTTCTGCGTGGGAGAAGAACCAGACAGGAAATCCCCCTGCCATGAACATAGTGTAGCTAAGTTTAGACCACCACAGTCCTATTCAAATCTAAATTAGATATAATAGTTCATTAGATGAGCAACAAGTGGGTAGAAGGAGGTTTTTTAAGCAGGCAGGATAGTTTTCAGCCACTCTGTGGTGACTGTGGTTCTGTTCCATTGGTGTTCAGCGGCTTTTGATTATTTCAGTAGAAGGATTAGTCTGACCCATGTTAGGTTGTCTAAGAGCCAAGCCACAAGTGACGCCTGACACAGGTTGGACACTTGTCAGCTTCCCTCAAGTTTTGATGGGAAATGTAGGCGTCCTGGTTTTACAGCTTGGCTCTCCATTACAGCTGCAAGACCAGGATGCCTACATTTCCCATCAAAACTTGAGAGAAGCTGACAAGTGTCCAACCTGTGTCAGGCGTCACTTGTGGCTTGGCTCTAAGCAGGACTCTTGTTCTGTGTATGGCAAAACATTCCCCCTTTTACTTTCAGGAGAAGGACAGCCATCCTTTAATATGTCCTCTGGCAGAATTCCTTCCCTATTTCAGAAGGTTCCCACCCCACATGATCACCACCTTCCACTGTATAGCCTGTATGAGATACTGGACACTATCAACTCCCATAATTATTGTCTTGGTCTTGTTAGAGGCAACTCTGGCTGTCTTCTGATTTGAGGCCTCCTCAGAGAGCAATACTGTAGCCATCTACATTCTCACCTTCCTCAGCTCTTCCCAGTGAGCCAGATTAAAATGTGGGTATGTGGGATTCTTATCAACACCTCAGGGTTATATAGGGTTGCCAGCCTCCAGGTAGTGGCTGGAGATCCCCCGGAATTACAACTGGTCTCCAGGCCACAGAGATCAGTTCACCTGGAGAAAATGGCTACTTTGAGGGGTGGACTCTGTGGAATTATGCCATGCCAAGGTCCTTTCCCTCCCCAAACCCCTTTCTCCAGGTTTCACCCCCTAGATCTCCAGGAATTTTCCAACTTGGAGCTGGCAACCCTAGGGTCATAGCTGGCAGCCAGAATTACGGTTTAGGACTATTAACACAGTTTATAATTTACAAACTCAGGTGTCTGTGAGAATCCCAGAGATAAAAGGAGAACAAAGGGGCCTTGGTTCTTTTATTTCCAAGTACCAAGATTAATACTAGACCTAGCCGTAGATAATATCAGGGTAGCCTTGTTGGTCAACAGTGGAAAAGCAAGATTTGGGTCTAGTAGCACCTTAAAGACCAACTAGATTTCCAGGGTATGAGCTTTTGAGAGTCAAAGTTCATACCTGGAAATCTAGTTCATCTTTAAGGTACTACTGGACCCAAATTTGCTGTAGAACTAGATTACAATCCTCCCAGGGTGACACTAGCCAATCCTAAAGAAGAAGGGGGGAAAGGGGAATAAGAGCTGATGCATACCCTAGCTTGGGGTCCCCCTCATTTCCTTTGGGACACCCAGCACTGGCTGTTGCAGCACTTGCCTTTCTATACTGAGGCAACAGGGTATGTGTCTATGTAGTTACGTGTACATGCATACCTAAGTAAGATCCAGGCTTTTATCTTTCTTTATGGCACAATAAATCTCCTTTTTCTCGTATGTATGAAGATATGTGTGTGTGTATGTGACATCTCTCCCTTCTCACAAAGCAGGTAAGACTCCCACTTGCCTCTCAAGAGTTAAGACTTGGGTAGCCCAGACCTTTGAACAGGGAGCTGGAAGGTTTAGGTTAGCCAGGCATTTGTTTTTGTCCTTAACAATCTCCCCATCCTGGACTTCACTTATAGACCCTTTGTGGGGTCCCTTTATATTCCAGGGTCACCCCCGACCCCAGCCTATGCCATACCTTGGTAGTGTATTCAGGCCTCTGGCTTCTAGCTCTTTAAACTTTTAACTGTAAAAATTGCGGCTACTTTAAGAAATCTTGAGGATATATTTAACCAAATTTTATTCTACAGACACACACAAAAAGAAAGGTTAGAGAAATAGACATTAGGGGATAAAACCCAATGGGGATCTAAAACAACTTACAACATTGCTGTCCCCTCATCCATTTTATCCTCACAGCAGCCCTGTGAGGTAGATTAGGTTGAGAGAATGTGACTGACCCCAGGTCACCCCCCCCCCCAAGTTTCCATGGCAGAGTGGGCATTCAAACTTGGGTATCCCGGATTCCAATTTGACTCTCTAACATCACGCCACAGCTCTCTCTGATGTCTCAGGTGCTTCTAGATTGCACTTGGCTCATGCAAGGATAGCCTCGCCCTGCTAAGGCTGAAAGGCCACCTGAGGTGGCCCTGGCTTTGCGCCCATTCTTGCTATGATTCAGCTCCCTTCCCTTTCTTATCCTGCATCATCTGCAGCCAATGCCACATCAGCTCTGCAGCTTCAATATAGTCTCTCCTTAACCACCAACTCCTTTAACAAATGGTGCTTCATGATGGAAATGTAAGGGTAGAGGAGCCAATAGCATGCCAGGTATGGAGAGACTGCTTCAATGGTCCATAAATAACAAGACTGCTACATTGCAAGACTTTTTTGCGGTGAGCAATATGGACCTGGTATGCGTGACCAAGACCTGGGTGAGGGAGGGCGAAACGGTTGCCCTGGGAGAACTGACCCCCCCCCCCTGGGTATTCGGTCCTTCATCAGTCCCGAATAGGAGGCCGGGGGGAGGGGTGGCAATCCTTGCTCGAGAGTCTTTCTCCTTCAAGCCGCTCCCCACCCCTGAGATCTCTGGCATTGAATGTGTAGGCCTGGTGTGGGGTGCTGAGGAGAGTTTGGCCATCTGTCTGGTGTACCGTCTGCCTAGCGCACCAGCAGATACCCTGTCGTGCCTGCTAGAGGTGGTAGCGGGGTGGGCCTTGGAGTTCTCCAGAGTGTTGGTCTTGGGGGATTTCAACGTCCACGCTGAAGACGCCTCCTCTGCGCAGGCTGCGGACTCTCCCAATTTGTATCGACCCACACACACAGAGCGGGCCACATGCTAGACTTGATCTTCGGGATGGGCCTTGATGTGGATCTAGAGGCAATAGAACCAGTGCCATGGTCAGACCACACGGTTTTGAGGGCTCGACTGGAGATGCCACC
The DNA here is from genome assembly GCF_028583425.1 of Eublepharis macularius. Classification (NCBI taxonomy): domain Eukaryota; kingdom Metazoa; phylum Chordata; class Lepidosauria; order Squamata; family Eublepharidae; genus Eublepharis; species Eublepharis macularius. Next base: position 50,038,616 of record NC_072791.1, on the reverse strand, counting down.
CCCCCCTTGCAAGGGCGGTGAGCTGATTTATGCTCGCCCGCAGAGACTTATGGATCCAATTGATTTCCAGAATGCTCTGCGGGATCCTATGCTCCACGGCAGTTCGTTAGATGAGCGGGTGGAGGACTGGCAATGCCAGTTCTCCGAAGCCATCGATGAAATTGCTCCCCGTCGCCCTCTTTGCCCCCGTGTAAGACAGGCTCCCTGGTATACAGAGGAGCTTCGAGAAAAGAAGCAGGAGCTAAGACGGCTTGAGCGAGTGTGGCGGCAATCTCGCAACGAAGAGGCAAGATCATCTTATAGGACGTTTATGAAAGCCTATGAGATGGCGGTGAAGGCTGTGAAGAAGGAGTTTTATACAGCCTCCATCGCATCAGCTAGCTCACGCCCAACAAAATTGTTCAATGTGGTTCGGTCACTAGTCTCCCTCTCAGGGGGAGACTGCCAAATTCAGAATTCAGACATCAGCTGTGAGGCTTTTGGGAGCTTTTTTGCTGAAAAAATTTTGTCTCTCCGCCGTGACCTGCCAGCCACAGTTGATACAGTGAAGGAACTTAGAGACCCTAGGCCGTCTTTAGGGTCAATATTTAATCAGTTCAGTCCACTATCTGGGGAAGAGATTGACAGGACCCTGCAATCTGTTAGGCCCACCACGTGCCCCCTGGACCCTTGCCCATCGTGGCTGGTAAAGGCCAATGCCGATGGTCTACGGTCCTCGCTGGAGGCCATTGTTAACACATCCTTGGGCACTGGGGTTTTCCCCGGGCCACTAAAGGAAGCCGTGGTGAGACCGCTCCTGAAAAGACCATCACTGGACCCCACTGACATGGTCAATTATCGCCCAGTCTCGAACCTCCCGTTTCTGGGAAAGGTGATTGAACAGGCAGCGGTGGGACAGGTACAGGGTTTTCTGAATGATGTCTCGGCCCTAGATCCCTTTCAGTCCGGGTTCCGGCCAGGACATGGGACGGAGACGCTGCTGGTCGCCCTCACGGACAACCTTCACAGACATCTGGACTGAGGTGGTTCAGCGCTGCTGATATTATTGGATTTGTCAGCAGCATTTGACACAGTTGATTACGATCTTCTGACTCACCGCCTCGCCGATGTGGGGATACGAGGGACTGCCTTACAGTGGCTTGTCTCTTTTCTCCACAGTCGGGGACAGGGTGCCGCTTGGGGAGAAATTGTCACCCCGTCACCCATTGGTGTGTGGGGTCCCACAGGGGGCAATACTCTCCCCTTTACTGTTTAACATCTATATACGCCCCCTTGCCCAGCTGGTGCGAAGTTTTGGGCTTGGGTGCCATCAATATGCAGATGACACCCAGCTGTATCTGATGATGGACGGCCAGCCCGGCTCAGCCCCAGATGTCCTGGAACATGCATTTGCAGCCGTGACTGATTGGTTGAAACAGAGTTGACTGAAACTGAACCCAACAAAGACAGAGGTCCTATACTTGAGTCATGGGGGACTGGATTCAGGACTCCGGCTCCCGACTCTCGATGGGGCACAGCTTGTGCCTGTTCCAAGGGTTAAGAGCCTGGGGGTGATCCTAGATGCCTCCCTGAAAATGGAGGCACTGGTCACAGCGGTTGTCAGGTCTTCTTTTTTCCACCTGCAGCAGACCAGACAACTTGTCCCTTACCTGTCTACCTGTGACTTAACTACAGTGATCCTGGCAACGGTCATCTCTAGGTTGGATTACTGTAACTCGCTCTACACGGGCCTACCCGTGTGCCTACCCGAAGATTAAAGCTGGTGCAAAATGCAGCGGCGCGCATCATTATGAAAGCACCAAATAGGGCACATATTACACCAGTATTGCGCGAGCTGCATTGGTTGCCAGTGGAGTATCGGATCAGGTTCAAGGTTTTGGTATTGACCTATAAGGCCCTGTGCGGACTGGGGCCAGCGTACCTGAGGGACCGTCTCTCCCTGTATATTCCCCAGAGGACTCTCCGATCAGGAGAAAAGAAATTGCTATCAGTCCCTGGCTCCAAGGAGGCCCGCCTGGCCTCGACTAGAGCCAGAGCTTTCTCAGTCCTGGCTCCTACCTGGTAGAACACTCTGTCTACCGAGACCAGGGCCCGGCAGGATCTACTATCTTTCCGCCGGGCCTGTAAGACAGAGTTGTTCTGCCAGGCTTATGGCTGAGGCTGGGCCTTCACTGGCTGGAGGATACAACATCTACTCCCCTCCCTATGAGAGCTGCCCACCACTGTTCTGAAGCTGCTGCCATGTTCAATTGCACTGCTGCACTTTCTGTAATCAACGATATTGCCGCCACCAAGAAAAGAGTGCTGCTATTTTTAATATCTTTATACAATGTTTTTAATGTTTTGTGTTTAATGTTTAATTAAATGTTTTAAATGTTTTAATGTTGTTATCCGCCCTGAGCCTGCTTGCGGGGAGGGCAGAATATAAATACGATAAAATAAATAAATAAATACCTACACTGATTCTCAAAATTTTCATCCTAGATTTTGCCAAACTGCTGTTAATTCAATCAGCTTTAGCAGTGGCCTACAGTAATGCTGTGATTTGGATAAGCCCATAGGGTTTTCAGGATCTTCTTGAGTATTAAGCTAGAGAGAACCGATACAGAAAGAAGTTCATGCATTAGAAACTTGTTTCTGGTTACAGTACCCTAATTCTCTGTTTGTTTGTTTGTTTTTCCTCTCTCTTCTTACAGCTGCTAGATGTTGTCCTCCACTTAGCACATCAGAATTTGCGATTACTCGTGCTGGGGCGTAAACACATGCTGAAAAGATCTCACCATTGGAACCCAAAAAATATAGCTATTATGAAGAAGAAAGCAGACTTCTTCTTTACTGAAAATGTGTATGTACTAATTAAAATGAACTGTAGCCATCTTTCTAGACCAGAAGTTTAAATATGATTGATTCTAAAAAATAGTTAGCCTTAGCATTGAACTGAACTCTTAAAGAAGCTAGCTGTAAGTCATGAAATGATTAACTGCATTATCTACACTGTACTTTTCACTCTCAGTTGTGTATGGATGTACAGAGGAAAAGTGAGAGACTGAATAATGAAGTGTTTGATCTTTTGGTTGAATGCTTGCAAAACTCTCAACTTCATTTCTGTACAGTGTTGCTCATCTAAAAGTTTGTGATATTGTTGCCACCAATTTGCTTAATGTTTAGGATTAGAGAGGCAGCTTTAATAAGCTCATCTTATCACTCCATCTGCTCCTTCATCATAACAGGTTGGCTGATATACTTCCTGGAAATGTTGTTGGGAACACAAAGCAGATGAGCATCAGATAAACAAGTACAACACAAGGCTACCATATAGCAGAGCTACATGAAATGGATGGATTCATTACATTACCCTGGGGAGTAGAAAGTAGTGCAAAAAGTCAAGAATAGATCAAGAATATTTTGTATGCTTACTTGCATTACAAGAGTCCAGATGTGTTCAGCACTTGCTTGTCTAACATTGTTTGGTGTAGTGGTTAAAAGTGGCAGGACCATAATTAGGAGAACCGGATTTGATTCCCCATTCTGCCGCTTGAAGCCAGCTGGATGACCTTGGATCAGTCACAGCTTCTAGGAACTCTCTCAGCTCCACCCCACCCCATAGGGTGATTATTGTGGGGATAATAATGACTTACTTTGTAAACCACTCTGAGTGGGCATTAAGTTGTCCTGAAGGGTGGTATATAAATCGAATGTTGTTGTTGCTGTTATTATTATTAAAACCATTTAAATCAGTGAGTTGGATCTAGATTAAATTTTCCATCAGCAAAAAGAAGCTTCCCTGCTTCTCTCTTTGCACTGCAACCTACTGATCTCCATGAAAATCTGCTCCTGGGAGATATGGTGGGACCCTGAGGAGCCACTTGAACAGAGTTTGCTGTGGGAAGGAAGATCTGTAGAAATTGTCAATTTAGTCTGGATCCAACCCCATGAGTCTGGGCGAGGGAATTTCACTGTGTGTTAAGTTGTAACCTTTACCTGGTGCTGATGTTCTCATGAACATGTTATTGTATCAGACTGTACTGGAAGGAGAAACTTTCTTTAAAGTTTTGTTCCCTAAAATGTACATCTAGTTGGGGTGAGTAGGAAAAAAAATCAAGAATAGTTTTGTAATTAACGAGGGCATCAACAAAGGAGCCCAAGCTCAAGGAAGTATAGCAAGGAGTGATAATAATACACCTTCCCTTTTCAATTAAATGATAGGTTTTATAAGTGAAGTCCTTAACATGGAATATTCAATCACTCAAGTTATTAAGCCACAAAAGTTCTCGTCACAAAATACATTCAAACTTTCATTACATGTAATTACATTTCATTTTTACATTTCTACAGGGTTGCCCTGCACGGAACATATACAGTCAAGATCACAATGGGTTAATGTGGGCAAACAAAATTTCATTTTATAGCCTTCCACTCAGCTCTGTGGTATATGATCTCTCTCTGTCTTTTCTGCTTTAAGGTCTGAAGATGATCCCTTCCTGCTCTATGCCACTCTTCACTCAGGCAGTCATTGTAGGTTTGTTACTAGGGATCTGTTACGTGATCACAAAGCTTGTCTTCCTGACAGTCTCACTCGACGCCTGTTCTTTAAATGGCAGCGTGGGCATCAGATGGTGCTATCTGAATATGCACCAGGAAAGAGGATAAAGTTTGAGGTATGAGTTTATTGCACTAGTCAGTTTAACAGTTATGTAGTGTTAGCAGTGATAAACTGGTCTGATATACTGTATAGTATACTATATTTTGAGTTCCCTAAATTGGGGAACTTGATGTTGTGGGGTGGGGGGGGGTAAACTTAAAGGGGAACAGGATATTTTTTTAACCTCGAAGGATAACGTTGATAACATGAAATAAGGTTTTATTTACAGACATCCCTCTCAAAGTAATCAGTTTGGTGTTTAAGCTCTTAGTAACTAATTCATTTATCAAATGAATTATTTTATTGTCAAGTAGGTCCAGACAAGCAATGTAAAATTTTACTAAATAAAACAAATAGTCCTTTAATACTTGAAAAGAAGAAAAATGTATTCTAGGAAATATGCATCATTTGTATTGTTACATGTATTAAAAACTATAATTTCTCTCTTTTTACTCACCAGCATGTACAGAATTACGATACAGTTGTGCAGACTACAGGTAGTACATGGCATATTCCCTATGATGACAGTCTCTTGGAAAGATCTTCTTACGAAGTGCCAACAAAATGGCTTTGTCTTCAACAGAAATAAAGGATCAATTTTTCTAAACTGACATTGTATGTGTAGCTCTATTATTTTAAATAAGTGAGACTCTGGGTATCCATTATAGAATTCACATTCCATCTCTCTAATACATTTTTATTCTACCTTTCCTCCAAGGAGCTCTGGGCGACGTACATGGTTCTCCCTTTCTCATTTTGTCCGTACAATTACCCTAGGAGGTAGTTTAAGCTGAGAGATAGATTGGCTCAAGGTCACCCAGCAAACTTGTGGGCAAAAGGGAGATTCAAATGCAGGTCTCTCAGCTTCTGGTTCAAAACTTTAACTGTTATATGAACACTGGCTCTTTCTAGCACAAAAGATTTGTGTTGCATCCTCTTATCTGTCAACAAGATGCACTGATGGTTACTAGAGGTGGGCAGGAACTCCCAATACGAACCAAAAAAATGCACAAACCGGGCTAGTTCGTGGTTCGGGAAAACACGGTTCGTGGGGCCACGTTTTCCACGAACCCCACAACTTTTTTGCCTGGTTCATAAGTTCGTGATTCCAGACAGGCTGGCGCCACTGAGGGGTATGTGAAACTGCCCACATCAGGTTCAGCCCATGGGCTGAAGCCAATGTGGGGTGAAACTGACAGCTCCCGTTCTCCTAACGCCCTGGGCAGAAGGAGAATGGGGGCTGTCAGTTTGACAGACCCCGCGCCGGGTTCAGCCCATGGGCTGAGGCCAGCGCAGGGTGAGTGAAGCTGACAGCTCCTGTTCTCCTGCTGCCCTGGGCAGTGGGATAACGGGCACTGTCAGTTTGACAGATCCCGTGCTGGTCTGTCAAACTGACAGCTCTCGTTCTCCTCCCACTCTGGCAGCAGGAGAACAGGGCGGTCAGTTTTACTCACCCCACGCTGGGTTCAGCCAATGGGCTGAAGCCGGTGCGGGGTGAGTGAAGCTGACAGCCCCGTTTTCCTGCCACTCGGGGGACAGGAGAACAGGGCTGTCAGTTTCACTCACCTCATGCTGGGTTCAACTGATGGGGTGAAGCCAGTGCGGGGTAGGTGATGCTGACAGCCCTGTTCTCCTGCCATTCAGGGAACAGGAGAACGGGGCTGTCAGTTTCACATGCCCTGCGCCGGCTTCACCCAATCAGATGAAGCCTGCGTGAGGTGTTTTGAAGCTGACAGCCTTCTCCTGCTACTTCAGGGCAACAGCCGAAGGAGGCTGTCAGTTTCAAACACCCCACACTGGCTTCAGAAGCCAGCGCCAGGCGTTTGAATTCCACGAACTACGAACCAATTCGTGAACTGGTAAAAGTTCATGGAAGTTCATGGTTCATGGAACAGCGACGAACCACGAATCAGGTGGTTGTTTTTTCAGTTCGTGCCCATGTCTAATGGTTACTGAGCTTCCCAGCTCTCCCCTCCCCCAACAGCTATTTCCAAACCTATGAACCTAGGGCAATGTACTGTAATAGTCACACTTATGGAAGAGGAAGAAGGGAGGGGTTAAATGTTTGGTCTGTTTTCTATTGATTAAAAGTAGTTTTAAAAAACCCCACAAAATCATACCACTCTATATAAATTTAAAGATTTTCTAAAAAGCTGTGGCAGTTCATTTTTAAAGCCATCTAATAAGCAATCAGACAAACATGAAAGGCATTTGGAAAAAGTAATTTTAAAAGCCCACCATAAAGGAAAGAAGAAAATCAGTGCTGGATTCACATGAGTGAGTGTGGGTTGGGTGTTCCTTGAGTGAGGACTAAGAGAAGCTGAGTTCACTCTGCAGCATTATTAAAAAGTATACTGATCCTTGTGATACATTTGTACACACTCTAACATAACTTTGTGCAAGCAAATATGACGATGAAGAGGTAAGCTCATTCAAATAAGGGCTAGTGCCATCCTCAATAGCTTTTTCTTCCATAGTAAATAGACTGCAAGATGGAGCGCAGCTGAGATGGGACTAAACCTGATCCTCACCCTAGGCTCAGCAGTGTCCCCAACTGTGTCCAATAAAATATAGAGACAGTCTCTGCAGTATGCAGGCACATCCCTCCTTCCACACAAACCTTACTCATCATAATGGCAGATCATAGTGCTAAGAAATGGGGGGATTATGTTTTACAAATGCCTCGTATTTTCTGTTTTTTCAGTTTGTTACAGCTGTTCAGCATACACCTTTCCTTACAAGCGCAAATAATAATCATACACTGATTACATCCAGTCTTATAGTATATTCCAAGCCTTTTGAACAGATTAAAGAAAATGGCTTATTGCAACAACCCTTGTAGATAGAAGTGATGACCACCACTATTATATTGACAGCCAGTTTGGTGTAGTGGTTAAGAGCAACAGGACTCTAATCTGGAGAACCGGGTTTGATTCCCCACTACTCCACTTGAAGCCAGCTGGGTGACCTTGGGTCTGTCACAGCTTCTCCGAGCTCTCTCAGCCCCATCCACCTCACAGCATGATTGTTGCGAGGATAAAATAACACACTTTGTAAACAACTCTGCATCGGTGTTAAGTTGTCCTGAAGAGTGGTATATAAAATGAATGTTGTTGTTATTGAGAGCTGCTGTAGCATAGTGGTTGGATTAAAAAAGCAGCTCTCTGATGGTTTGACTCCTATTACCGCCATGAGCTCAGCAGGTGGCCTTGGGTAAGCCACTCCTGTCAGCCCCAGCTCTCCAATTGTATTGTTGTGATAATAATACTGAATTTGTTCACTGCATTATCTGACTAGAAGAGTGGTATATAAGTGCAGTTGTTATTATTTAGCATCTATGATGTATAGATTTGACTTCTGGAAATGTACTCACAGTTAAAACACCACAAACAACAAAAATAAAAGGACAACAGTATCTGATACAGGATTTGTGAGAATGGGAAATACAGGAGGGTTAGCAGGTGGCAGACAGTTCGGACTTGTTAAGGTGATAGTGTGCAAGAAAAACAGCACAAACCTCGAAGAGGGGCTTTGTAGCCGACTTGAGGGCTAGAACATGGGATCTTGATGCAGCCATACAGCAGTAACAAACACATGCACTATAGTCAAAAGGCAAAGAAAGAGAACTGAAAGTAAAGACAAGAAATCTGATATCAATGTAACAAATGACAGGGACCAATTAGAGATGTGCTGCAATCAGTTGTGTGCATGTTTACTCAGAAGTAAATTTTCCAATGAATTGAACAAAGCTTACTCCCAGCTAAATGTGCACAAGATTGCAGTCTTAAGGCCATTTCACACAGTTTTCAAAGTGTATAGCACCTTTCCACTGTTTGTGCTTAGACCAAAAAAGTATATATATTGCTGCTGCTGTTCAACTATAACAGCATACAGCTTGTGCGTAGTAAAAGCGTAGGATGGGATTGTAGTGGCAGAAAACAAGGATGAAAATTTAGCAAATGCATTGTGATTAAAAAGTAAATTGCAACTACAGCCAAGGACAATTGGCCACAGAAAGCCACAGTCTGTGGTTTGCGTGTCTGCCAAGGACCAGGTCTAATTCCTAAGCACTTCTGATTCAGGAAGCGTATGTTGTGGTGGTCAAAATACTTTCTTTTTCCTTCCTTGAAAACAGCAAAGTAACCAAGGTTTAAATTCATCTGAAACAACACAATAGAGTAGCTAAAAGGTAAGTGGAAGTATTGTGGTGAAGAAATATAGGCAAAAGCAACGAGGAATCGTAATTTCCTCCCACCCTCTCGAACTGGAATCTTGTGGGATTCCCAAGTAGCAGAGAGAGGAGGAGAGGTAGAGGCTGTTACGTGCGGGAATTCTGGTCAATCATACCACTAAGGGCAGAGGCACAGCCGTCATCCTCTTTTCTGACAGCGCTCCCATGTCTTTAGCGCCTTGCACGCGACTTGCTCCTAGTATGAAGGTGCTGCAGCGAGAACTGCGGCCACTACATTTGTGCTTATCGAGCGCGCGCGCGCGCGAGAGAGAGAGAGAGAGAGAGAGAGAGAGAGCCGCTTGCGGGCGCGCATGCTCAGAAAGCAACCACTTCATACCTACAGCACTCGCTGCGCCTGCGCATTATATACAATGACTAAGGAGTGAAGCGAGCAGGAAATGAAGCTGCGACTCTTTCACTGCCTATGGAGATACTCGCCAACTGCGCGTGCGCGAGAGGCTTGTGGCCCCGGAAGTATTTCTCCGTTACTCACAGTTCGGTTGGTGGTGGCCCCTACACTGTGTGTCTACAGACGGTTTCTTTTTCTGCCCCCGCTTTCACGCTCTCGTTTCACGTGTTACCATGTCCCGAGGCTCCAGTGCCGGCTTTGACCGGCATATCACTATTTTCTCGCCTGAGGGGCGCCTCTACCAAGTAGGTGAGTGCTAAGAACCGCCTCGAACAATTACTCCTGTTTTTGTGTGGTGTGGGGGAGCAGCGCTGCCAATTCTCCGATTTCAGAGGCATCGTTTAAGATACAGCCCGCGTTCTTCTGCCCAGCAAATGTGAACCACTGTGGGGAGAAACAGAATGATGATGATAATGATAACGGTGCTTATGTGCCGCTCTTCTAGACAGATTAGTACCCCATTGAGAGCGGTGAACAAAGTCAATGCTGTTATCCGCACAACTCAGTGGGGGCTGGGAAGAATGGCTTACCCAAGGCCACCTGCTGAGCTCATGGTAGTCGAGGGATTCAAACCAGCAGAGTGCTGAGTCACAGCCCCGTACCTTGGTTGTAAAAAACGGGCAACGTAGGGGCATAGTGAGATTAATTGTCGGAACTCAAAAGCGAAACTGAAACAAGTCCGTCTCTGTTGGGTGGTATGCTGATGCTAGTAGATGTAGAGGAGGAGAATGTTCTTATCAAGCCCACTGATTCCATTATCAATTGCACCGTCTGCCATTCTTCCCTTTTATGCTACTGTTAAAGCTGCGGGATATTTTACCTGCTTTTTATCGGGTTGCCTTGTTTGATGTGGATTTATAATCGGGGCACGGGCTGAGAGTAGTGTAAGCAATTGAAAATAAATTACAACAGGCTACATATTGGTACTGTTTCAAACAAACAAGCAGCAGAACCTTGGAAACTTTTAAAAGAATAAGTGTGATTTATTCTTGAATACAACCAATTTAGATCATACAGTCTAAATAACATTTAGTCATCTGAGACAATCAAACATGGATGGTGCAGTGTTTAACATAGCACTTCTGTGGTTGTGGGTGAAGGGGAAGATAGTTTTTCAAAGGAGTACTACTCTGTGCCTTTTCCTTCTGCATGGTTGATCTTTTACTTAAGTGTAATGGCAATATTTCCAGTGATGTTAGAATCTTGCCTAAAGTTATCGACTTCCCAAGGTAAGGCACCCTCCCTATGTTCCTCCAGGCAACTTCGCTCATCTGAACAGGGTCTCCTGCAGGCGCCACCCTGCACATGGGCGAAATCTACATGGGCTTTCTCTGTGGTGGCCCCTACCCTGTGGAACAGCCTGCTTGAGGAGGTCAGGAGAGCCCCCTCTCTCCTAGCTTTCCGCAAATGATGCAAAACTGAATTATTCAAAAAGGCCTTTGTATTGTATGTTGCCTTATGTACTATCTGTTACTTTAAATAGTGCACCTATGTCAGCCCTAGAATTGCATATGTTCTGTTTCATCATTTCTTCAACTCTGTATTGGATTCTTGCTAATGTTATGTCTTTGTAAACTTGTGTTTATTTACCCTATGGCATTGTTTATAAAATTGTCCTTGATACTGACTGTACTCATCTCTCTCTGTGTAATCCGCCTTGAGTTTCAGTGAAAGAGGCGGACAATTAATAACATGCATACATATGGACATGCATACATACATAAATGAGATTATTTATTAACTTCACTTATAGTCTATCTTTCTCATTGAGCCTCAAGGCAGGTTACAGAATTGGAAAACAATGCAGTGACAACCAGTATAATACATACAACAAGCAACGCACTACAACTGGATTACAGAATTAGAGAATGCTGAAATAAAAAAGACTAGAATAATATTTTTTACTGAATATTTCCCCCTTTTGCTAGAATTCTCTTTGAGATCATTCTATGAAGTAGGAGTCACTGCAGTGAACACTCAGACCTCAGTGGCTATTGATGTTGCTCATTTGCAGGATAACATCTTCAGAATAACTTTGCTCAGATGAACTAAACTGTCTCAGAAGAGCATATTGAGAGGTGGTTGTTTAAGTGACCTGGAACCTGCAGGTAGCTTATGGCATTCATTAGACAGGCCCTTTGTGTTTTTTTAGCTAGGCATTCTGAGAATGCAAATATGTTCCTCATTTTTTTATAAAACCTCACTTAGCTAAAGCTCAGATCATCAGTAGGTGGTTGATCAAGTTTCTAAAATATCTGGTATTACTATCAGGTATCTTGTTCTGTGTAAAGTGCCTACAAGAATAAAAAGGGTCGGTTATGACCCTTCTTATTCTTGCTCCATTTATTTCAGTAGTGTTGTTAGCACTTTTCCATATATAACTTGTTCTGTAGTTTATAGTCTACCATAATCAGTAATTAGGAGCACAGAAAGTGCCTACAGAGTTGGAAACTTTGAGCCTTACAGTGAGGACAAATTCTTTATTTTCTGCAAGGGTTATATCTTAGGTTGCAGGTGTCCCTATTTATTATCCATATAACTTTTGGAGTAAGGTGGGAAATATCTAACATATTTAGTTGTCCACGTGCTAAAAAATTTAATACAAGCCTGAAGAATTTTGGGATATTTGGTGAAGCACCAAGTAATTGTTTAGTGTACTCTTAGAAAAATATTCTGATTAATGTGCCTGCTGATAGATTTGGAAGAAGATTTTCATGTCTTTTCAAGGTAAAAAAAGATTATTTAACAAGACTTATGAAAAATACTATTTTATTGGTCATTTATTTCAGCCCTGGCATCACATCAGTTTTCATTTATAATGTATAAATATGGGCAGGCTTTAAGTGCTTACATATGTAACATTTTTGAAGACAAAGTAAAGTCATAAATAAGATGTACAAGGGGAGAGAAGTTTAATATCAATTTGATCTTAAATAATTTATATATTTAGGCCTTTTTGGTGGGAAGAGGAAGAACGTGTATCTTTATTGGATTCTCAAAAGGCAATGAATTACTGCTGAATTTACAAATAAATCCTGTTAAAAAGTGGGGAAAATGAGAATGATTGTAGTGTGAATGTCACAAATACTTTAATGGAGAAATACAAAAAATCAGTGCATGAGAACATTGGCTTTTTTACAACACTGCTTTCAAGTTGTGCAACTTTGTATATTGTTCTTTAAATATTACTACATATACCAGTAATCAGCTGTTAGTAACAGTTTGCCTCTAGATGTTACTGTTACCGTAGCATTATTGCCTGACCAGTAACTGTGTTCCATGTACCATTTAGAGTATGCATTTAAGGCCATAAACCAGGGTGGACTTACTTCAGTAGCTGTTCGTGGAAAGGACTGTGCAGTTGTTGTTACACAGAAGAAAGTACCTGTAAGTAGCAATATCGTGGCAAAATCTGTAATATAAACTTCTCCTTGGCAGCATCCATGATTGTTAATTATAACTCCAGTGCTCTGAGCTTTTGTATTAGAAATAAATGGAGTTCTTTTAGAGCTCATAAAAAGTAAGTTCTGGAGAAACATATTCGGAAGGTCATTCCTTTGCAGCATGCCAAAGCTGCTTCAAGCATTGAGTTAGATCTAGCAATCCGTGAGTGTGGGGATTGTGAAGATTTCACCGATTTAGATCTAGCTTTCCGTGAGTGTGGGGATTGTGAAGATTTCCCCTCCCTACCAGTAGTCGTTTCTAACCCCAGGACTCATGTGGATTAAGAGCAGTGTAGTTATGCAGGAGCTATGCTGAGGGGAGGAAGGGGGCAAAACTCCCCAAACTTAAATTAGAATTGTTCTCTCCCTCCTTTCTTGTCCTTCAGATGGGTTGGATCCATTGATATGTGAACAAACTCGCTGCAGATACACTTGTGCTACATATACTGCAATGCTTTTTGATCCCCTTTCTCAAGTAATTACTTGTGCAGTGTCTTGCACAAGAAGTAATGCAAGTTGGGAGACAATAAACTCCCAGCATAGACATGTTGGTACTTTTCTGGTTGTGCAAAGGTCCTTGCAAAAGTTGTCTTCTGGGTCCAACCCAATATATTTCTAGTATTGGTTATTTTTGGTTACTGAAATAACTGGCATTTACATAACTAAGGGTGAAAACCTGTTAATGGCTGCCCTTGAAGACAACTTGGTATTCGTTCAAAAACCTGCACTATTTAAAATTATTTCTCTGTTTCATCCCTTAGGACAAGCTACTGGATTCCAGCACAGTAACTCACTTATTCAGAATAACTGAAAATATTGGATGTGTAATGACAGGCATGACAGGTACCAAAGTCACCTACATTGATAGCAAAAATGATGGGTAGAGAGATTCAAATGCTTTCATATTCTGTAAAAAAGTACTATATATTTTAAAATGCTATTGACATGAAGATGTTCCATACTCACTGGGCATATTTCCATCTCTGATGCTAAATAGGCCTGATTCAAGCTAGTTCTTGGAGTCGAGGTCAACTGGTAACCCTAAACAGACTGTACTGAGTTTCTTTGGGATGGGGCGGGGGGCGGGGGAGAGATACAAATGTATTAAATATATAGATTCATGAACTGTACTGGATAGGAGAATATTCTTTCTGCAATCCTGCCCCCACATACTTCTTTTCTATTCAAGGTGAAATTCTTTTAAATCATGTTTGTTGGAAGAAGCATAGAAATGACTTCAATTCCTTTTCTTGATATTAGCGGACAGCAGGTCCCAGGTGCAGAGAGCCCGCTATGAGGCTGCAAACTGGAAATACAAGTACAACTATGATATTCCAGTGGATATGTTATGTAAAAGGATTGCAGACATTTCTCAAGTCTACACGCAGAATGCTGAAATGAGGCCTCTTGGTTGCTGTAAGTACCATTAAAAGTAACAATTTGGAACTTTGGGAAGATAGGGTTGCTGTGCATGCTTACTACGAAAGTCTGATTTAAATCACAAGGGCTGCAGTTATGTGATGGGCACCAGCACAGTTTATTGCTGTTCTCATGCGCCTGCCTCCCTCTTCCCATTGTACACTAAGTATGAATGAAGGCTTCTGGGTTTGAGATGGCTTGAATCAAGCTTCAAGGTTTTTTGGTAGGGAAGGCATGGTGCCTGCATTCACTTATCAGAGTAAATTGAAGCTTGATTCAAGGTTTCTCTGTTTTGCTTCATGTGTGATTCAAAGAGGGATGGGCAGAGTAAGTGTTTAACTGTGCTGCCTTAGACTTGCAGCTGAAAAGCATACTTATTCTTGGGTTTTGAATGAAGAGGAAAAGTCTCATTATATTTAGAACGGCCTCTGTGTTGTGTTGGGAGGTAGATTTACAATATGAGATTGGAAAGAAGGACTCCAAGAATCTGAGTTCTGCTATCAAGGTTGCTGGATGTGCTATAGAGGAAAAAATGCATTTCTTAGAAGGAAATCCCATTGATTAAAAAGAATCTGCTTCATATAATTAATAAAAGTTGTTTATTTAAAAAAAAAAGAATCTGCTTCAGATCTATATATCATTGAAATACTAGACACTGATTTCAGGTGTTCATGGTGGGCTTCTTACTTTGTTTTCATCTGTCTTTTGAATCTGGCTTTTTAAGAAATGCAAAAAGGGACTATATAAACTATTTTAAAATAGATAATTGTTTCACTTTTAGGATTTTCATTGTGGAATTAAGGTCTAGAAAAATCAACAAACCTTATGTTTCCTAAGAAGCTGATGAGTCCTGTTCTGTGATGTACACGCGCGCGCGCGCGCGCGTGTGTGAGAGAGAGAGAGAGAGAGTTCAGCAATGCAATATCAAATGGCCTGTGTTGTGTTGTGTTGACCAGTGTATGGTGTATAAATGGATATTCCCTAAACAGTTGACTTTTTTGTTTACAATTTTTTCTGCATAAAAACCCACTCCTGTGCTCCTTTATCAAAGGCATGATTTTGATTGGCATTGACGAAGAGAACAATCCTCAGGTGTATAAGTGTGATCCAGCAGGATACTACTGCGGGTTTAAGGCTACAGCTGCAGGAGTCAAACAGACAGAATCCACTAGCTTTCTGGAGAAGAAAGTGAAGAAAAAACTGGACTGGACATTTGAACAGACAGTGGAGGTAAGTCAGTAGAAGCATATCAAAGTTGAGCTGCAACCTTGCGTACTCTTGAACTTGCTGGGACAACCATAGAACTGGCCTGTTAAAGATCTTAATCTGCTTTAGAAGATGGGCAGGATTACTGTGAGAAAGATTACATTGGATTAGCCCTAGAAAAGTAGCCCCTTCTTCCTCTTTCACTCACTTGCCAAACTGGTGTATTTGCAACTTTAGCATAAGGTCCGTTCAGTACTAGTAACTAGACATGGGCATGAACGGAAAAAACCCCCCTGAATGCCGTGTTCGTTGTTTGTGGGGGCCAGAACTCATCCCCAAACCCCCACACACACTTAGCCCCCCCTCCCCTCAAACCCACTTACCTGGCCCTTTAAAGATCCCTTTCCTGCCATGTGCAAAGGGCTGGGTCCTTTAAACACCCCACAAACTGACCTTACCAATGTCCAGTACCCACCAAATTTGCAGGAGACATAGTCCTCACTGAAGACCCCCCCAAGTTTTAGAGAGATTGCACCCCGGGAAAGGCATGATCCACGGGTCTCCCCATTGGCTGTCATTTTCTCTTCACAGTGGCAAAAACGGGACTCTCTGCTGGAAGTGCTTTGAAGGGTTAAAGCCAGAAGGAGTTCAGACAGAGTTCAGTCCCTCCCTGACTCCAGTTGCCAAGGGGATTGATTGCAGCAGGCGCCAGACTGTCTGGCTTGCCGAATGGCTAAGGACCACCTGTTCATTTAGGATGGGGCCTCAGGAACAGCTTGTTCGGGAACAGAGATTAGGTTGTTCGTGGGTTTTTTCTGTTCTTAATGCTCATGCCCATGTCTACTAGTAACATGCCAAGTTGCCTGGCATATGATAATTTAGGGCTACTCTTAATAGTCCTTTTTATGAAAACTGTGAGGATGGGAACAGTCTACCTTTCCTTCTTTCTCTTCAGTATCTTCATTGTCAAACTGTGGGGTTTCCCTTTTGTTAATGTTATGTGTACTTGGCTCATGTGACTTAGTCTGTTTACAGGGTTTGTTGATCAAAGGCTTTTAGCTATTGTGAGGCAGTCATGTAGGTTTGTTCTGTGAACGCTTTCTCCTACACTGACTTCTGATTGCTATCCTATGATTTTGCAACATCACTGCAATTTTTACCTTAAGCAGACTTCATCAGAAAGAACTGAGTGCAGAAGCAGATGACTAGCACATGTTGGTTCATGTGAAAAGTATATGGGCCACTACTGATTTAGCAAATGAAGATGCCCACCGCAGCAAGCTTGCTAAGGAAATCATAAAGAAACCATCTTTTTTGCATGTAAATGCATGTTCTCCAGTGTACACTGACTGTGACTGGCTCACTGAACAAGCAGCATGTTGGATCTAGTCATCCATTTGCACAAGGATCTTCACACAAGGATTGTAGAATCTCCTCACATTTTCCTTTCTCCAAGAACGTTGATTTCTGGGCTCACGGGACCTGCCTGGAATGAAAGCCACCCAGTACCGTGGGCTTGGCTTTCCATCAAAGGCAGGTACATTGATCAGTGAGGCAGAAAAGGAGGTTTTTTCCCCCCTCCTCCTCACTGCAGCACACTGACCCCATGTAGCTGTTACTACGTGCAGGTGCTGCAGCCCCAATAATCAGTTTTCCTGAGGTCAGAAGGGTAAAGCAGAAAAGGCCCGTGTCCATCAGCACATTCTGCTGGCAGATTGCTGGATCCAGTCCAGTATTACTGAGTCACTGTTATGCTAGCGTTGACCTGGACATTAGCAATCTAATTGCTGTAGAATATGCTCTTTGTGCTTTTTTCAGGGGACATGCACAGGCCTTTTTTGGCAGGATGGATAACATGAATTTTAGTGAACTGGGGGTATGTGGCAGTGAGGTTCTTCAGGAAGACAGGTAGGCTTATGAACAAGAGAGCGAAGTTCCCTGCTGAATCGTAAATTTCAATATATGGCTTAGGTTAAAAACAAGAGACTTGTCCCAAGATCCTTCAAAGGATTGTTGAGCAAGAAAGCAATTTGTGATATGGAGCAAAGAAATTATATACCCATGATGAGTAACAATGCCCTAAATTCAGAGAGATATGCCAAAGGGCTTGCACAGGCTCAGTGGAACTTTATACTACAGGACAGAACTTGGAAGAGCAACCATGCCACATCACAAGTAGCTTTTGACATTTTGACCTGCATAATATGGGTGGCTGCTGGATATTCAGTTATAGAAGTAGGAGAGTTTTGAGATAAATTCTTACCTGGGCTAGCATCCCATCCCCCACACTTATTGGCTCCTGAAAGTCTGCTGAGGCAGAGTTGGGGGGCAGCAACAGTGATTGGAGCTGCTTGGGAACTGCTGGGATCCAAGCCTTGACTGGGAGGCAAGGACAATGGACCAAGGACACAGCTTCAGACGGAGCCATCGCAGGGCTGACCTCAGAGCCAGGCAGGCCTGCTGTGTGGAGAGGTGGAGCTCGAGGCACAAGCTGCACCAGCAGGAAGCCCATCAGAAAACATCAGTGGCAGCATTCCCAGTCTCCTTAGGCCCACACAGACCAAAGGCTCAGATCATTAAGGGCTGGAACAAGGGTGGGGCAGCAGGGGAACCTATTGGTGCTCATTCCTGTCACTCTCCAGAGCCCAGTAGCAGGGCAAGAGGGATTGCAGGGAACCTGGAGCTATCCCTTCCCTCAGTGGCCATGCAATAGGCTAGCCCTGGGAGAAAGAGCCATACCTCTCCCAGGCAACTTAGGTAGATATGCGAGGCTTGGGAAGAGAGGGCCCTGGGTGAGACAGAGTCCCTCCTCTCTGTAGACTGAAGCTTAACTGTGGCCCAGCCCAAAAGGATGCTGGAAGGTGCACTGGTCCCAGGCTCCAACCCAAAGAAGGAAAGCCTGACAATTAGTCATTCTTATTGGTAAGATATATCCTGTGCCATCTCAGTAACTTTGACTTCAAACATCTTTGACTTTCAACATCGAAAGATAATCGAAAGTTTACAAGAATAGAAGCAAGCTTCTCATTTTCTCCCCTGCTAGTTTGTCCTTTGGTTTTTATATATGTAATTTTAAAAATGCATCAGTTTCTTTCACTTGGTAGGGAAGATGGAAGAAACAGGTAAGCAAACACAAGGTGCCAGAGGCTGTATTTAAAGAGTTTCTGTATTCTGCGACGTCTAAAATTACTTTTCCAACTGAGTTCTAATAGTTGGTTCTTTAATAAGTCAGTCATACATGGTAAAGCTGCTGTGTTTCTAGCATTGGGTTGGATCCCACTGATCATTTCTGCAATTACAAGGTAGGGTGGTGGTGCAATTTTTGCTGATTCTTTCTGTACCAGATTTCCGCTTCCCACCTCATGCTGTTTCAGGAGGGAGGGAGGGACAACCCTGTCCCCTCTGAGCACCATCTTTGGGAACATTCTGAGCTACATTGGAAGGGTGGAGGTGGAGAAGTCATGCTTGGTGATGGAAATTCTTCTATCAGTGGAGATTTTCACCACTGTACATAGCACTACAGTTGTTGCATGTGTGTGTTGAACAGCGCGTGAGTGAGGCACAGCATCAAAGGAACGAAAAGTGCCATCCTATGCAGAGTTCTAGGCCCATTGAGATTAGTGGGCTTAAGAGTGCAACTCTGCTTAGGATAGCACTGCAAGAGCCAGTGCTTTTCACCTTGTAAGTCAGTTTCCTTGAAACATGAGAGCAACTCTAGCCCACTTCTCACTTTCTGTTATCACCCCTCTGTCATGACAATGATCTGGCAGTGTGAAAGCAGGACTTTCCAGAAATGTTAGTGGGGAATTACTCTTAAAATACAAGAGCAAAGTAATCTGCAAAAAAGTGAAATAAAACTTTTGGGCCAAGTCACTGTTTGGGTTTTCACCCCCAAGCCTTTACAGGTGGGAATGTCATCATTATTAAATAAAAGATGTGATTTCTGTATAAAGGTGTAAAATAAAGGGTTGTTTAAAAAAAATTAATTGTAAGGTGACTTCATGTTGATCATATTTCTCTCCATTACCACCTGAAGCGATTGCAAAATGTTCTTGGCTTCACTTCTATGATACTTGAGAAGACTTGGCAAAAGAGGCAATTAAAATTAATCTGCAGTTATCCCCTGTATCCCTGTGGCTGTTCTGCAAATTCTCACCAAAATAATTAAGCCTTAAGCCTTACCCTCTTTCACATACGTGTTGGTGCTCTTGGGCAGTGCTTGTGGGATAGTTAGCATTATTCTTGTTAATACTTGTCAGTAGCTTCTCACATTCTGTATTGCCAAAGCTGAGTTTTGACATGAAGTGCCTTGTGGGAATGTTTCTCCATCTTTTTTAAGAACAACCTCTAATTTATTATTGGAATTTGTTTCTGCTGATGTTAGACATATACATTTGGCTTTACTTTTTAACAAATTCTGTATCAAGTAGTTATGTGTTTTGATAATTTTATAGGCAAGTGCCCATAAACAAAATTCAAGACTTCCAGTGGAATCTTGCTGCTTCTGCAGAACTGCAGCCAACTCTTGTTGTACTGTGTTATAACTTGCATATGTTTGAATAACTCTATTTGGGTGTTTTTATCGTAGAAGTGATCATAATCATACGAATAGATAAAACTCATCAAAATCCTAGTGGTTAGAATTAATCTGTTACAATTTGTTTCAGGAAATAATTATTCTATATTTGTGTTCCTATAGTTATAACAGAAGGGAATGTTCTTACAGGAGGTGATTCTTTTCCTCTATGGATAAAGCCCTGGACGATCCTTGGCTCAAATTGCTGCTTGGCCATAGACTTGGGGGGGGGGGGGCAGACAACCATTTCATAGATGATGACTTAATACTTGAAAGAATCAATAGCAGAGTAGTAGTAAACGTGAAGAAGAAATGTTGCTGTTTCTGTTGCACCTTGATTTGGATTGAAATGTGAACTTAAATTGATGATGAACCAAAAATCATATTAAAAGTTGCAGGGACTGAATTAATGTAAAATTAAAAGAAAAATAAAATTGTGAAGTATCTTTTCATTGAATGTGGCTTCATGTGTCCTTACATTTTCCCTGTATGCTTTTATTTCTAGACAGCGATAACTTGCCTCTCTACCGTATTGTCCATTGACTTCAAACCTTCTGAAATAGAAGTAGGAGTCGTCACAGTTGAAAATCCAAAATTCAGGTAAAGAGTGCCTGGACTGCTCATTTTTATTACCTGTTTCCTAGAAATAGTTCAGATACAGTTTCAGCTGGTTGAATCCAACCAACTTTTCTGCTGCTGAAAAGGGAAGTGCAGGGGAATTCCTTTGACCACCAAAAAAGGCTGCTGGTGATTTATGAGATTATGCATGTACAGGATTATGAGACCTGCATGTACAAAAGCTATGTTGGACAGGAGCTGTAGAATGGAGGGGGATTGGGTGGGATTCAATTAAAAAGTTGGCTGGATCCAGCTCAGTGGTGTTTTCCCACTCTCTGGTGCTATTGTGTGCATTGCATGTAATGACAAGGGGAGAGGGAGATACTGGAGTAGGTCTAAATATCCAGATAAAAGTAGGCAGGGCAAGTT
Source organism: Eublepharis macularius (assembly GCF_028583425.1). NCBI lineage: Eukaryota > Metazoa > Chordata > Lepidosauria > Squamata > Eublepharidae > Eublepharis > Eublepharis macularius. The sequence goes on along the minus strand of NC_072791.1, from coordinate 50,017,703 downwards.
TTGAAAATGGATACATATTGCTGGATCTTTTGGCAAGATGGTAGGAATGGACTGTTGCTTTAGTGAATTTATAAACATAGAGCTGCCTTGTTCTAAGTCACATTGTAGTTACATCTTGTGTGCAGAAAAGTCTTCCCCAATGTCTGCTACCTGAGATCCTTTAACTGGGTTTGCTAAGGATTGCATCTGTGACCTTGAGCAATGCAGTCTTCAGTAAGCCACAGATCTCCTCTGTAACCCATCTAGGAAGGAGAAAGCACATACTTGGGTGTCTAAGGTCCAAGATTCAGTCCCTGGCATTCCAGTAAAACACTTAAAGGTAGTAAGCTCTGAGACCCTGAAGAGCCACTGCAGTTATAAGCAATACTAAGCTGGGTGGGGGATAAATGTATAAGGCAGCTTCAGGTGTATAGACTTTAATCACATGTTGAAAGTATGGTTTAGTTAGGGTGGTACTTAATTGTCTACTACATACAGAAGCAAGAAGCTGATAATTGCTTAGAAATGGGGGTCTCTTTGGCTGTCCTTGATAGCTGGCCAGATTTTGTGTTTGCTGCTGGTGCTGCCCTTTCTCCAAGGTGGGGGTGGGACGTGTCTTATCTTTTCCGGTATGATTCTTGGTGACAAATAGGCTGTCCATCTTTTTTCAAGGTTTAGTGGATTTCCTAATTGTACAAATACTTGAGATGAAAAATAAATTTTCATTTGTGTTTTCCCTCTTTTAGGATCCTTACAGAAGCAGAGATTGATACACACCTTGTTGCTCTAGCAGAGAGAGATTAGCACTATTTAGAATTCCTGATTCCATGATTTCAGGCTAGAATGTTTGGTGAAAACGAACTTGGTTGATGGCTGCAAATGAAATTCTCATTATCTGATGTATGTTACTCTGTGCAAATAAAACGGAGGTTTTGGAAAACTTTGTCCTTTCTCATTGCCCAGCAGTGAATTAATTACATTTCAGTGATGGTGTGAAAGAATTTGAGTGTTTGATAGCAGTAAACATTCCTGAAGATGCCACAGAAAATCAGCTTTGCACATTTTTTAATTTGAAAATTATATCAGTTGTACAGTGAGATTTTTGAATCTGGTGTATTGCCAGCATCACTGCAGGATGCTTAGATTTATTTCTGTTGTTGCAAATTAGGCTGCAAGTTTTATTTTCAATTTTAACTACACTGCTTGTGTAACATCTCCTGAATCACATCTGCTTAATTTGTAGTTTTCTTCTCACGATAGCATACATGGTTCTCTCCATTTTATCCCAACAAAGCCCTGTGAGGTGGGTTAAGTTTCAGCCCAATTAGTCTATAAGAACTTTCTCCATTACTATCAACACTGAAATGAACTGAATTACAGGCTTAACTCTGTCCTCCTCACAATGATGATCTTTACAGCCTGAGTTCTGTGTAACTTGAAAAATCACTGCATTGTAAACTGCTCCTAACAAAGGCATGCTGGGTTCAACATGATCCCAAAGGGTTCCCATTTTACTGTAAAAGCCCAGCTAATACAAATCTGCTACTTGTGGAGCTGGTTTTTCTGAGTCTTTAGAAGCTGATGATGGTGGCTGACAGGAACAAGATTCTTCTAGGTTTAACAGTATATTCTAGCAAGGCATTTGGTTGAGAATACTGAATTTCAAAGATGAATCAACTTCTTTGTGTGTCTACATTTTAAATAATAAAGAGTTCAGTAGCACCTTTAAGACTAACCAACTTTACTGTAGCATAAGCTTTCGAGAACCACAGTTCTCTGTCATGCATCTGACGAAGATAACTGTGGTTCTTAAAAGCTTATGCTACAGTAAAGTTGGTTAGGCTTAAAGGTGCTACTGGACTCTACTATTTTGCTTCTGCAGACTAACGCAGCTAACTCCTCTGGATCTACATTTTAAATGTATGAACAAACAAGTAGGTAGCTAGTATCTTGAGTTTTACTTATTAGTTACATTTTACTGTGCACTTCCTCCAAGGAATTCAGGCTAGTATTGTGTCCTAAGAAAGCATGTACATGGTCTTGCCCTTGTATTCCTTTGGCAATACTCAAAACATGAAATATGTTAGTGCTATCTTTTCTCTTTTTGGCTGCTGCCCAGAGCAATTAAATAGTGTTGCTGCAGAGCCAGTTTCTCTAGTGTCAGTTTCGAGCATGTAGGAATGAAAGCTTCACTTGTGCCGATAGGCCAGTGTTGCTCAAAGTAGTTTCATTGCTTGCAGTGATGAAAAAATCTAAGCCATGGAGAAGTCCTGTTGGCAACCCTGGGAAAATAATTTTTCATACAGCACTGGTGTACATGAAACTAACCAAACTTTTGCATTGTTTGGCCTACCTAGCTGCAATCTGCAGTTAATATTCTGAATACTGAACATTTGGTAAATTTAAAATTATAGCCTGGAGGGAATTTCTGTATTCAGTTGTTAGGCACTGTCCTATATCTGTTGGAGATCTAACTTGCTAAGAGTTCTAACTGGCCAAGAAAGGACCTACATAACTGTTTGAACATAGTTATACAATGAATAAAAAGTTCTTTAATGAAAACTTTGTTTTCAATTGGATAAGAGGAACTTTTTTATGCAACATTATTTGGTATTTGTTTCAGGCTCCCATATTCTCCTGCAATTCATTTTGTACAGATCAAAACATAAGCAATATTGAACACTCTTACTGTTGCCGAATTGTGGAATCATAAGCAAATTTATTAATAAACATTAATCCGGTATGCTTTTATTGCTCCAATGTGTTCATATATCAGTGAGCCATTTCTTAACTTAAGCTATCTTAACCATATTGGCTTTGAGAACTGACAAGTACAAAGGAAGCAGAATTAGTGGAATTCCCCCCCCCCCAATGTTTCCTCATCACACTGCTCCTCGTGTGATCAGAGTTGTAAGCTTGTCTTGTTAGATGCTGCTTATGCTGCAATAAACTGCTACGTTCAAACCATATTTTGTACAATAATATAATTTAGACAAAACCTGAAGAGTCCTGAATTTCTTTACCACCGTTACCAGCTTTCTTTTTGTCTGGTGCATAGGATTTTTCAATACTACAGCCAAGATACTCTCTGCCTAACAAGCAAGCAACACCATGTGGCACTTGGAGTGGAGAAAGAAAAGGAATAAATTCAGGGAAGCAGAACAGAACATTTCATACTTTGCCTGATCTAGCAGTCCCAGTATAGCTGAAGAAGTTCCAAAGTATTGGCGGGGGGGGGGGGAGTCCAGCTGGAAAGAGGGTCTCTGTGACTTCAGAGGAAGAGGAGCAAACTTGGGAGGTCAAACTGAACTTTTACACCACTCGTCTTGTGGCAGAAGAACCATCTAGGATGAACCCAACTTGCTTACTCCAGGATGCCACCTTTATCCTATTTTTCCTGGGCATTTACTATTGGAGCCAAATTCTCTTGGTGGCATCTCTCTCATTGGTCAGAATTCTACCTGTGATTGTGGGAACATGGGATGCTGTGTAACCAAAGAAATTCTAGGAACTTCATTCCTACTGAGGAAGAGTGAGAATCCTGGCACCCATTGGCAGATTTTGAAAAGGGTAATGAGGAAGGAGAGGAACAGGATGGGATGGATTTGAGTGGGATGGCTGAATTTCCTGAATGGCAAACCTGATTAATGCATGCAAACAAAAGGCTAGATGACTGATGGCCCTGGCTTCACTTATTTGTTTCCAGAGAAGTTTGTATTGTAAGTCATATTCCTGGACAGGTCCTAGAAAGTTGGTTATTTTCCTGCAAACCTCAATCTTTAATCATGGTTGAAATGTTGATGAGTTAAGAAACCAGAGGCTTATGGGGTCAATAATACAATTGCCCCTAAGTTTGCTTGATCAGAGGCTTGTTAAGAAACTGCATGTTCAAACTGCAGCCATCTTGGTAAAACCTTTGGTTCAGGCAGAGGCCTCTTTAGACTTCTCCCTGAACAACTTTGCTGAGCTGTAGAGGCTCTGGGTATGCAGTGACCTTGTAAGATAAGATAAGGTGACTACCTTGTTAGCAAGCTGGAGCTTCCCTGGCACGGAGGGTTTTTTACCAATTAACATTCTTGCCTAATCATACCATCTCGACCTTGGGAAAGGAGGTGGCTGCAGACTGGTCTCCCTCCTCCTTCCATATGTTGCATTTTGACTTGGTGACACTAATTCTTGAATTCTTGATTGGTCAGGGGCCCAGACCATTCGAGAATCCAAGACCCATAAATTTGCTGCCTTCCATAATGCAAGGGGGCTTTGGTTAGGTTACAGCCAGCCTACGCTGTGACCCAGTTCTGGCTTCAGTTCTGGCTCTGAATTTGACTGTAGGATGGAAGCTCAGCCTGCAACCATTCTTCTGTTTTGTTTTGTTTTGTTTTGTTTTGTTTTGTTTTGTTTTGTTTTGTTTTGTTTTGTTTTGTTTTGTTTTGTTTTGTTTTGTTTTGTTTTGTTTTGTTTTGTTTTGTTTTGTTTTGTTTTGTTTTGTTTTGTTTTGTTTTGTTTTGCTGAACCATTGAAGTTCTGTGTGCCTCTGGAAAGAGACACTGTTTCTGCCTAACTCTTGTGGATTACTGGGTATGTAGTAGCAAGTACTTACCTGCTTTAGGATTTGTTATTTTAAAATCCCCACAATCTGTCTTGTGTCCTTTTGTCTCTCTTTTGCACTCTAATAAATTAAATATAAAATTTTACCCTGCGTGGGTCTTGACTCTGATACCTCAAAGAACCAGCCACACCCCATGCCCTGCTTCTGGACCACCTACCAAGGTAATCATTTTAGTTTGGGAAACTCTGCTTGCAACCTCAAACTTGCAAGGTAGACTTTTCCGTTTTGAGGTCCCCCATAGGCTTGGAGTTTCTCCCTTGCTTCAAAGCCTAGGGATAGACAAGAGGGAGTGGTGGCGGCTTACCAGGCTAGTGTGAAAATTAGTCTCTCATTGGCATGTTTGTTAAGTTCTGTTAAACAGAGTACCAAACGTGGGTGTCTGTGTGTCTCTGCCCCTAAGCTGGGTAAGAGCAGCGGAACCACGACTGGGAATCCTTGATAAGGCAAAATCAACCTCATAGGTTGCTGGTCCATTGACAAGATTTTAAGCTTATTGCAGCTTACAGGGTGGGAAAAGTCAAGCCAGTTGGGTGTTCTGGCGTCTGAAAAGTTCCGTTCCTTTTGGAAATGAACAGGAAAGACAGTAGTATATAGTGAACAAATCTGGGGGATAAATATCTGTTCATGTGATTCCCCCAATACAAGAAATAAACTGTGCAACCCTTTCAAAAATCTTTCAAAAACTTGGCAAATGAATTGGACGTGCCATGTCACAAGACACCAAGATCCTACTATCAAACTCAACAACTTAGATTTAGAACTAAATCCACTGGCGTATCTCAGATGCCTCATGATAAAGCTCAGGCTTGCAGTGGAGAACGCCTGGCAATATAGTATGTATGCATAAAGGAAAACTAGAGCTGCTAGGCCACCTAGGAGAGTGATTAGAGTGCTGGACTAGGATCGAGGAAGCCCAGGTTTGATGAATCCCCACTCTGCCAAGGAAGCTCGCTGGGTGACCTTGGACCAGTCATATCTTCTCAGCCTAACCTACCCCATAGGGTTGTTGTGAGGATAAAATGAAGGAGAGAAGAACTATGTGAGCTGCTTTGAGTCCACATTTGGGGAGAAAGGCAGGTTAATAAATAAATAAATAAATAAATAAATACTTTTACCTGCTGGGTGGTTTACCACAAGCAGTGCTTCCTGAAGCAGGTGCCCAAGGTTACATCTGGTATCCTGTGGCTGTACTTTCATTTAGGACAACCAAGGAAATGAAGGAGAATTAGAGGAGTGGCTTTTTTTCCTATGAGATTTAAATGGGTTTGGGGTTTGGCAGGATATGCTTTCTGCCAAGGCAGACTTGCAACCACACTCTATTCTTTATGTGTTACTGAGACTCTAGATGCCACTCATAGGCCACTCTTGGGAATACTAGGGACCTGTTTTCTTGGAACTCTTTTTATTATTATTATATTATTATATTATTATATTTCAATTTATATACCGCCCATCCCCAGGGGCTCTGGGCGGTGAACAGTTAACATTGATAAAAACAAGAACTAAAATCAATATGCAAACAATAAAACAAATTAACAAAGTGCAGTGGTGGGGAGAACCCTCCCCCACCCCAAAGGTGGGAGGCCGACATGGCACCGCCCCCTTCAGTCACCGAATGCCTGGCGGAACAGCTCTGTCTTACAGGCCCAGCGGAACAATAATATGTCCCGCTGGGCCCAGGTTTCCATTGACAGAGCGTTCCACCAGGCTGGGGCCAGGACTGAAAAGACCCTGGCCCTGGTTGAAGCGAGGCGGGTTTCCTTAGGGCTGGGGACCACAAGTAAATATTTATTCACTGATCGAAGCGATCTCTGGGGAACGTACAGGGAGAGGCAGTCCCAAAGATATGCCGGTCCCAACCCGCTCAGGGCTTTAAAGGTAAGAACCAACACTTTGAACCTGATTCGGAATTCAACCGGAAGCCAGTGCAGCTGGCACAGGACAGGTGTGATGTGTGACTGGTAATGTATACCAGTCAGGACCCACGCCGCCGCATTCTGGACCAGTTGTAGTTTCCGGATCAGGCCCAGGGGTAGCCCAGCGTAGAGTGAGTTACAGTAATCTAGCCTGGAGGTGACCGTTGCATGGATCACTGTAGCCAGGTTCTGGGGCGTCAGGTAAGGGGCAAGTTGCCTGATCTGACGAAGATGGAAAAATGCAGACTTGGCAACCGCCGTGACCTGGGCCTCCATCAATAGGGAGGCATCCAGGAGCACACCCAGACTCTTTACCACTGGCAAAGTTGCCAGTGGTGTCCCATCCAGGGCAGGGAGCTGGATCCCAACATCTGGCAGCCCCTGTCCCAGCTGCAGGACCTCTGTCTTCACTTTTCAATACAAGTTGCAATCAGGCTTTGAAGAGTGCAGTTCAAGAACAAAGCATTCTTTTAAATGTCTGAATAAGTCAGCAGTGAATGATCATATGATGCACAATTAATAGAGTAATTTAAAGTCATAAAAAGATGCTTGGATTTGATCAAATTCGGACGGAATTTGAAACAGAACTATGTTTGAATGAGGACCATGTTATTGTCAAAATGTATAAATTTTTGTTGAGACTGGAAACAGAAGAAGAACAAGTGAAAGGATGTATGATAAAATGGGCAAAGAATGTTAGCTGTAATATATAACTTGAACAATAGGAGAATATGTGGTTGAAGGGTCTTAAATTTATATTAAATTGGGGTATGAAAGAAAATTTTATAAAATCTTATATAGATGATATGTCATTGGAGAAGTTAGCAAAAATGTATAAGAATGTTTCGAATAGATGTTAGAAATGTGAACAAATGTGAACAGATGAACAAATGTGAAGGGGACATTTTTTTATTTATGGTGGACATGCAACAAAAGTTTTAGAAACAAATACATTCAGAAGATTTTAAAGACTAATGTACAAATGAAACCAGAGACCTTTTTGTTGAGTTGAATGACAAACAGTTGGAGGGTGCACATGGCACACTTTTTTTGTATATGACAACAGCAGCAAGATTGTTATATGCTCAAAAATGGAAAGCTACAAGAAGAGTGGCTGGAGAAAATGATGGATTATGCTGAGATGACTAAACTGACAACTTTGATCAGGGAAAGGACATTAGATAAATATCTGATTATCTGGAAGTCCCTCCCAGACTTTTTGTGAGAAACAAAGAGATGAACTAATGAGTTGTGCTTTCAAAGATTAGGGAGAGGGAAAGAATGTCTAAATGAAAAGGAGTAGTTACTTGTGATAATTTTAGAGTTAGTATATAATATCAAAAAGAGTTCAGTAGCACCTTTAAGACTAACCAATTTTATTGTAGCATAAGCTTTTGAGAATCACAGTTCTCTTCGTCAGATGCACGGAGGGCCAAAAGAAACTGGTCAGATATAGAGGAGGAGAGGGGAGGGCGGGGTAGATGCAAACAACTCCTTTTGATATGGAGTTGCAAACAGCTCCTTCTGATATGGAGATCAGTTTGCTTCTGTAAAGGTTCAGAGGAGTTTGCCTTGTTAGTCTGTAGTAGCAAAATCAAAAAGAGTCCAGCAGCACCTTCAAGACCAACCAATTCCACTGCAGCACAAGCCTTCGAGAACCACAGCTCTCCCTGCCAGTTCTCTTTGTCAGATGCATCTGGTGGGGAGACTAACACTGCTAACTCCTCTGAGTATATAATATGTAACGTTGCTATACCTTTTCAAAGAGAAAATCGGTATGTATTCCTATTTTTTTCCTCTTTTTTGCTTTATCTTTTAGAAATATTTCTTTTTTACTTTTGTTTGTTTTCATAATCAAGTTTTTAAAATTTAATAACACTTTATTTTTTAAAAAATCACATGATGGTCTGGACTTTGCTTTAGTCTGTCTGCTAAAATTTCCCTAAAGTTTGTCATATCCCAAGGTGGATAATAGGACGGTGGATGTGGTATTGTTATCAGAAGAAGTTGTGTGGTATGATAATTAGTCTGAGAGAATGGGACCTGGAGAAAGGATGTGATTTTTAAAAAATCTACAGATCCCATTCCTAATAGTACCTGGCACAAGTCAAGGTAAGTTTCTAGATAACCTCGGGGCTACTAGGAACAAATAGCCAAGGCAGCACTAAACTTGCCCCACCTTCCATTCAGTGGTTCTTTGCCCTGCTTTTGAATCTTTGTACTGTTGTTACTGCAAAGTTGAAGTCCATTACAATGCTATGCATCGCTGATAACAACAACAATGGCTATGGAAATTAGTACTTTCAGCAAAGGGCGGGGGGGGGGGGGGGCGGGGTATCCTTGCACCATGTGCCAATACAGGGTGTGGGTTTTTGCCTTCCTTATCACAAGCAACTGGAAGTTAATTGCAGCATTGCTAATTATGGTTGGTTCCTTATTTATTGTCATAAATGACTTATTTAACATTGGGCAGATGACCCCAACCATTTTCAAGGCAGCAGCCAGCCCCAGCCCATTGCTGGGATGGAACATTAGCTGCATCCCTTCTGCTAGATTGAGAAAGAGGCTAAGGACTGTGGGAATGTGCTTCAGACAGAGTCTGGTCAAAAGCCACTCTTTCTTCCTGGCTTGTCTAGCAGTCTGGATGGGTGGATACCCAGAAATCAAGATGGGAGGTTTGACCTGTTAGAATCTAGGCAGTTAGCAACAACTGCCTTTTGTATGTAAAATAATTGGAAGCTCTCATATAATATATGACCTGTTTCACACCCACCTTTGTGTGTCTCCTATTTTTTCACCCAGCTGTATAGGCACAGTAAAAAAAAATAGCAATTTAAAAAATCTCTAAACGTATGTATGCTTCCCAATTTATATTCTTGAATTCCATATGAAGTGAATAGGTTCCTTAGGCTAAGTAGCAGCCTTCTAATTTTATGAGATTTTTAAAAAATCATATTTTCCAACACACCAGAACTTAAAGGCACAGTCAAAGAGATCGGGACTTGCATGATGTCACAGAAGATACTATCATGTACACCAGCAGTTTCTAAAATGAAACTTGCATCATCTCATCAGCATATTAAGTACTAAGGTGGCCTTCAAAGATGAGTGCTGCCTTGTCCCAGTACAAATGTTCCAAGATTCTCAAGTGTCATTCAAAGTTTCCATTGCTCTAATTAGTTCTTTTCTTATGACCAGTTCTGGTGCAATCTCTAGGAAAGATTTCAACAGATATATCTGCATGAAAAGGTTTCACTGGAGTAGGTCAGTGCTTAGGCATCTTGCTCAAGGGCAATCTCCTTAACTACCCCCCCTTTTGTCCTTAATCCAGCTACAACTCACAATATCCCAATTTAGGACAAGTTATATGAATTACTGATCCCAACAAAACATTTTTGATGTCCACATTCACAGGAAAAATTCTAAAAGATATATTATATATGTAGAACTAGGCAGTAACAACATCAACAATAACAAAAGCTGTGAATATTGTGTAATCTCAGTCCTCACATTTGTTATTTCCTCCTTCACCTGTGTCCTCCCTGCTTGCCTTGCCCTGCCTCTCTGGAGGCCATTGGTGGATCTGCTCTGATGTCATAACGGTTACTCAAGTAGACTAGCGGTTCGGTTCTAGGCTTGCAAAGTCTGTATAGATATTAGGGAGCATATGCCATTACTGCTTCCCTGGCTGCTTTGATATCACAGAGAAGCATGTGACACTGTGCAGCTTACTGCTTGATAGGTACTCTGAGGGAAAAAATGGTTCTGGTTCCCAGTGGCCTTTGTCTTAAATTCAACAGCACTAGCAACTATTTACACGCAGGCATTTCAAATAACATCTTCTTGGTACATATCAAGTAAGTGACCTCAGTGTCTGTTGCTAGAAACCACAGAGAGATCTGCTTATGGTAGGGTGTTACAGCAGAACTGATGCAATACATTATGTCTCCAAATTTTAAGAAAAATGCCTCAATTCCTCTCACTTGCAGAAAAAAAAATTCTTGATGAACCCAGCAGTAGCAGCTGCAGCACAAACACAAAAAATGGAATGGTATTTTGCCTGAAGAAAATTTTATTACATGATAATGTCAAAATGATTGCATGCACTGAAGAAGAGGAAGGAAGCCAGGGCCTGGGATTTCCCTGCTTTGAACGCCTTCTCTAAATCAACAGATGACGGGGGCAAACTGGTTTCTAGGTTTTATCACATCAGACTATAGATTGAAGCTCACTTGGCAGAACACTTCCTGTCCAAAACAAGAAGATCCTGACAACTAGAAAATAAGCATGTTAGGGAAAAGGTTGAGTTATATGCATTGATTTTAAAAAAAAAAACAATCAGAGGAGTTGTCAGGTTCTGGCAGTTAGATCCCCATAGTACTCCACTGCACACACTCCAGGGTATGAGTTAAAGTAACTTTATTAGAGATCTATCAGTATCAGCATACTCAGACAAGGTCATTGGCAGAAGTGATGTATGGAAGTTTGGAGGGGTCAGTTATAGGGAAAGTTCCCGCCTTTGGGATAAGACAGTTGAGATTCTAGCATGAAAGGGTCAGGAGGGAGAGGAAGGGCTTTCGAAACAGGAGGGGAGACGGACTGGAGGAGAGAAGAAAAAATGAAGTCATTTTCAGTTCCCAGGCTCAGCCGGCCCTCAAGGACACTCAGGCGGCTGTGAAAATGAAAGTAGATGCCACCATAGGCACCTGCAAGATAAGCCACTCCCAGCCAAACAGGCATCAATAGGCAACTTCATGTACTCTCAGAGGATCATTGCCCAGCACTGAACACAGAAAATACTCATGGCAGATATGTAGACAGACATATATGGCAGGAGTGTTCAGCCAAGTAAGGCCCAGTCTGTAATCTGATAAGATACAGCCCAGAGACAGATTTGGGTTTTTTAATACAGCGTAGATGAAAGTCTTGCTCAGAAATATTTGTGAACTAGAGTAATCTGCATAGAACTGCACTGAAAGACGTGTCTCCATCAAGATAATTTTATTTCCTTTGGCTACAAAGAATAAGTGCTAGATAATGCAAAGTAGGTCCTTAGTGCTGAAAAAATTCGGGGGGCTTGCACTGAAAGAATTGTTCTTTTTTTGTCCCTTTAGTAATGATTAGCTATTTAGTAATGATTAGCTATTAAAATAGTGCCTGTACTGAAGATATGGCTAAGGAATTTTATTGACCTAGCTGCATTCTTTCAGACCTTTCCAAACTGAAAATTCTGCACCATCTTTTCCCAGAATAGCATAGGTTTCTTTCATATTTTGAATAACATTATAAGAAGCCTTACTGTTATCATTCTACATTGCCTGTAGAAGATGCAGAACTGTTGAAGAATAGCTGTCTGATTCTAAAGCACGAAACAAAAAATATCTCACTACTGGAATGCTGAAGACATAGCACCCCCCCCCTCCCTGGCCCCTACTTTGTTCTGATAGTTCCCAAGCCTGGTTTGGTATGATCTTTTTAGAAACATCACAGTTAAAGCACCTGGACAAGAAGGCCACTTTCCTTGCCTCAGCTCCCATGTCTGCCATTTACCTCCCTCCCACACACGTTGGAGGTTTTTAAAGTCAGGAGTTGCTAGATTGTTATAGTGTTATAATAATATAACAATCTATTGCTACAGTCTACTAGTTCTCAGGTTTCTAGCCCTTTGCATTGCAGAATTATAAGGTGAAAGGTACAATCTGGAGTGAGAGCTATACAGATAATCTCTTACATGAAAACAGCTATGAACCAGGGCTTTTTTTCAGCAGGAATGCAGTGGAATGGAGTTCCGGCACTCAGGAGGCGTGGAGGGCAATCTAAACTCCCCTCTGTCTGGAAAGCAGGGGCAGGGCCACCAGCCATGTGACCATTTTCGCTGAGGGCGATCTAAACTTTAAAAAACTTCCCCCTTGTTCCAGCTGACCCAAAGTGACATCATTCTGCAGTCCTGGGAGCATGTGCGCACTTTGCGCACATGCATGTGGTACCAGGGGTACTACCTCGCACCAAGAGCTGCTCCCTGTGCTGGCAACCCACTGAGTTCCACCACCTCTTTTCCCAGAAAGAAAGCCCTGCTATGCACCATAAAGTTGCAGCAAGTTATATAAACTTTTCTAATTGTAGACATAACTCATACTCTAAGAACTGCAAAAAAGTGTTTCAGAAGATCTGCTTGATATTCCATGATAGACCGAGTGCAAGAGATAATGCACTTTGAAAATTCAACATCATTAGAAGCAGCCCTCCACCAGAAGGTGAGGAAGAGAAATTAATTTTCCTGAAAAGGACCTCCAGATGGAGGTTATATGATGAAGCAGAAGTTGTATCACAATGTTCCTTGATATTAAACTCCAAGAACAAGAGATCAATATTTTCTCTCTCTGTCTTCTCTTTTCACAGCATCAACCCCTAAAGAATTATTGATGCTGGACACCACGCCCACTGGCGGAGTCCATTTTTAATAGAGGCTGTGGAAGAATTTTCCCTAGTGTCTGCAATACAGAAAATACTAAAAATAGACTCTCCCGATTATGACACTAATTATTCTACCTAACTCTGTGAGCTTGCTATTTGTGCAACAGTTTTGTTACAGACATAGTCTGCTTCTATTTTGGTGTTGCCTCACCACCCTGTGACAATAGAGAGAGTGGTTTCTCGCCACAGTCAAAATCTCCTCAGCCTATGCTTTGGTAGAAGAATCTATTAATTTATGCCCATTCTATTGAATGGCATAGGAACTACTGCTTACGAACCATGCCTTAGTGCAGCAGAATTCTTAAATGGACAACGATATATAGAGAGATGCACATATCATACTGTACAGAAATAGATTTTTAGATTTTTTTCAGAAAGATTTTTAAAACCCCAAAGAAATATTGTATGATTTGCCTCTGTGTTCTACCATTTCTATTTAATTTCATTAAAATACCACACTTGAAGCATTGTGATTTTCAGTGGCTTCTGATCCCAACATGTGTTTTCAGTTCATTGTTTGAATGTCATGTGTCTGATTTGTGTTTACTGGGTGCCCAGCAGAGCCTGACTGCGAAGTTAAAACAGACCACGAGGAAACCAAGCTGAGCAGTCCCAGCAGTGATACAAGCCCACATTCAAAGGTCACTGATGGGCATTGGCTCACCCATTTCTTCCCCCAATAATTTAATTTATTGGATTTATACTCCGCCTTCCCCACATCAGCGGGCTCAGGGCTGATACCACCAACTGATGGCTATACAAGAAGAGGTAACTGGTGAGCTGATGCTATTCATTGTTTATGCTGAAGGGTCCTAGCCAAGAGGCCCCTGCAGCTTTAGCAGAGCTCCTGAGTTTGGCTCTGATGCTCCTAGCCTGACAGCGGCCCTCCAGGGCAAGGGTCAACCAGGAACTTCCCCTGAACATTAAATGGCCAATCTGTTCCTGGTATCCAACAGCTAGGTCTGGGTGCTGGACCCACAACTATGTTTAAATGCCCTGATGGAGATACTGAAAGATCTACACTTGATTTTAGCCTAGAAGCCAAGAAGCCAGTCATTATCTCCAGTCATTATCCAGGGAGACCACATCTCAGAAGTGCATGGTTGTTGACTCACATTCACAACAGAGGTTTCAGCATTGATAACATGCCGCTGGGGTTATGCATGTCCACAAAATCCCTCACTAGTATTTTGCCCAACAAAATGGCCATCAGGTTTTAAGGCAAAAGAATGAGCTGAGGAGAGGAAGCTATGGCTGGATATTTGTGAGTTCCTATAAGAAACCATTTTCTCCCCAGGTTGTGCACTGTGACCATTGTATTGTATGCTTATGTGTACATTTCCCAGGGACCTTCCCACAAGCCTTCTTCCCCTATGTCTGCTACGGGTTCCTTTTTCCCAAGAAGGAACACTGGTTGAGTTCCTACCAGGGTCATGCTGCAGCAATACAAAACTTTAAGCAGGAAAGACATTTGCACCATTTCCTTCCCACTTCTCTTTGTATCTTTTAAAACAGATAGCCACCAATCCAGGAGGGTGTGTCATTTCAAGTTTTTGTTCCAGCTGTGCAAAGAGCAAAAGCTTAAAACAAACACCCTGTCCTATCGGGTTTGGAGAATGTTTGTTTTAAATAAATTGTAACTGAATATCCATTTCCAAGCTGTAACTTTGTGCCGTTCACCTAATCTGTGCTACCACGAGTTTAATTTTTTTCCTACATTATATAGGGAGGTCCCTCCATTATGGTTGTGGGGTTTGCCCACTAACAAGAATGACAATGACAAGAATGGGACTGCTGTGGAGTGCATGTGTCCTGTATGTGTGTGTGTTATTCTTGCATTTAACACACACCTCTTCGGCATATCTTTGCGTTTTTCTATCAAGTACCTGTTTTTGAACACACTCTTCTTCCTACACCCAGGAAATAATCATACCCATTGTCACCTTATTTCTGATATCCACCAAAACCAAAGAAATATTACCAGACCAGCTCCCAGTGCACTTACAGGCTTGTGTCTTTGGGACCTTCAGGATTTACGTAAGTCAAGCTTGGTACCATATTCCCCTGATATGGAGGGAGGCAAAGGACACACTTTTTAGAATAAAATGGATAGCAGGAGAATTTTTTTAAAGGTTATTGATTTTATGTTTGAACAGGAAAAATCCAGTTTTTGGTAGTGCTACCGGGGGTGGGGGGAGAGCTGCTGAGAGGCTGCTGATACCTGATTTCATTTAGGGTGAAATTGCTCTATTTAAATCTCTAGGAGGGGAGTGCAGCATTCACAATAGATGAGGTGGAGTTAGAGTAATTATAATAAACAATAATATCAGTGTGCTTATCTACTCCTCTTCTAGACAGATTAGTGCCCACTCAGAGGAATGAACAAAATCAGCGATAATCCCCACCGTACAGCTGGAGCGAAGTAGTTTACCAAAGGCCACCTGCTGAGCTCATGGCAGTAGCGAAATTTGAACCAGCACAGTGAACCAGAGTGCTGGTTCATAGAACAGCAACTTAACCATCATGCTACTGCAGCTCTTAAAATATGAGGTATCCAAGGCAGGCCCATGATAATAGTTGCCCCAAGGCTCTCCAGGGCTGGACTGGATGGTATGGCTAATCTTAATTCTCTCAATGAGGAGTTGGGTTATGCTTTCAAAGCTCTTGATAGTATCAGAGCCATCCTGCATTAGTTCTAGGTGCAGAGACAAAAGATTGCCCTTTACCAGGGATTGCGTTAAACTGGAGTGTAACCCCCTTGATTTACACCAGGCCGAGGGCCAGCTAAGCCTCTCCAGGGCTGGCCTGGCCGATAATTTCCCTATATGGCTAATCTTAATTCTCTGAATGGCAGAAAATTCACTTCAAAAAAGGAAGGGAACCCTAGTGGTCATTTCCCCTTGACCAGTACAGAGGCACAGGACTCGGAGGGTGGAAGCCTTCTAGGTGACTTATCCCTGTAGGGAAGCATGCCTTATATGAAACAAAAAACCAGAAATATTTAGAAAGGTTAAGTGGAAAAAGTTCCAGAGAAAACAATGTCTGAAGAGAAAAAATAATTTCTTGGTTTTATTGGTTTGCGGTGGAATGTTTGGAATTTTTAAAAAGAATATTAAGGCTATTTTTAGAAAGCTAAAAGGAAGAGTCAAAATATAGGGCTTGATCCACCACAGTGTTTTTATTGACTGCAGCAGGATGGGGGGAAGTGAAAACGTCATGCTCCTCAGATAGTAAATTTTCTGTCTGTGGAAATGCTCTGGTGGAGCCAGGCTACTATGCCAGATGAGTGTGTGGTTTTTGGTTCATTACTCGAATGTGATGTCACATGCCCAATCTGTGTCCACTGGAAGGCCAACAGCTGGGCTGGGTGTCCATTTGGACATACAACTATTATTTGAAAAAATGCCCTGCCTGTTTGACCTTGAAAATAACATTTATTTATGTGTGTCTGTGTTTAAAACTTTTGTTAGCTGCCTTTCTACCTTAGGCACTCAAGGCAGCTTATAGCAGACATAAAAATACATTAAAACCTCAATGAAAAACCACTATCTAAAACTATTAATAAATAATAAAATTAATTGAATGCTGTTCTAAATAAAACTGTCTTCAGTTGCCTCCTAAAGATCAAGAGTAAGGAGGCCAGGTGCACTTCCCTGGGGAGGTTGTTTCACAATAGTGGGGCTGCCACTGAAAAGACCCTCTCTCATGTGCCTGCCACCTGAGCTTTTTTGGCTGATGGGACAGTCAGGAGGGCATAGGGCTGCCAGGTCCTCTGGTGAGGGCGGGGAATCCCCCACTTCCTCTCTCCGCCCCCTGCCACCACTCATCTAGCTGGTGGGGGGAAAAGGAACAGGTCTCTTGGGCACACTCTTGGTGTGACGCAACGTCACTCCCAGGAGTGATGTCATCACACAGGCCCCAGGAGTGCTCCTGCACTTTGCAGTGGGCCCGTTCCTGTGCATTTGAGGGAATCACCAGGTCTCCCCTCCCACTGGGATGGTAAGAGGACCTGGCAACCCTAGGAGGGCTTCTCCCTGTGATCTAGGCAGGAACATTTGAGATAAGATAGTCCTTGAAATATCCTGGTGCTTTAAATAGCAATCCTAAGGAAATCTTATGGAGCATGCACGTGAAGTAAGTTCCCCCATGCATGCCCCCCACAACCCCCTGTCCCCCAGTTTGGGCCCCAAGGGACCTGATTACCCTAGGATAAAAGCAACAACTTGAATTGGGCTCAGAAGCAGATCAGTAGCCAGTGTAATTGCTGTAATATCAGGGTCATATTTTCCCAACACTGGCACTAACCAGTAGATTAGCTGCAGCATTCTTCACTAGCTGCAGCTTTCTGAACACTCTTCAAGGGTAGCCCCAAGTACAGCACATTGCAGTAGTCAGTAAAGATGTAACTAAGGTAAGGATGTTCACTTGCAGTAAGTCAGGAGTGATCCAAATCCAAGCAACAGTTTAGCAGTTAGGAATAAGAGGAGGAAATCTTTGCTTTGTCATTTTAATAGATTCACTTGCAATGCCTGACCCAGTTTGAGCCAGGGCTTCCAGGAATCTGTCACAACGGCCACAGGTTCATTTTGCAACAGGTTAAATATCACTAACAGAAAGAGGTTTTTAAGCATGTGCAGAGTGTCTGTTCCTCCTAACTGAGTAAGCCAAACAAGTCTGCACAGAGTTCTTGAAAACAAGGCCAATGTTTCCGTGTCAGAATTTGTGGCTTCTCAACGCCTCCCTCTACTGATACTAATCACCAAGTTCCTCTGTTTGCATTGGCATGTTTTCTAGCTATGCTGAAACTGAGCTATGGAGAAGAGGGAACATGGGCAAGAGAGAATAATTCCTCCTGCCCCATCTTGCCTTCTCCCACAGGGGAAACTAGGAGACTCCAGTCCTGTAAGAGGAAAAATGGGCTTTGACCTCTTCTTGTTCTCAGCTGTTTTCAGCTCAAGGAATACAGATTGCGAGGTAGGAGTGAACTAGGAGGAGTTTGCTTCAGACATTCCAACTAGGATTTTATTCACGCTACATCTTTCAAATATTTCCCTCCCTGTTGGTGTTACTATTACATTACTGGCTGCTACTCATCTTAACTTCCTGACAATTGCCTCACTGCCTGTTGTCATGAAAGGTAATTCCTTCATCCATTCATTGTTGAAGGATACCACCTTAACCATGACATAAGATTGCCAATTCTGGGATGGGAAATTTCTGGAAACCTGAGGAGGGGGACTGCAGGGTAGGATCGCAAGCAGGGTATAATGCCATAAGAGGCACCCTCCAAAGAAACCATTTTATCCAGGGGAACTGATCTCTGTAGCCTAGAAATCAGTCATAATTCCAGGAGATCTCCAGGCTCCACCTGTAAGTTGGCAACCCCACAATGATGTCTTCCAGACAGCCTTCTTGCTGCAGTTCTGGTCCTGAACATTTGTGTGTGAGAGAGAGCTTCCACACTGTGTCATTTCAATTACATACTGTGCCACCTTTTCCTCTCCCCCCCCCTCACATTTCCAAACCTCCTCTGCTCTAATGTTTCCCTCAAAAGTGCTTTCATTGCATTTTTCCCCTCATGGAAGATATGCTGCATTTCCAGATGCCATGCCCACTAGGTTCCAAGTCATAATTAAAAAAAAATCTACCACTTTATAATTATTTTTTTAAAAAATACCACAGAGAGAGATCAACAGAAGCAGGTATAGACAGGCAGGAAAGTAGTCTAGTCACTAAGACATGTAGATTGGGATGGTGGTGGAAGAGCGTGTTCCTTTGGAGTTCTTGCTGATGCCATCCTGGCATATTGCAACAGCTTATGTGCACAATTTTTTTAAAAAAAGGAAATGGTATTGAGTCAGGGACATGTGTAGTGAACACAAACAGAGATGGTGCAGAGTACTACGCACCATGTGAGATGCCCATCCCCAAAGCACTCTGGGAGGAACTGCCTCCACAGTTTGCTAAACGCTAATGAATACTGATGTCTGGAAGACACCTTGATGATCTCCCATCCACACACACCTGGAAAATCACAACTCACTACTTCCAAGCCTTATATCCCATGTACATACATTTAAATACAGAAGACCTGGCTTTTGTAAAATGTTTGTGCCAAAGATGACCTCATATATGAAGAAAAACAAATGCTGCTCTGTCAGTTGTCAGTTGGCCTCTTGCTGCATTCATTGTGGTTGGAGAGACTGGGCCCATATAGGAATCTCCAAAGAACAAAGAGGAAAGGAAGGAGGCAATTCATTGTGGAGAAACCTTGGAAATTCCCAACATTAACTGCTTTGGATCTAATGACATTGTCTCTCTGTAAGCAATCTGGCTTATGTTTCACTCCTCTGCTCCAAAGCTGTTCCCAGGAGGGAGGAACACATTCCATGAAGTCACTTGAACAGATTTCAATCAGAGGCTTGCTTCTGTTCCATTGTGACTGGCTTGATTGATGAAACCCTGCAAGCTGAGGCTCATTTGATCAAATGTGACAACAACTCTTTTCAAGATAAGCCAAATCCTCGCTATATCGATAGCAGACATGGATGCCTGAAGCTGTGGTGCCCAAAAGGCTGGCTAGTTGGTTAAGGCATGAACCTTTTCTCTGCAAACCAGGGCTGCAGTCCTAATGCATGCTCACCTGGGAGTAAAGCCCTATGCATAAAGTAGAACTTACTTCTGAGTAAATGTGCATGCAATACTCAGTTGATGGAAATTAACACCAGCACATAAAGATTCATGAGATAACTCAGCCCTGGAGGAGGGCCTGACTCTGCAAAGCAAGGGGTGCTTAGCTGTTGTCCAAAGCATCATGAAAGAGGCAGAGGAGACAACCCCTGTTCCTGGGAAGAATTGTAATTGTGAGAATTGTGGTTGCCTCTAGTTTAGGGTAGCTTTTCTCCTACCTATCTGAAAGCTGCCTTGAATGAGGAGTACAATCCATGGAATTTAATCCCACCTGTTTGGGAGACAAAAAAAAGTTACAGGGAGAATATATTTTCCATTAAAATCAGTGAAAATGTCCAAATGTAGCAACAACTCTAAACACAATATAACAATACTAACAAATCCAAACACAGTTTTAAATGAACAAACGCTAACCCAAATAAATTTTGATCCCTAACAGGGGTGACAAAGGAAACTCTGACTTACGAGAACTTACCCCTTGGAAAATTTTGTTGGTCTTTAAGATGCTACTAAACGTGAACTTTGCTCTATGGCTAACCACCTGATACTAGCAGGTATTAGAAACCCTTTGTCTGGATTTCAGCATTTACTATGCATGTCAAAAATCTTTCCAATGTAACTCTACTGTGCACAGAGCAAGATTTATGCACAAACTAAGTAATCTACAGTTTAGGGCCTCCAATTACATTGGGTTTCTAAATAAAACAAATTATTAAATTACTGCTTTTGGTAATGCTATGGCATCTCTTAATCTTGATGTAGCCTAAGGCCTCAGCATGTCTTAATCTGACACAGACTGTGCAACATTTCATATTTTCCAGGGGTGTCATGGGGGCAGACCCTACATTTACCACCTTTAAAAAAATTGAGTTTGAATTTAAAATCTTCTTGTTTGTAATGCCCTTTGGCTATGCACAATGCAATCATAAAACCTCCTTGCAAAGTGATGCCTCAGAATCCCCTGCATTGTGAAAATCTATTGAGAGCTACTTCTGCTGAAAATACAACTCCCTGGTCTCTGCTGGCTTGGGTCCCAGTTTTTGCTTCCCACCCTCAACTTGGCAAAGTTGAATTTTGTTGTTGCCAGCATGACTTCCTGTTGATGTCTTCTGTAAGGTATCTGTGAGACTGCTTGCCTGGGATTTCCTCTTTTACCTACTGTGTTATTGGCACTCACTGTAGCCTAACCTGCACAATCTTATCCTTGGCTCGCCTTCTGGAAGAATGGAAGCTTGTTCTATCTTTCCAACCTCCACTAGTCCAAAGTGGCTGTACCAGGATCTTACATATAAACAGGCTCAATGTTTGAAAAAGCTTGGCTCCAGTCCATAGGCTCTGAGCATTCTGGCAGTCATCAAAACATTTCCTACAGAATTTTTGTGAGCTGCTTCAGAGCAGGCGGCTTCAATACAAAAGCTAAGTCTGATCATTCGAAATATTATTGTGGCTAGCTTTAAGAAAAGAAGCCTGATGCTTCACAAAACATACTTGCCTGTGGGCTATCTTGCCTTTTAACCAGAGAGGGGTCGTCATGGCTCAGTGGTCGAGCACCTTATTGGTAGGCAGAAGGCCCCAGGTTCAATCAGCAGCACCTGTTGTTAAAAGGATCAATCAGGTGATGTAAAAGATTGAAGAGCCTCTACTGGACAGGGTGAAAACACGGACCTTGACAGATCGAGGGTCAATCTCAGCAAGCAGCTTCATGTGTAGATGTGATTCGGGTGAGCTTTTTCCTCTGAGATGGGGCAATTTCTGTGGTTGATTTCTGTGGCTTACAGGCGGACTCTTGCTTTGTGCAAAGTCTGGAAAGTAACAGGCTAACAGCACACATGGTGTGGCATATCAAATAGAGATTAAGGGAGACCAGATTCAAATGCTTGGATCATTGGGTGACTTTTGGCTAATTACTATCTTGAAGTGTTGCTGAAAGCACCATAGGCTCCCAGATAAAGATCCTGTCTGGCCTACTTACATGCACTGCATAGGGTTGCCAGCTCCAAGTTGGGAAATTCCTAGAGATCTGGGGGGTGAAACCTGGAGAAAGAGGGGTTTGGGGGTGAAAGGACCTTGGAAAGGCATAATTCCATACATTCCACCCCCAAAGTAGCCATTTTCTCCAGGTGAACTGATCTCTGTGGCCTGGAGACCAGTTACAATTCCGGGAGATCTCCAGCCGCTACCTGGAGGCTGGCAACCCTAGCACTGAACCTCTCAAACTCAGAAGCATATGTGTGAGATGCTTAAGATATGTGGAAAACCCACACTGAATCAGATAAAGTGTGCTATACAGCTCACTGGAAAACCTATGAAACTGTAATAATAGTGGCAAAGGAATGTTACTTCTCTGCAACTATTGCATCCGCTGGTTGTGACCATCCCAGTTGTTTAAAATATCTCAACATTATCTAATTCTTAAATCTGAACCTTTACTGGCTCAGGAACAATTAACACACCTTTGTAGAGGTTTTTGCTGACAAATTAGAATATGCTTACATCTGGATGCCAGCTGTAATATAGGTGAGGCTTAATACACCTTCTGGTCTACTTATGGACAATTTTGACCTCATTACAATGATAGATATTGATAAGATCCTGTGATCTGTGAAGATCACTACTTGGGCACCAGATCCTTGCCCACATTGGCTGAAAAAAATCACGTAAAGACTATATAAATGTAAAGACTATATAAATGTAAAGACCATATAAATGAGCTCTCGATGTCTATCATAAATCAAGGCACCTTCCCTCGGCCACTCAAATAGGCGGTTATCGTCCCACCACTACTTAAAAAAACATCCATAGACAAAAGTGGTGTGGCCAATTATCACCCAGTCTCTCTAATCTGCCCTTTCTAGGCATAGTGATCTAGAGAGCAGTAACATACCAATTCCAGGTCTTCTTGGTGAACTCTTATGCTTTGGACCCTTTTCAGTCTTCTTTCAGGCTGGAATATAGAAGGGAGATGGCCCTGGAGGCTTTAGTTAATGACCTCCATTTTAATGTAGACAAAGGTCACGCTTTTCTGTTGCTCCTCCTAGATCTATCTGCAGCCTTTGATACAGTAGATCATGCCATCCTGTTGAGGTGTTTGGAGGCAGAAGTAGGTATCGGGTGTGCCTTGGATTGGTTTAAGTTGTTTCTCATGGAATGGATTCAGAGGGTTGCTGTTGGTGACCAGCCATCTTCAGTGTGAAAGTTATCTTGCTGGTTTCCACTGAGTGCAGTCTTATCCCTTGTGTTATTCCATCTCTAGCCTTTAGGAGAAATCATTCATAGCTATGGAATTGGATGTTATCAATGTGTGGATGACACCCAGCGCTCAAACCAAATCCCCTGCTGATACAGTAGAGGTCCTGAATTTCTGCCTCCCTGCTGTGGTCAAATGGCTGAAAATGAACAAATCAAAATTGAACTCAGACATGATGGAAGTGATGCTGGTTGAGAAGGTAGAGATATTGAAGGACATTGTGCTCCCCGCTTTTGATGGGGTTCAGTTAAGCCTTGCAGACATGATTAAGAGCTAGGGGCTATATTGGATCCAGCATTGCTAGTAGAGAAGCAAGTTAATGCAGCTGCCCCCCCCCCAAAAAAGCCCAATTCAGTCTAGCCCAGAAGATAGCCCCCAATCTGGCCATGTGGATCCACTCCATGGTAAAATCAAGGCTACACTACTGTAATGCACTCTGCATAGGCCTCCTCTCAAAGTCAGCTCAGAGACTCCAGTTGTTGCAAAATGCAACAGGAGCTAGGCATGCAGGCATATTACACCCATTCTGTAGTCCCTTCATTGGCTTCCCATCAGTTTCTGCACACAGTTCAAGGTTTTGGCTATCACATACAAAGCCCTTCATGGCCTTGGTCCCTCATATCTACAGGACCACCAAAATTATTACAGTTCTGTTATCAGATTTCTGCTGTTTTCAAATTTCTGCAATCCATACCCTATTGCATTGTTTATTGAATGTCCCAGCCATTGATCCATATTGTCTTATACTGTGTAATCTACCTTAAGTCTCAGTGACAAAGGCAGACTGTAAATAACGTAAATAAAATGAAATAAAATAAATAAAAAATCTGCTAGCTACTATTCCCAAGCGGGACTTTCCCCAGCCTCCAGGTGACCCTGAAATTTTGTACCCCTAAACCCCCTCTTGGTGGTTCAACTATTCTTTAACTCACCTGCTTGTCTGCCTGTCACATTTTTATCTTACCGTTCCTCTAAGGAGCTCAGGGTGGTGTGGTTTTTCTGTCTTCCATTTTATCCTTATACAGGCTAGAGCTGGAACACTCCCAACAGCAGTCCCTGCCTCCCACTAGCACTCAGTAGGGTCTTGGGGGCGGGAATGCTCCTCAAATCATAGGTCTGACATTACTTCAAGGTTAAAGCTAGAAATTACATTACTGTATCAATGGTTTTACCATAGAGTTCCTGGTGAATCCTAGATTATCATATCAATGGAATAATATTACTTCTAGGTTGACCTAGAAGTGACACCACATTATCACTCTGACAACACTCCTCCTGCCCTGTCTCCTGCTGGGTGCCAGCTGCTGCCTGGCAACCCTGTTCTAACTACAACCCTGGAAGGTAGGTTAGAATGAAAGAGAGTAACTGGCCCAAAGCCATCCAACAAACTTAATGGCTGAGTGGGGATTTGAATCCAAGCTCTAATCCAGCACTCCAACCACTACACCACACTAGCTTACTTCACAAGGCTGTTGTGAGGATCACACTGGAAAGCTTCACACACACCATCATAAGCTCCCTGGAAGAAGCTTGATATAGGTATGTAATAAAAAAGGGGGCTTGCAGACTTACTGGCAGGGCAGTTGTAGCCGGGAGGCGAGGCTGGGGGTGGAGGGCAAGTGCCCCATCACGGTAAGGGTGCCTGCCACGGAGGGCTGGGGGAGGAGTGGAGGAGGGGTCTGGCTCCACTCCAGCAGCACTTTGTGGTTAGCACTACCATTCCTGCATTGGAAGGCAGAGGCGATGTATTGTCTCTCTTCCTCCCTCCTTTGGTGCCAGCTGCAGTTGAGGGTTGCTTGTCACAACTTTTTGGCAATTTTGAGGCATTTGGTTGGATTCAGTGGGGTGAGTTGTGCTGAACGGACTGCTCACCCCTCCCTTTTCGGGGTCTCCTTAAGGGACCTGGGGGAAGCCAAAAGGTATGTGCCTGGGCTGGCCATTATAGGCTTCACCCTGGGTGGCAGAGACTGCCTTAACCGTGCCTGGTTGGGAGTATACCCCGTCATCCTATAGTGCCCAGCACGCATACTGAGGAAGCACCCATCAAGCAGTAAGGGGCCATTCGATCCAGTGGATCTTTGCCCTAGGCCTTGCCAATGCTCCAGTGGCTGTAATCAATAAATGTCTGGCCTGTTTTCATCCAAAGATGGTACATTGTGTATTCTTTGCCTGGGGGACCAGCCTCACTATTTACTGTCTATATGGATGCAATATCAAGGCTTTCCTTGTGGCAACTCCCACTAAGCCTAAGGCTGTTTTCCAAGTGCTGCAAATCCTTGTTATACTGGTGATCATTTGGTGGTGAAGGATAAACTTTTAATTAGTCATTTAGTGGGTCAACTTGCAATACCAGCCGTCTTTAAACCAGGGTTCCTGAGAATCTGTTTGAAGGGCCACACCCTGGCTCTAGGTTAAATAATATAAAAGATGAGGGACCTCTAAATATGTGCAGAGTGCCCATTCACCCTGTTGAGTAAGCAGGGCCAGTCCATGCCTAATTGTTTAAGCCAAACCTTCCAGGTCTGTGTGGCTAGTTTTCTTCCTTGTAAATAGTAAGCCCCATCACCATGTAGGGTTAACAGTCCACCCAGTGGGGATGGGGGATCTTCCGCTCCACCGTCCACCCCCTTCCACCACTCACCTGGCCAGTGTGTGTGTGTGTGGGGGGGGGAGACATGGGAATGGGCCTCCCGGGGGCACGCCCTAGGCAGCATGATGAGGAGTGATGCCATCACACCCTCCTGAGGGCGCTCCCAGGCTTCTCAGTGGGCCAATTTGTGCCCCAAAGCAGCTCACAGAATTTATTCAGATTTTAATTTTATTTAGATATTGATACTGTGTTTTTCTCCACAAAGGGGGCCTGAACCAGCTTGCAACATTTCCCATCTCTCCTCCATTTTATCCTCACAGCAACAAAGCTGTGAGTTAGGTCGAGCGAACAGAGGAAGTGACTGGCACACGGTCACCCTGTGAACTACCATGGCAGAGTAGGGATTATTTGCACCTCAGTTCCCAGATCCTAGTCAGACACTCTAACCACCAACCACACTGATATTTCCCACCTTTCCTCATGGCTCAGGGCAGCTTACAGTAATAATTAAAACATAGTAAGTTAAAACCAAAATAACAAACCATAAATAACTCCCTGCTTCCAAAGATGCCTGCTGTCCATAGCCCGTCAAAAGTCCTGGCAAACAAACTCTGATTTCTCTTCAAGACTTGCAACACCTCATGGAGATCTCCAACAAGGGGGCTCCCCTCACCTCTCCAGGGAGCCCACTCCATAGAATGGGAGCCACGGTGGAAAAGGCTCTCTCTGATACCAGGCAGGCCACCCTAAGTGGGGAAACAGCCAGCAGGTGGCAGCCTGAAGATCGTAGCATATGGAAGCAGAGGCCCTCACATGTGTGGGCCCCAACCTATGAAAGGCTTTAAAGGTCATAATAAGCAGCACCTTCAATTGAACTCAAAACAAAATTGCAGCCAATGTAGACTTTTTGGATGGGCAACATATCTTCCCGTGGGCTAGCCCTGACAATATTCAGGCTGCTGCATTCTAGACCACTCTCAATTTGCAGGTTGTCTTTAAGGCCGCCTAAAGTAGCTCATGTTATAATAATCAAACCATGAATTACAAAAGCATGGATCAGCATAGACAGATTGGCAGAGGCTAAGAAAGGAGACGGAGAATCAGACACCACAAACAAAAGAGAATGTTGGCCAGCGTGCTAACCTGCTTTACAAATGGCAGAGCTGTTTGAGCACCCCTAAGCTCTTAACCTACTCTGAAAAAGCCAGCTCCACTCCATTCAGGACAAGTGGATCCAGTCTCTCTAGAGTATCAAACTTTTTGACAAGCATTACCTTTGTCTTGTCTGAATTCAGCTTCAAAAATGACAAATTAAAATGTGGCTTATTCCTTGATCATGATGTCTTGACATGTGGGTGTCACATGAGAGCATGATGTCTTGACATGCGGGTGTCACAAGAGAGATCTTTTGAGTTTTGTGGAACTACTGCTGGCAAGATGGGCAAAAAGAGTCCAACTTTGGAGACCTTTTATAGACCATTATGTGTAGATTTGCTGCCATTGTTGTTTTTATTGTTTTTGTTTTCTTTTTTGTTTTGTACAAATAAATTTTTAAAAAATTAAAAAGAGAGTCCAACTTACTAGGTCATTGCAGAATTTTCTGATGTGTTTTTCTATTGATAATGACTGAGGTGAATGAGAGGAGAAAGCCCTGCTCCATTTGCTGTGGCTGTTGCTCAATCAGTACCACTGAGGGCAGGAACGATATCTATTATTCTAGCGCATTTTCTCAGAAGAAGAGCATCTTATGCATATTCTCACAAGCACGTTGTTGACTCTGAGGTCCCTTGATGACAAAACCGTAAGAATATGGGCAAAGATGAGTCTTATGGTTGGAACCTCCCTGGTGACATTTGGAAAAATACATCTTCAGGACCAGGAGTGGAGTTTTCATACTGAAGTGTTCAGTGAACCAGGAGTATAGGTTATAATGAAGCATTTGAGGAATGGAATCCCTGTGCAGGCAGCAGTGGATATTAAGGTAGTCTCCATTCCTTCCCCATGGCAAGTCTCAATGTGAGAAACAAATAAATGTTCTTATGGAGGAGCCAACATGCTAATTATGCTAGCTGGGGTTTGGCAGACACCTTTAAGATCACTTGAAGAGATGAGCGAGCAACTGTCCCATGAAGCTGGCGGCTTTTCTTTTAGAAGGGAGGGTGCCAAAGAAACAGCAAGGAAGCAGGAGAGACTGCACAGAGTTCTAAGGCCAGCTTCTGGGAGATACTGAGCCTTCCTGAAACATACCTTAGTATATAATGGAGGAGGGGTAAAGCCCGGAACCCCCCAGTACTGTGTGTTATGTGCTGTAAAGTTGCTTCTGATTTATATGAATCAATTACCTCGCCTTGCTCAGGTCTTGCAAACTAAAGGCCATGGCTTCCTTTATTGAGTCAATCCATCTCATATTGGGACTTTTCCTACCAGCTTCAACTTTTCCTAGCATGATTGTCTTTTCCAGTGAGTCCTGCTTCCTCATGATGTGACCAAAGTATGGTAGCCTCCGTTACATAGCTTAGCCTATAGGGAGAACGCAGGCTTGATTTGAGCTAGAACCATTTATCATTTATTTGTCTTTTTGGCAGTCCATGGTATCCACAAAACTCCCCCCAATACTAAAAAGTAGATTTCATGCTGTTTTCCAGCTGAAAATCATAATCTTGTAACATTCTTCCTGCTGACAAAAATTGCTGGGTAGCTATATTTTTTTCCCATAGCACAGGGCAAAGCACGGTTGTTGTGAAAGCATACTGTATTTTTTTAAAAATTAAAAAGAGAAAAATAACCTCAACAGTTTATTTATTCATTTACAAAAATTCTATGCTGTTTTTCTGCTTGATCAGGGCACCAAGGAGGCAAGCAGTTAAAATATTATGAAACAATCAATTAAAAAATTAAAACCAAAACTAAAACACATATTAAAGAAGACCTGGAGCCCTTAAATTAAAGATTTACGTGAGTTCGCAGGTGAACAGAACTACAGAAAGAACGAGATATTCCACCCACAATCTCCCAAGCTGGCACTCTTTTGTGGTATAATATTTAGAACACTGGAGTAATAAGAGACAGAATTGCATCCCATTTTGCCATGAGAATCACCCTTGCGTTAGTCAAAATGTCTTAGTCTAATTTACCTCACAGGGTTGCCATATGGACAAAACAGAGGAGGGGAAACCGTGTACCTAGGGTTACCAACTCCACGTTCAGAAATTCCTGGAGATTTTGGCTGGAGCCTGTGGAGGGCAGGTTTGGGAAGGGGGGGACTTCAGCAGGGTATAATGCCATTAAATTGACCCATCAAAGCTTGCCATTTTCTCCAGGGGAACTGATCTCTGTAGTCTGGAGATCAGTTGTAATACTGGGAGATCTCCAGGCCCCATCTAGTACACTACCCTGAACGCCTTGGAGGAAGAACAGGATGAAGACAGGATTCCCCCCCCCCCAATAAAAAGGTGCTACGGGAGGGGCTGCTATCTGATATTGAGGAACAAAGTTGCTTCATCTGTTCCCCTGGTCAAAATGGCAAAAGATAAGCTTCAAACTAGACTTGTGTGTTTCTTTTGTTTTAGTTACAATAAGTATGATAATGAGGTGTTTTGTAACTATCATAATTAAAATCAAAATGAAACAAATTCCCAGTCTAAATAGCTTATAATGAAAAAAAATCCCATGGTTTTATATTATTTTCTTTCAATTTATTTTATTGCACTATCTACCTCAATTTGTTTTACTTACAAGACAACATTTTCCTAATTGGGGCATAGAAAGAGTTCCTTAAGGGGAGGGGGAACATACACTCTCACTGCAAGCAGTAGCCACTAGGATTAGATATATATGTGAGGTATTCAAATCCTGCAGGATATGGGGGTGGGACTTTGTTTTCCTCCCTCCACCCGATGCCTGCCCCACTGTGTTAAATTTTCCCTTGTCATCTGCACTCCCCTGCTTGCTGGCTGCTCTCCAAGCCTTATACCTAAGGTTGCCAGGTCCCTTTACCCTCCCAGTGGGAAGGGGGGACCTAGCACTTGCCTCACGCGCGTTCCTGGCATGGTGCAATGATGTCACTTCTGAGAATAGCACCATTGTGCAGGCCCTGAGAGTGCTCCCTGGATTTGTGCCAGGCCAATTTGCGCCCCCAAACAGGCCAAATCAGCCCGACGTGAAGCCCAGGAGCTCTCCTGGGGCCTGTGCGATGATGTCATGCTGCACTTAGTGTGCACCCTGGGAGGTCCATTCCCACACCTTTCCCCCTGCTGGACAGGTGAGTGAGTGGTGGTGGGGTGAGAAGGCTGGGAGCAGGGGATTCCCTGGCCCCACAAGGGGCCAGCAAATTTACTTGTACCTCGTCCAAGCAAATCTACCTCAAGGTCCTCCTGTCCCTGCTTGCCTGCCTAGATGCCTTAACCTCCTTGTACCACCAAATGTCCTTGCTTTGTCTGTCTGCCTCTTCCTTGTGCTACTGTTCTTCAAAGCTAACTGGCGGCAGTGTTGTCTGTATTAATGATTGGAATCTTCCCTATCAATTCTCCTATATACTTTAATTTTAAACATGGATGCCTTCATTGCCTCTAATTTCCGGGGGGGGGGGAGGGATTGCAGTTTTATTTTATCTGTTTAAAAATTGGCATTGAGGATTACAATCCCTCTGAATTTGGATGGAAGCCATGAAAACACAGATGCAAGGAAAGGGGGGGGCAATCTTCCAGCAAAACTAGTAGGAAATAAAATGAAATAGAATTATGAAAATGAAACAACAGTAACTAAAATAATAATGAGACAAAACTACACAAAACAACCCAATAACAAAACAGTCCCTTCTGGCATTGATAACAAAAAATGAAAGAAAAGAAACAAACTCCTATGTAGAAGTTTATTTCAACACAGCATTCTGTGTCTACTTTTCATACTGAGGCCGAATCCATACTTCCCTACCTTCCGCTTTTCATGTGCATTAATCATGCCGGATTCTATCCCGCAATGTCCCAATCTGTGTTCACATCCCTTCCCTTACTGCTGCTGCCTCACGCTATACTTTGTCCACATCCCTGGTAGAATCGCGCAATTCGGAGCGGGTTTACATCGGATGTCGCCGATGAATGATGACATCACGTTCATTTTTTTCTCTTTTTTTCATCAGATTTCCGCTATAGCATTTTTTTGCTAAATTGCTATGGCAAGGCCACACCCCTATGATGCCTGTGATTGGTTAATGTTATTCTATGCCTTCTCCTTTGAAATCCATTGGACCATTATTCTAGTGGGCTAATTTGAACTGATATTTAAGGTGGGGGTGATCCAAACTCTCCAAATGGGCAGACTAATTATTTGACGCTTGAATGTAATGTTAGAATGACGGATTTCCACTATAACGGTAATTTCAACAGTTAAAAAAATTAATTTTAACAGCCACCAATATTTCCGACTGTACGGCATCCTAAAAATGACACAGAAATGGAAATGACGCCAGCCCTTGATGTCTTTGCAGGGATTTTGGAGCACCCCGATTAAGATTTATGGCCGGGATTGTGCAACAATGTTGGGAAAGTCCCCTTTAAAAAAAAGAAAGGGAAAGGGCGGGCAGGCAGGCATGCTGCAGAGAGAGTGGAAAAGCTTGATAATTGCACGGCAAAGAGGGATGGTGTTCCAGAAAGGCTGCAAACACGGAAGTAGGGTGGTTTGAAGCGGGGGGGGGGTCTCCTTGTGAAACGCTTCTATTTGTCCACATCCACGGACAGAACTGTGCAAGAGAAGCGTTTGAAAGCATGACAAATGCATCTGAGGTGCAACGCAAAAGACGTGAGAGAATGGCGGGATTGAGGTAAGAGTATGTGAACAGCCCTCTGAGAACCGAATAATGGGTGGGAAAAAAGCAGAAAACTCGAGACGTGGATTCAGCCTGAGACTCAAAGTGGGTTACACAGTGTAAGTCAATATGATCAGTGGCTGGGACATTCAATAAGCAACACGATAGGGCATGGATAGCAGAAATTTGAAAACAAGCATAAATCTGAATACAGTTGAAAATAGGGTTGCCAGACTCCCGGATTTACAACTGATCTCCAGGCCACAGAGATCAGTTCACCTGGAGAAAATGGCTGCTTTGGAGGGTAGACTATGGAATTATACCATGCTTAAGTCCTTTCCGTCCCCAAACCCTGCCATCTCCAGGTTTCACCCCCCAAATCTCCAGGAATTTCCCAAATTGGAGATGGCAACCCTAGTTGAAAACAATGCTGAAACAAAACATAAGCAATATTACATAATATATTAAATGACATGGAAATCATCCAGTAGTAGCATACTTAGAGCAACAGAAAATACACAGTAGGAGCATGATAGCATCCATAGTCCCCAACTCCCTTTTCCAAACCATCTCTCCGAGCCACTTCCTTCTGGCACAGCCCTATTACCTATTTTTAAAAGCCCCGAATAATTCAGTTTTGCATAGTTAGCAGAAAGCCAGATAAGAGTGTTGATCCAAGGTTCACTTTTAGTTTGAATTCACCTTTTCCTTCAGTTTTACTGAGCTGGGTGGACTTTACACTCTTTTATCTTACCACACGCCATCTCCACCTCCCACTGATGAAAACCAGTCGCCTAAGGGAACGATGGGCATTTGTGCCAGCAGTTTCTTCTGTGATTAGCTGCTGTCTTTCACTTGAGACAGGACACAATTTGCATCACATCACAGGAACCATCTCTGTTTCATTGTTTCTTCATGCAAAACACAGTTCCTCTTTAAGCAGGAACAAGTATTTTGTATGACAGATGGCACCTTGCAGTGTGTTGACCCTGGGCCCACCCCCCTCCCTCTCTCTCTCTCTCTCTGCCAGCCGGCTTGCCTGTCAGCACTAAGCTAGCCTTCTCCTTTATTCCAGGTATTTGTCTTGGTGCCTATCATTCTGTGGAATGAAGATGAAGAACAGGACCACGTACAAAGAAGTTTAATGTTCTTGCTATCAAAACTCAAATATAAGGCACTCAATTGTAAGGCACAGTAAGCCAATGTCAACCGAGGAGTTGTGAAGAATTCCCAAACTCCCAGCTGGAGGTGGCAACGGGTTTGCCGGCTTGGAAATTAGGCCCCGTTTTGCACAATGTGCTTTGTCATAAGCCACATATAAATCTAAAATAAACAAAAGAATACATCATTTGAAATAGCCAGTGTGCCAAACGGTCTTACATGGTTACAAGGTCTCTTACTTCCAAAAACCAAAGTCACTTTAACCACACATGCAAATTTCATTTAAACTGCCCTTGCTGGTGTATACAGCCATGCAGAAATCATAGCAAATGTTTTTACAAAGAGAAAAACTCACCAATTATAATCTGCTATTGCTACTTTTCTCTTTTACATAGAAGCCACATGTAAATCTAAAATAAATGAAGGAATACATCATTCAAAATAACCAGTGTGCCAAATAGTGTTACATAGTTACAAAGTGTCTCATTTCCAAAAGCCAAAGTTACTTTAACCACACATGTGAATTTCATTTAAACTGCCCTTGCTGGTATATACAGCCATGCAGAAATCATAGCAAATGTTTTTACAGAGAGAGATGTTCACCAATTATAGTCTGCTATTGATGCTTTTCTCTTTTGCATAGGTACAAAGAATCCCATTTCCCAAAAACAAAGTTACTTTAACAATACATGCGAATTACATTTAAACAGACCTTGCAAATACAAACATTACAGTAAAAAACTCACCAATTATGGTCTGCTACTCTTCTCTTAGAAGCTTCTGTTCCCGAATGATTTTACTCCATGGGGTGGGGTAGTGCTGACTACATCCACTATTTAAAGTTATATTCATTATTATCCAGTGCCTTCAATTTAAAGGGGCCAGGCTATGATGTTACAAAAAAATAACTGTAAAATGCCAATTGGTTTTTATTAGCCCAGAAATGGAGAAAAATCCACCTCAAGATTCAGCCCATGGGGTGCAAGGCTATTTAATCGGACAATCCACTGCGCTTCCAACTGTAGCAACATCCTGTGCGTGTAAACAGATTGTTTAGGGTCCACTGTCTGGAGCACAGAAAAAACAAATTCTCATTCATGGGTATGGAATTTTTCGGGTGGGTCTGAATACTGCTTGAAGCATAACCTGAAGCATATGAAAAAGCATAACCTTCAAGCAGTATTCAGACCCACCCGAAAAATACAACAGATGCTACGATCAGCAAAAGACAGTAGAGACCCCCTCACCTCTGCAGGAGTATACCGTATACCCTGCAGCTGTGGACAAGTTTACATCGGGACCACAAAGCGTAGCATCCAGACAAGAATAAAAGAACATGAAAGACACTGCAGACTTGGACAACCTGAAAAATCAGCAGTGGCTGAACATAGCCTAACGCAAACAGGGCACAGTATCTTATTCCAGGACACCAAAATACTGGACAACACTTCCAACTACTTTGTCAGACTGCACAGGGAAGCCATTGAAATTCACAAGCATAAGCAAAACTTCAACAGGAAAGAAGAAACCTTAAGAATGAACAGAGCATGGTTTCCAGTTCTGAAAAACACCAGGCTAACAAAACATTCTATCCCCGACAATAGCCCTGCAGAGAAGATTAGCACATCAAGTACCAATCCATATGCAAAAGAACCTCCTCAGGATACAGTGAAGCCTCCCGCCATTAGCATTCCACACCCGGGGAAACTCTTACAGGATGACTCAGCTCAACCCCACCCCTCCTGAGTAGATACAAATGACCTACATCTTTTCCACACTGTGACACTGAGAGATCTCTGTCTTTTGGTGCTACACCTCTGAAGATGCCAGCCACAGCTGCTGGCGAAACGTCAGGAACTACAATGCGAAGACCACTGCAATACAGCCCGGAAAACCCACAACAACCATCGTTCTCCGGCCGTGAAAGCCTTCGACAACAGTCCTGTTCTTCATCTTCATTCCATTTTGTTTGGGACCACCCCCTCTTGGATTTGCCTATCATTCTGTGGCGAGGAGTTCAGTAATTTTTTCCATGGTGTATAAATAAGTACTTTTTGACTATTTTCAACATTCTGCCTCTCTGTTTTAATGAAGGACCCTGCATTTTGCAAAAATGACTCATTCCTATTGACACTTTCTGTACTACACATGATTTCTATGATGCCCTCTTTTGGCTGCCATTTTTTACCTAAATGGGAAAAAACCCACCATTTCTTCATGGTGTTTACTATCCATTCCCTAATTGTTTTAATCACTCTTTCCAAAGACCCACATAACTATCTGATACCACTGAAGTATTTCTCAAATAGCATCTCCTGAAGCTGCATAGAAAACTGTGGGGAGTTTCAGAAGCAGTTTGCAGTTTGCTATTCCTGTTTTAAAGAGTTAAACAATCCAACGAGGCTTTTGTCAGCTCTTGGAGTGAGCCTAAAGCAGCTCTTTGAACATAAGCTGTTACAGTCACTTGAAGACTGCAATCCTGGCAAGCATTAAAGGAAACCAATTAAATAAAACATCCTAAATATTTTTTGGCCTTCCTCTGGGCTCAGACCAGGGGTCACTGGAGGAGTGGGGGGTAACTATGAATTTCCTGCATTGTACAGAGGGTTGGACTAGAAAACCCTTGGGGATCCTTCCAGTTCTGTTTCTATGTTTTATTTAAAATATTTGTATGCCACCTTTCTACCTAATTGTGTGGACCAATAGGGTCCCAAGGGCAGCAAATATTTAAAAATTTTAAAACATTTTAAACAATTTTAATTTAAAACAACATTTAAAAGAGTATTAAAAAATATGCCAGTAGTAGTACCATGAAATGCTTATGCAAAAATGCAAAAATTCCATTTTGCAGGGGAAAGGATTCCTCTTCCAAAATGCCCTCCTGGCATTAAAAGGAAATCCTCCTCATTCAACTCTGTACCATGAGGATTTGTACTGATTTCAGTGTGCATATTCTAGTAAATGTAATGAATATATTATCCCTTCCAATCACTCTGATCTCAATGCCAAATTCTGGGGGAAATGACTAGTGTTCTTTCATCATTCAAAAATCACTGAGAAGTATTAGAAATCTTACACTGCCCCTCACCCTCCAGTTTAGCAGAATAACCTTTTTTGGCTTCAAATCGTGAGAAGGAAGCAGGAAGGCACTCTGCAGATTTCAAAGTAACTCAGTCGGGCATTATTAATATGCATTTCTTTTTTACAGAGTAGGCAAAGGTGAGTCAGTTGTCGCTTCACAGCTGTGGACCAGTCATATGCCTCTGTAACAAAATCCCCAAATACACATTTTATGTCCTATAGCAGTAAGTTTGGTGGGAGAGAGGCATCTTGACTGATGAATGGGGATTTCTCTGAAGCAAAAAGAAATAGAGAAGTGTCAAGTATAGAATAAAATGACCTGAGGGGCTGTCAGAAAGCACCACCTTCCTACACCCACTGGCGAGAGGACATCATGGAACACATCCCATATCCTTTCCCACATACTTCCTGCATAGGGAGGCTGCCAGGAAGAGCCCACAGTAGTTACCCCAGCACAGTGGTATCTCAGTGGTTGGGAGGATAACAATGGGACAATGCAATGGGAAATGGTGGTGTAGGGTTGAGCCCCTTTCCTGTGATGTGCTGCAACCACTGCTACTTTTTAAGTGTCATGGCAGCAATGAAAATTTTGGATCAAAAAAAGAGAGCAACAGTGGGACGAGAATCCACCATACCAAACTACAGAGCAATACTTCACCCACACAGAAATGGGTGATTTACAGTCTTACAGGGGTTAGCTGTGTCATACTGTCCCTTTCCCCAGCCTCATGCTTTGGGATCCAGGATTCCCACCCATAGAGAGCAGAGTTGAAGAAGTTCTGTGCGCATTACAAGTTGTCCCAGGAGAATTCCTGGCCACACAGTCCAAGGTTGCTTCCACCCAACAATGATTGAGCACTGTCATTTTGTCTCTGTCTTTAGAGCAACAATGGAGCATCCATATATGTGTGAGAGGGATTCTCCATGCTTTTCTTGGTCACCTTCCCCACCCATGCCATGGGAGGGGTTTTAAAAAATTGATAATTGCTGTTATAGAGTTATGATACTATAGTGATATAGCAAGTACTGATTTTTAGCGTTATGATACTATAGTGATATAGCAAGTAGGGTTTTTTTTAATCCCCTCTGTTGTGGTGGTGGTGGAGAATGGTGAGCATGAGGGGATGATAGCAATGAAATAGCAATGCAGTGGCACTGAAGTGGCTGCGTTCTTTATATACGCACACTTTCCCATCTAGAAGGCCATAAACTTTCTTTGATTGTGACCTTGCAGGAAAGATCATAGCACTGCTGGTTTGAAAGAACGAAGCAAAGCAGGGGAAAATGTGGAAAGTAGACAAAACAAGGGCAGAATTGTGTGAATGATTAAAAAGAAAACCCATTCCCTCCAGTTTGGTTGCCAAATTAGAGCGAAAGCTCTGTGTGGAAGCAACGTAAGTTAAGGCCTGGGAAGAACCACATGCACAGACCTGAATCGGTGTAGTGCTACAGGCATGCCAGGCATATTTGCACTGACAGGTAACTATCTGATTCATCCATGCCCAAGGATGCCTTTCATCCTGGCCCTGCCCCCTTCATCTCATCCAGCCATGCCTCTGTCATATTCACTGGGTTGCTCACAAAGACCTTTTGGCTCTTCAGCAAGCCATGTTCTCATACCATCCTGCCCCCTCTATCTAATGTAATACCAGCAGTAACCAGGGTACTGAGTTGGTGGCCCCTATCCAATGCTCCACAGGAAAGACCATGAGTAAGAGACCCTTAGCCCTAACAGGGTGGTGTGGCACAAACCTACTGCCCCCTCCATGTGACTCCTTGTAGACATTTGAATTGAGACACAAGCAACAGTGGGGAGTAGCTAACCATGAAACCATAGCTGGAAACAGCCACATATTTTTTTAATTGAATGATATAAATTAGTGAGTCATATAGAAAGGGGGATTCTGGCTTTTCTAGACTTTATATGCACAATAGTAGGAGGTTCAATGTCTCCCATCATGCTGTATCAATCCTTAAATTCTGTCCTTCCTCCAAGGAGCTCAGGGCAGCATACATGGCTTTCCCCTCCACACACATGCTCACAACCCTATGACGTAGGCTGGGCCAAGATCTCTCAGTCAACTTCACAGCTGAGTGGGGATTTGAATCCAGGTCTCTGTAGTCCTAGTCCAGCACTCCAATCACTACACAACATTAGATTTCATTAAAAGCCAGTGTGATGTAGTGATTAGAATGTATTATTAGGATCTGGGACACCCCAGGTTTTTCAGGAAATTTTCTCACTTTTGAAGGCCTGAGGGTAATTTATTCCTTTCAAACAGAACACAGCAGTGTTTCTCTGTTCAACGTTTTTGGTTCCTCTCTTGAGAAGCTCTGTGCTATGCCATTATACTACACCAAAGACAAGAACCAGATTCCATCCTAATTAGTATTTCCTACCTCCAAACTGGGATGGGGTGGAGTGGCTCTGTTTGGCTATTCAGAAAATAGTGATCTAGGTGGTTCCTGCTGCCCAACAACATGACTGTCCTGAGATGGAGTCACACATATTTTCTGAGCTAGGATCCTTTGTGAATCTGAGCAAATACATAAATCTCCAATTACAAGGGCGTCACATGGCCACCAGCCATGTGACCATTTTCTCTGAGGGCAACCCACTGAGTTCCGCCACCTCTTTTCCCAGAAAAAAAGCCCTGGATATCACTAAAGCTATTCAAAAAGCAGACTGCACAATGGACCCTAGCATTACATTGCAAAATGAAATCCAAGCCTTACAAAAAGAAAAAGACTTAATGCAAAACAGAACTCAATCCCTAGAACTTTCAAATCATAAGCTAAATCGTATATTTAGAGGGATTGAAGAAGATGAATCAATAAATGAAGACCCAACAACATTTCTTACAAAATGGCTAATAAAAAACCTAAAGTTAAAAGACAGTACTACTCCACTAATTCAGAAAGCATATTGGCTTGGTATTCCAAACAACCCATAAAGGAAAGGATCCAGAGACATTTTGGCAATGTTCACAGACTGGAGGATAAGAAAGCAGATTTTAGAAATGGCTAAACTACAGAACTCATTTAAGTATAATGGAACTCCTATCGCAGTTGATCTGCCTAAAGAGATCCTCAATAAGAGAAGATAACTTAAGGTGATTACGGAAACCCTTAGGAAAGCTAGAATTAACTATAGATGGTCAAACTTTACAAAGCTTCAAGTTAAGCATAAAGGGAAAATCTATCAGGTAGAGGATCAAGAATCTGATTTGAACCTGCTGCAAAACATCGAGCTGGAATTACCTATGGACTCTGAAATCACATCCCACAAGAGGAAAAGATTTCTCAACCATCTACTCCCCAAAAGAGTAGCAAACTTCCAATCAGACAGATTTAAAAGTCATTTTCTCACTTTTTTCTCTCTCACTGTTCTGCACAGAAATAGCTAGATGTAAACTAATAAGTATAGAGTTTAACAGCAAACAAAAAATGGTTCAGGGGAGGGAAAAGCATAATTTTATTTTTGGTTTAACTCCCAAGGGCAGTACAGCTCTTCTACCTTGGTATGTAGACCAAGTGCCTGGGTGAGATATTAACCCACAAGGCATAGAGAGCTGTGCGTGGTTAAATGTTTGAATCCTAGAATCTTTACTTATTTGTCTTTGGTTAGCAAATAGGTTATAGCATTTGACTACTGATAATATCAAAGTTAATCTCTTTACATAGGGGAAATGAGGAGGGATCGGGAAAGTTATAAAAAATCATATTAAGGGGAAGACTATTATAAATCACTGAGTTGGGTGAGGGGGAGGGGGCTAATTTCAATAAGAGGGAGGACAGTTGATAGTTAGTACAATTGATAAGGCACAATGGTAAAATTCAAAACTACTGTTACATATATCTTTAATTGATGATATTTTCTGGAATTCTAAATCTTACAATAAGCAATCCTAAAACTAAGAGCTTCTGTAACTATCATATTTGTGTTTAATGAATATCATCCCTTTTGTTGTTATTGTTATTGAAAATATTGAAATAAAAAAATAAATCTCCAGTTACTAGTTCCTCCCTACTAAGTACAAGAATCCAGGTGGAAGCACTACTTTCTTTACACTTTAGAGAGGTGGGTGAATGCTGGAACAGACAGTAGGATATTGAGTGGTGGGCTATCTTAGGCCTATGGTTCTGTTCTTGGTTATGCTGTTCTTATTTTATTTATTTATTTAACTTATATACTGCCTTTCCACCATATTTGGTGCTTGAGGCAGTTTACAGAATACAGCATGCTGATATTTTCTCTGCTTCCTGGCTTTGATGCATGCCTCACAAAGAACAACATCTTGCTTTTCTTGCGTATTGTACTGGCAGGATAAACATGCCTTCTGCCCTCACACTCACCTCACTTTCCCTGAAAGCTCTGATCTGCTGGTACGTGCAACAAAGGATGTTACTTTTCTAATCCTATCTTTCCCAAAATTTAAATCACTCTCTAGGTGAATAGTAAACACATTTAACCTCTGGCAGTAGCATTTTTTTTAGAGAAACTGCTGAGTAGGAAGCTTCCTTGTCAATAGAAATCTTATCCACGTTGTTTAGAATCTAGCCAAATGTTTACAAGGGGTGGAAGCATTTCGTTCTGGGGACCTCAAGTTCTCACACCTCCATTCCCAATGCAGCTCAACGCACCCCCATTGCCACTCAAGGGACCATTTATGTTCCTCCTGAGGGATACACTGTTCTTAGGGAGCAGCATTTCTTGGGTCTTTGGGGCTGGAGTGGGAGAGAGGGGCAAAAAAGTCACACTTAATCCACAGTTCAGCTGGATTGAAGCCATTCACTGTAAGACCAAGTTTGAACAAATACCTGCATTTTTTTCAATTCAGGTTGCCTGGGGGGAGGTGGGGGGAGGGATGTGTCACAGAACTGTAGTAGCCTAGCTAGAATTTCATCCTCCTGGCCATTTGCAAGAGCAGACAATGCAAAGCCAAAAAAATCATGTGCATGTTGGCCTTTGTACTATAATATGTGCCATAGTATACCACACTGCACTTCTGTTAAGTAAAAAGGCTTTCTCCTTAGGTTTACTTCTTAGAGGCTAAATACAGGTTACAAAGTCCTCAAGTCATGTCTGCGTCCACCACAAGGTCTTTCAATCTGTACTTGGAATTCAGTTGCCAGGCATGCGCGCGGGGGGGGGGGGGGGGCTTAGTTGGATTGTGTGACCACAGCATTTAGAGAGAGGGTGCTTCAACCTTCCCCTTCCATGCCATTTTCCTCACCATAAGCAGCCCCAGGAAGGAATTGCTCTTTGCCCTATCAGCACATGTGGCATTCTGAACATGACAAACAGTGCTCCTAGATTCATTTCAGGTCAGGAAAAGTCCTGTTATTCAAGCTGAAGTCAGAGTCCTGTTAAAAGTCCTGTGTTACGTCAAGTCCTCTTATTTCTAAGGTTTAGTGTGCCATTGAAATAAATAGAATTGAAAAATGCTGAGCCACTGCTGGATTATTTCCTTTGGTTCGTTATTACCATCAAACTTTGTGCATTAAATGTGAATTGTTCTTGCTTTTTAATTTTACTTTTTTATTGAGTTTCTCCAAGCTTTCGGCTAGTGCCCATATTTAGCTGAATAAATCCTGGTGCCAAGAACTCTTATATACCCCATGACAAAATACCCTCTTATTCATTGCATACAATTGTTGGGTGTAACTACTTCTATAGTTTCAGTCATGCAAAGAATATTTTCCCTTTGTGAATACTTCCCTTTGCATCTGAGACTTTCAAAGCTCCAAACAGATATTTATTTATTCTACAGATTTATTTAGACTATTGTACTGCCTACAGTTATGCATGGGTAAGTCCCTTCGTGGGATTTTCCTGTGTATAATTGTGGGCTGCGTTTCAGCCTTGGTTTGAACTCAGCTTTTCCCTCACAGCTCAGGAATTGTGTACATCATAAAGCCATCAAAAATATATAACTGAATCTTACAATTTGGCAAGGGAAAAAAAAAACATCCCGAACCACAAAATTTAAAACACCAGACTCTGTCATCTACATAGCATCATAATCTTTGGCCACTAAAAGCCACCTAACAACACTAAAGATGTAGTCATATGAGATGTAGTCATATCTCACTTGGGGAAAATGAAGCACAAAGCCTTGGTTGCACAGGCGTTATCCGTCTCCACTGGGATCTAAATCTGTAGCCTTGAATATAGCAGCCCTCTGGACTTCCCCTTATTCACATGACCTTTCTTCACTTGAACTTTCTTTTGCCGTAGAAGGGAAATTGGAGAAGATTCTTTGGTTGAGCCACCCAATCCAACAGGAATGAATGTCTGTTTTTCCCCTTCCTTAGTCAGCAGTCACAATAGGATGTATATGTGTGAGTCTGTTCTATCATTTCAAGCTGAAGTCAGAGTTCACACCATCAGATTGTAGTTGAATCAGCTTTTCTGTGGTATCTTGCACATGGGGCTCTTGCTCCACATTCCCCCCAAATCACAGCAGATTTAATTCTGGCACATGCACACCATTACTAGGCTTCGGTCAACCTTCTAGAGTTTCCTCTGCACCAATGTGATTTTTCCCAAACCTGTTTTAGTATGTTTGACATGGAAGATTGTCCCCAAGTTGGATTTAGGAAAGTGTGACCTCCCTGCATACCTCTGGTGCCACGTCCAGTGACATTTCCCCTCCCATCTGCCAGTCCTCTCCCCACCGGGGAGCCTTTTGTTATTTAAAAAAAAAGATTGGGGTAGTTAGTATGCTGCTAAAAGTATTTTTAGTAATATACCTATTATAGGGTTGTAATTGTGACACACCTACTATTATATATATGCAGAGAAAATCTCCATGCAAAAGTATAAACATTCACAGTGGCTCTCAGGGAATCATCCCTGTGCAGAAGCAGCCCGTGACATTTTGTATATTGAACCTGGTTTACAAACTGTAATAAACTTTGACTGACTGACTGACTGACTATATTGAACCTGATTGTGTATATTGAACCTTCATTATTGATTGGATTTTATCCATATTTTTGTACATTTCTGTAAATTTACATAATCAAGTGCATACATTTTTCTATTACATTTGGTCGGTGTAGTGTTTATTTTTATTGGCTATTTTCCTCTCCATGATTACTTTTTGAGGTCCTTTTATCCCTTTTGTTTTTCAGTTCTAAAAATGAAATCATAGCCAGTGTTTTTTAAGACACACTGCTGCAGCATAGGGGTTAAGTGGCTGGGTTGCAAATCAGCACTCTGCTAGTTCGACTCCCACTACTGCCATGAACTCTGCAGGGGGTCTTCAGTAAGCCACTCCTCTCAGCCCCAGCTCCCCACCTGTACTGTGGGAATAATAACAACTCTGACTTTGTTCTCCTCTCTGAATGAAGAATTAATCTGTCCCAAAGGGTGGCATATAAGCACACTGTTGTTGTTGTTGTTATTAATTCTCAAATAAATCAAGAACAGAACTTTGAAGCTTCTGTCTGAAGCCCTTATAACTGATGCTGTAAACAGGTTCTGTCAGGTGACAGATTGTAAAAAAGTAGGAGGGATCCACTCTGGCTGGGAACATGCATTACATGAGGTTGGAATGGCATTAGCCATGATGCTCAGCCCCCTCAAATACTCTGGTCTGGACTAGAATTGCCAGCACCTGTGAGGAGGCGTTAACTCTTTGTGGTCCTGCCTGACTGCCCCAAACTGTCCTGAATTTCAGCAGCCAGACTGTATGGTTGACAGGGAAAGTCCCTTCCCTGCCCAGGAAGGAGAACTAGACAAGTTCCTTGTCTCTAGCAAGTCAGCTGCCGTTTCCTCCTCCACCTTTCCCATGTGTCAAGCAGCATAAGCAGAGTTGCTATACGAGAAGATTAGTCTAAAAGAAGTCTCTCGGGGCTAGCATCTGATTTTTCAAAATTAATGGAAAGCACACAAAGAGACATGGGAATTGGGGAAGGAAAATACAGAATTTAGAAAACAAAATGTTTGGAAACCCTTGTAAGTTTTGAATTTGCTAGAAAGTGTACTTGTATTTTGTTTTCTAAGTTTTCTTTCCCCAGTTCCCCTCCTTTGTCATTCTCTTCTATGCCTGTCTTGTAAGTAGGCCAAGCATTCCAAGATGTCTTCTCGCTAGCCCCTAATTTAGGATTTCAGTAGGAAGTAGAGGGGTTGTCCTTGACCAGTTGGAAAGTGTGTGTGGTTGTGGTGATTGTAGTAAGGCTATGTGCAAATGTTCCCTCCAGAAAGGTCACGATACCAATAACCTGCTTCCCTAGAATCATGTGAATTTTGCGCTAAGTACATTTGGGGTTATGTGAATAGACAGGAGCAGGGCACAGATACAAAGGATGCCCTGCAGAAATCTCTTGAGAGGCATGCATTAGAGGCCTCTGACTAGGGGAAAGCAAGAAGGGATGGGCCATCAGATAGGGAGAAGGGCCCACCATTGTCTTCCTTCCCTGGCGTATATGACATATCATGTCAGTCATCAAGGTGTCAAATTCTTGAAATTTACATATCCTGACAGCTAGTGAAATGAAGTGTTTAGGTATGATTTTCATGAAAATGGTTTTACAGCTAGAGAGGCATTCATTTATCGAAACAACTGCCCTGGCTTTCATAAGCTGCGTGGCATAGAGCAATGTGCTGATTTATACTGCGCAATATCAGGCAACCATTCTGTGTAAGAAGCTCAGTATCTTTAGGAAACTTTTGGGTAACAGTGTGGAGGCAGAAATATGGTATTATATGGTAAGTGGGTGAAGTGGATAGGCCTGTCAAATATCAGTGAGCCTAATCAACTACCAATTCAATGTAGAAGATTAAAAATGTAGCACCACCCCCGGCCCCTAGGAAGCAATTTTACAATTACTTTAGAACTGATTGTGCTTCTTTTAAAAAAGGGGAGGGATGATAAACTGCAGTACATGCAGCACTTTCTAAACAAAACAGACCCTCACATCTGAGCAAGATAATCAAATTA
Organism: Eublepharis macularius; assembly: GCF_028583425.1. Classification (NCBI taxonomy): domain Eukaryota; kingdom Metazoa; phylum Chordata; class Lepidosauria; order Squamata; family Eublepharidae; genus Eublepharis; species Eublepharis macularius. The sequence goes on along the minus strand of NC_072791.1, from coordinate 49,973,202 downwards.
GTATTTGAATTGCTGGTACATCATTTGCAGTGTGAATATGGGTGGAAATCTGTGTACCTCCAGTGGGGGGGAATGTACTGCAATGCAACTCCTGTTTCTATATTACATTTGTGTTTGACCTGATATGAATCTGCCCTATGACTTAAGAAACAAGAGATCCTACATCTCTTTAGCAAAGACAGGGGAAAAAATGCCATGAATGTGACCATTCTGCGGTACAGTAAAGTATAGTGTCTTGTGGATGCTTATCTCTGGACAACATTCTTTCCTTCCGGCATGTTCAGTGAACTGTTAAGAGGCAGAAATTGTATTGCACACGGTGGTCAAGGGGCTCATTTATTTACTTTATTTTTACGCTGTCTTTTCTCTGTAAGGCAACTTACATCATTCTCTTCTCTCCTATTTTATCCTCATACTATCCTGAGAGGTAGGTTAGGCTGAGACAATGTGATTGGCCCAAGGTAACCCAGCAAGCTTCCATGGCACAGCAGGGATCCAAACCTGGCTGTCCCAGATCCTAGTCTGATATTCTAACCACTATATTACAGAGGCGTCTCTCATGATTTGCTGAGCCATCTGGCATCATCAGAGATCCGATTATGCCTCTCCTCAAATGTGCAGAAATGAAAAGAAACAGAATAAAATGCTCCCTATCAGATAGTCATCTTTTCCCCCCAAATACATTTCTACATCATAAATGAAGTAAAATAAAATTGCTATTAAAATGACAAAAGCAGGCATCGGCTTTTATGAATAGGATCCTATCTTCCCCCTGAGAGTTTCTAAGACTTAGATTATTCATGTGCATAGCACTTGTAGATATCAAACTGTTGTGCTTTGTTTCATACAGATAGTCTGTGGCCTTGGGCTTGGATGGGAGAGATCATAATGCCTGCTGCCTAATTTGACTGGTGGCCAATCCAAACACCTCTGATTTGGGGGACTGACTCCATTTATAACACACACATCCCAGACTAGATATGTGCATGTTTCATCTTGCCTTGGCCCATCACTGGTCCAGAGAGATGAGAGAATCAAGTTCAGGGCTAAGGGGACATGCAGTTGTCCCCTTCCCATGAAGGCTGGCTTCCATGCATGTAAACAGGAAGTTCCTGCCTGGTCATGCCCTAAAAATGCTCTATGTGATTATTCTATTATTGCAGTTTGCAGGGAATGCAGAATGACCAAGTATTGGAGTTCTCCTTTAGCTTGAAACTTTCATTCTATTTCCCACTGTCTCTTTAGAATAGTCCCTCCTCCCTATTTTCGGAGGGAAAAATAATCATGTCAGCCCTCTCCATGTGAAAGAGTTTTCTTGTCTGGAGGCTGTTAGGGCTGCCAACTCTGGGTTGGAAAATTCCTAGAGCTTTGAGAGAGGAACCTGGGAAGGGTAGAGTTTGGGAAGGGGAGAGAGAACACAGCAGGGATGTGATGCTGTAGAATCTACCCTCCAAAGCTATCATTTTCTCCAGAGGAACTGACCTCTGTAGTTTGGAGATCTCTTGTACAACCAGGAGAACTCCAGACATCACCTGGAGGTTGGCAACCATACTGCTATTTCTAATGAGGATGATGATAGTGATGACCTGTATCCTACCACTCTGCAAAGCAAAGTTTGCAGCCTTCCTCCAGCTTAAGTGGCCCTTCCTCCACTGAAAGAACCATGTATTTATTTATTGACCATTTATGCTGCCTCTCCAGGAAACCTCCCAAGATGGCTTACAAAATAAAACATAAAGCAACACAAGAAGGAGGAGAACTCCTTAAGCTGAAGCAACTTCCTCCATCCTAAGTTGGATGCCACCAAAGAAGAAGAGGCCTGATCCAAGCAAAGTAGTATTTTTGACTTAAATTGATTTCAAGGAGCAAGGTATAACAGCATGCCTATTTCTCACAATAATATGTGCATCATTTTTCTTAAATTACACTCAATATTTTACAGTGATGAATAAATAAAATACTATAAATGTATTGTAGAACCACATCTTACTTCATTTATCTTTTTAGCATACACATTTACATAATTTCTTGTTTTTTTGGCCTCCCTGAGTGATGAGCTTCAGATTATGGTTTGTGCTGAGCGGAAGTTACTTACTGAAGATGCATATCCTCCCATGCCCCACCTGGATGCAGTCAATGCTCTTACTCAGCCAGGGAGTGACATGCGTCAAAGCAAGGCACTCCAGCTAACTCACCACCCGCTGTGCTGATTGCAAATGGATCCACACATGCCAGGAAAGCAGTAAGGCATGAATAGTAAGCTGATAGCATAACAACATGTCAACAAAACACGAGAGCAATCATGGGCAGTCTTGTGATAGTTGTATAACAACGGTAATGTACAGCTGTTGATCACTGAGCAAATGATACATTGTAATCCCAGAGGACAGAGGGAGAAAGAATGCATGTGCATGCTTGCAAACAAGTTGTGTGTTGCAACTGCAGCTGGGCAATCTAATAGGAACGACCGTTGAGTATGGGGAAATCACCAGCCTTCTTCCCGTTTTTCACTGGAAAATCCAATCTAGCAAGACACCACACTGGGAAAATACGGTTGCGAGGGCAAGGGGAAGGAATTTGATAAAGCAAAGCATGAAAAGGAGTCTTTTCAGATTCAGCTTTGGCTGCTGTTGCAATACAGAATTGCGTCAATAAACAAGAAAGAGGAACACAATGAGGATAAAGGCAAGACAAATGCCAAAATGGGGATTCTTGAGAAGTGCTTTCAGAGATATCCAGAACATCTGGCTGTCAGACAATTCTACTGATCAACCAGGCTGGCAGGTCCATGTTTTTGATGGTTGGTACAACAAAAAGAGCTATCCTGCAGGCAGCAATTTTCACAAGCAGCTGTTCTGGTTGGCTGTTGTGGGTTTTCCGGGCTGTATTGCCATGGTCTTGGCATTGTAGTTCCTGACGTTTCGCCAGCAGCTGTGGCTGGCATCTTCAGAGGTGTAGCACCAAAAGACAGAAGTCTCTCAGTGTCAGGAAACGTCAGGAACTACAATGCCAAGACCACGGCAATACAGCCCGGAAAACCCACAACAGCCATCGTTCTCCGGCCGTGAAAGCCTTCGACAATACAGCTGTTCTGGTTGCTACACCAAATTTGGGCTACCTTCTACCGTACATCTTGAATTTAAAGAATTCTCATTCTGTACTTTTTAGCCTCTTTGTCTAATCATGAATATTAAACAGTTCTATGTTTTGTTCTGGCAAAAAGGAAAATAATAGATTCAAAATTACATTTTAATATTAATATTTACCTGCTAAAAAAGAGAAAAAGATTCCAAGGAGGATAGAAGGTTTCTACCAAAACATACACTTCTAAAATCAAGGATTTAAGTAGGAATCTCACAAAAAATATCAACTGAGAACCATTTTTCACAGTCATAAAACATGAAAAGTCAGCAGGATACAAAATATTTGGAGTCACTGAGTACCACACATCACCTTCCAAGTACATGCAGTTGCTAGAGTAAGAGATCATTTAAAAAGAGGCCTGATTATCTTGGCTTTAGCTTGGTTAGCAGAAAGAGAACTTGTGATGGACTGCACTTTTTAAAAACTTAGAAGTGCTGTACAAACAGCTGAAGAACTGTCAAGGGCTAATGCTTCACAGAAACAGAGAGCCTTGAGTGACAGGCTACTCCAAGGAATCTGATTGGGTAGCATCAGCTGAACAGAGAGACTTCAGAACTGGATGCAGGGGAGAGGGAGTCTGATTTCAGCCCTAGCTGAGAATAGTTGAGTAATGACTGTTTGGGAATTCAGCCCTGACTGACAGGAGAACTGGAAGAAAGTTGGCAAGAAAGTAGGCACAGACTCCCTGTGATAATCTGCTCCTTTTAGAGAAGCCTGGGTCTGTTAAGAGTTAACCCCTCAGAGTCAGAGAGCTTTGACTGGAAGGTTACTCCAAAGCCATCTGATTGAGTAGCCTAAACTGAGAGAAGGTTTTTTCCAGTCCCGGAAGAGAAATTCTGTGAGGAGAGTTGAGAGATGGAATCCTCAGGGAAAGCAGTTTCAACACTGGCAGGAGAACTAGGGAAGTTGGCAGGAGGTTTGGGTAGTAGATGCAGACTCTCAAACGTGCCAAAAGAGAGGGGCGGATCTTCTAAGGAGAGGAGATCATAGAATCATAGAGTTGGAAGGGGGCATACAGACCATCTAGTCCAACCCCCTGCCCAGTGCAGGATCAGCCTAAAGCATCTCTGACAAGTATTCATCCAGCCTCATCTTGAAAACTGCCAGTGAGGGGGAGCTCACCACCTCCCGAGGCAGCTGATTCCACTTTTGAACTACTCTGACGGTGAAAAAGTTTTTCCGAATATCCAGTCGGTACCTTTGTGCATGTAGTTTTAGCCCATTGCTTCGCGTCCTACCCTCTGCTGCCAACTGGAACAGCTCTTTGCCCTCCTCCAAATGACAGCCTTTCAAATATTTAAAGAGAGCAATCATGTCCCCCCTCAACCTCCTCTTCTCCAAACTAAACATTCCCAAGGCCCTCAGCCTTTCCTCGTAGGGCTCAGTCTCCAGACCCCTGATCATCCTCGTCGCTCTCCTCTGCACCCTCTCGATTTTGTCCACATCCTTTTTGAAATGAGGCCTCCAGAACTGCACACAATACTCCAGGTGTGGCCTGACCAAGGCAGTATAGAGAGGGGCTATGACCTCCTGCGATTTCGATGCTATGGCCCCTTTGATACAACCCAGGATTGAATTAGCCTTTTTTGCCACCGCATCACACTGATTGCTCATATTCAGTTTACAGTCCACTCTTACCCCAAGATCCCTTTCACATATACTACTGCCCAGAAGTGTATCCCCCATCCAGTATTTGTGCTTCTCATTTTTGTGGCCCAGATGTAATACTGTGCACTTGTCTTTGTTGAATTGCATCCTATTCACAGCTGCCCACTTCTCCAGAGTATTCAGGTCTTGTTGAATTTTAATTCTATCTTCTTGGGTGTTTGCTACCCCTCCCAATTTGGTATCATCAGCAAATTTAATGAGCAGCCCTTCCACTCCTTCATCAAGATCATTGATAAAAATATTGAAAAGTACCGGGCCCAAAACCGAGCCCTGCGGCACCCCACTGGACACCTCCCTCCAATCTGATGAAACGCCGTTGACCACCACTCTTTGAGTGTGGTCCTCCAACCAGTTCCCTATCCACCGAACTGTCCTATAGTCTACTCCACAGTCTTCCAGTTTGCCCATCAGAATGTCATGGGGGACCTTATCAAAAGCTTTACTGAAATCCAGATAAATCACGTCAACAGAGTTCCCCCGATCCAGCAAGCTGGTCACTCGATCAAAGAAGGAAACCAGGTTGGTCTGGCAGGATCTGTTAGGAACAAAACCATGCTGACTTCCCCGGATCACTGAGCGGTCCTTCAGATGCTTACAGATTGATCCCTTTAAAATCTGTTCTAATATCTTCCCAGCAACAGAAGTCAGACTGACCGGCCTGTAGTTTCCCGGGTCATTGTTCCTCCTTTTCTTAAAGATTGGGATTCTTCTTCCCTGTTGGTTAATTAGTAGATGAGAAGAAGGTGGTGGGGACCTTAGGGGGAAATGACCATGTCCTTCTTGAATTCCAGTTGCTGTGGGGAGCCAAGGAAGTTTGTAGCCAGACTCGTAGGTTAGATTTTCGTAGGGCCAACTTCGATGAACTCAGAGGCTTGATGAGAGTCATTCCGTGGGGGAATGTGCTGGAAGGAAAAGGAGCGAGTGAAGGGTGGGCCATTCTCAAACACGAGCTTTTGCAAGCTCAAGCCTTCACTATCCCAGCAAGACGGAAACATGGTAAGGGCTCCAAGAAACCGATGTGGATGCACAGAGAGCTCCAGAATAAGCTAAGGGAGAAAAAGGAAATGTTCAGGAAATGGAGAGAAGGACAGACCTCTAAAGAGGAGTATGTGAGGGTTATTCCCTTCCCAGTTAAACAGGGAGATAGCTCTGAGAGTGGAGAGATCCCTGGTGTGATTGAAAACTGTCAGGTACAGTTAAGGACTGAAGGAAAGCACTGGTGTGCTTGGGGGCTTGAGGGGCTAGAAAGCGGGCACCAGCTTTGCTAAACCCAGAAGAGAGAGAGAATACTAAAAATAAAGTACATTCAAATGCTTGGGGAGAAAACAAGGGAACAAAGCCTAAAAACAGAAGCCTTAAGTAACCGTGAAGAATATAAGAACTGAAGTCTGCGTGTTCTGAAGTGTACCTCAGTGAACTAGATACATGTGCTGAATTTTACCTCAAAAATTTCAACTTCTGACTTCACCTAACCTATCTCCTCTAATGTAAATAAACTAACTAGTTATTTTTGAAGTGTGTGTGTGGGGGGGGAGCTCTGTGCACGTGCAGCAGCACACCACAGGTGGCGCTTTGAATGAAGAAGTGGCAATTCTGGCTAGCAAAAAGCCCGCTCTGAAGTTTCGTAGAAGGCTTCCTCATAGTTTAAACTCAGGATGGAGTCTTGAGGCAGAGGGGATTTCCCCACTTCCTAGGGAAGCTGCTTTCCTTTCCTGGTTTCCTCTTTTCACCTTATGTGCCAAAGGTACGTTTTGATTCTTACAGATAAGCATCGTTGTAAATCTCTCCCTTACCACATCCCGGAGTGGATAAAAAAGTCTTCTTTCCTTTCTCCTCCTCAGCCTTCCTGAGAAAAATGAGAGTTTGGCAGGATTGCAACAGAATCAATCCGCATGGGTCGCTTACCGAAGCGAAGTTGAACACTTCCGCAGAAACTTCCCCCAAAGTCCCGGCCCTCGGCTTCCCAGCAACACGTGACGAAGAAACCGCTTACGAACTCGCTGCTCTCTTGCAGAGACCAAAGACATCAGTTCTCGCTAAAATGCCGGGGGCTTTTGTGTAAGTGGCCTTCTCTGGGACCAAATACGGTGGGAAGATATTGAGGGGATGTTTCTCCCTCTCCCACCCGGAATTTGCATGTTCATAAACCAGAGAGACAAAAAAGTAGGCAAGGAATTAGGAAATAATGTCGGAATGTACACTAATTCGGGTAGGAGGGAGGGAATGGGGAGACAGGCGCACACTTCAGCTACCCCCTCCTAAAGTGGTCTACTCAGAATCCTACTCAAGTCTATTTAATGGGACTTACTCCTGTGAGTGTTTTCAGCATTGCACTGTCAGATTAACGTAGCATACATGCATGCACAAACAGATAAGTGTGCAGGTACAGTGCATGTGTTATTCATTAGGCACAAGCAACTGGTTTATAGAAAGGACTGGGTAGGGAATACAGTTGATACCAACCTCTGGGTGAGGCCTGAAGATCTCTCAGAATTCTGACTTCAGAGATCACTTCAATTGGAGAGAATAGCAGCATTGGAGGGTGGGCTCTATTGCTTTACATTCCTGCTGAACACTTGCCCCAACACAAACTCCTCCCCACCCCATCCATCTCCAGATTTCCAGAAATTTCTCAAGATGGAGTTGGCAACCCTAATGATAGAATAGAAACTCCCACCCCACTCTGTCTCTCTCAATAGGCATAGGCATAGTGGAGCTTACGCTTTCTAGCAGAATCCTTCTGTCTTCTAACCTTCCCAAATGCTCCCCCCTCTCACACACATTTATACACACAGGCACAAACTAACTCCTAGTTCTGATAATTCCATGGGTAAAGGAAAGGGGGGAGATAGATGCACCCTGCTAAAACCCCAATACAAATTTCAAGCTGCCTGAGTTTGGGAGGGGTATGGGGTGTATGCACTAGGTGTCGGCTTGATCTGTTTTTGTTTTTGTACAGTTGTGGTGGTGGGATGTCATCTACTTCTTACTATATTATGTTGTTACACTGGTTGGATGCTATAACTCCCACTAAGTCTTCCTTTGACTAAGCAAGACTTCCTCCAAAAAACGTATTACAGTGAAGAAAGATTTCCTTTGACAGATTTCCTCAAAAGTCAGAAGGGGGTCTTTTTCCACCGGAGGACAACTTGGTGAAAGAGAGTAATTGGACCCAGCTTAGCTGAAGAGTCATAGCAGGAGTAAACCTGGATGTAAAAATGGCCATTGGTGCAACCGGCATCACATTATCTATTTACTGTATTTATAGGCTTCCTTTCTCAGTGAGAATTGAGGTGGGTTACACAGTATAAGTCAATACAATTAACAGGATGAGACATCTAATAAGCAATGTACTAGGAGTATAGCAATCTGAAACAAAGCGTAAAGTATTGTCTGACAGGGTCATTGTGAGAACACAATGGAGAAAAGGAGAATGTTGTTCGTATCTACCTTTCTTTTTCTTCCATTAGGGCTGACTACTGCTTCAGAAGGGCTATTTAAATCACAGAAGAGGCATGGGAAGAAAAGGTTCAATGCTCCCTTCCTCCAAGGACTTGCCTCTGATCATCAAGGCAGTTGTGACTGAGGGGCTGCTAATTAGCCTTTTAAAAGCTACAGGAAATCTAATCACATAACTATTGCATCATACATTGTTTGGCTCAAAATATGCTATCAGAGTATTTTTTGGAGGTGGGGGTAGATAAATTTTGTAGTCGACTAATTTACAATATGGTAAAATTAAGCTCATAGCTAACTCTGAACCTGGCGGTCTTGTGCTGTAGCACAATTGCTATGTAGCACGGGCTGTTGAGGTTTGGGGTGAGCAGGGAGCTGTTCATCTAGCCATCAACTTGGGTACACAAATAGTTTTATCTTTTCCCATGGTATATGGAAGAGTTTCAGGATAAGGGATGTATGTCTCATGATCAGGATACTATAGGCCACAAGCAGGTCAATTTCCTCCTCTGTTTTCCATTTCTCGGTGGATGCTAAATTGTCCTCAACATTCCATGCTTCCTGAGGGCTGATGAGCTTGCTGATCACTTATCAGGCCATTCCCTTTTTAAAATTTAAAAAATAGTATTTTTCTACACATCTGGATCTGGAGAATCTCCCAGTATGCAGAAACCCTTGCTTGTGGAAGTCCCCATTTTGATGCCTTGCTGATAGGCACGGGATCTTCAGGTTGGCAATTAGAGAAAGTGAGAGTTGAGAGACATAGGAAATGGGGCAAGTGAGCAGGGCTAGGAATATTTCTGGTTTTGACTTCTTTGATAGGATATTTTTATATTTGAACAGGGCTTATTTGGAGGGGGAATGCGCAGGGACGCAGTTCCCTCAAAAGGTCACTGTCAGGTGGCCCCACCCACCTGACTTTTGGCCATTTTTGGTGGGGGAACCCTCCCCTGCCTAGCACCGACCTGATCCTGGACATTTCTGCCCCTATCCGGGCCCAAAATGGCCATTTTGGGCCCATTTCCGCCGGGATCAGGGCCGAAACGGCTGGGATTGGGGCCAAAACAGCCCTGATTGGGCCACTGCCAGGTGGGGGAACATTCCCCTGTCTGGCAGCAACCGAATCCTGGCCATTTCAGGATCAAATCAGTCATGCTAATGACACACTTCTGGTGATGGCAAGGGGCGTGGCATATGCTAATGAGTTATGCTAATGAGTTCCTGCAGCTCTTTTTCTACGAAATGATCCCTGTATTTGAACAATATGATACTCTTCTAAGAATATAGTTTATATCTCTGTTTTCACTGCTGAACTGTTCCTTGCAATAAATTCCTAATTTTTCAAAATTACAAGATTTAAAAAAATCAATTTAAGCAACTTTAAGTAGTGAGTTTATTTGCATTGATACTGCATTATTGTCTTTTTTAATTTCCAGAATTGGGTGGTTAATGTGCTGAACTAGGATCTGGGAAACTCCAGGTTCAAATCCCCACTGGGCCACAAAGCCTGCTGGGCAACTGTGAACGAGTAATGTTTTTTCTTGACTTTACCTACCTCACAGAGTTGTTGAAAGGATAAAATGGAGAATGATGTACACCAGCACGAGCCCCTGGAAGGAAGGAGGAGTATAAACATGCCCTAAATAAATAAATAAATAATTCAGTCCAGTAGCAACCACGTCTGCCACCAGGAAATGTTGGAGCATGATGTCTGATCAAGCTGGCAAAAAAAAGGGAGGACTAGGAATAACCCTGACTCAGGATGACAACGTGTGTGATCATTTCCATAAAGCCAAGATACAATGCAAAGCAACACGGACTTAAGCCTTCTGATTCAATGTACAATTGTGGCTGAGCTCCAAGAGCATTGTTCTTGAAAACTACGTCAAGCCCATCGTGGCTGACATTTACAACCCTGATTTTGCACATTTTCCAAGACCCTTCCAGAATGTGGACCTACCAGAACCCTCCTCCCTTAAAATCACCATTGACAGCATTGGTCTTTGCTAGGGAAGAGGCTGAACAGGTTAGCTCAGCTTCCATCCATTGGGTTGTCTGTGCAGTGGTTCTTTTACTATAGGATGTATTACAAAACCCACAGCAGTCAACAGGGAAATTCCACTGTGCTTTAGTGAAGATCATAACTATTTTATCAGCTTGCCTTTAACTATGTTGTAGCAGCCCTAAGAGCCCAGACCAGCCTGATCTAATTAGAGTTTAGAAGCTAAGCAAAGCTGGGCACAGTCAGTACTTGGATGGGAAACCACCAAGGAAGACCAGGGTTGCTATGCCGAGTAAGGCAATGGCAAACCATCTCTTGCTTTGAAAACACGAGGTGGAGCTTCATGGGGTTGCCATAACTCAGTTGTGACTTGATGGCACTTTACTATTTTACTTAAGAGAAAGCAAGCCTCTGAAGACCAGCATCAGAGGAAGACCTTGACCTCTTATGTCCTATTTATTGGTCCTCAAAGGTAACTTGTTGGCCATTGTATGAAATAGTATGCTGGACTAGATGGACCACTGGTCTGATGCAGCAGGACACATCTCATGTCCATGGCACAGGGCATGTTCCTGGCTGGCTCTATAGCAATGTTTCTAACTCACCATCTGCTGTTTGATTTTGATTTGCAGCACTTTTGCCAAAAGGCCTGGTGAAAGAAACTCTTGCTGCCACAAACCTGATCAACAACTGTGATGGGGGAAAACTCTTGATGAGTAGAGCAAGATCTGGATCCTGTAGCACTTTAAAGATCACCTAGATTTCCTGGGTATGAGCTATTGAGTCAAAGCTCCCAAAAGCTTATAACTCTGGGTATCTAGTTGGCCTTTTAAGGTTCTACTAGGATCCAGATCTTGCTTTTCTACTACAGACCTGCATGGCTACCCATCTGAATCTAGTAAAGGGTAAACAGTTATCCCTTCTCTACCAGGTGTCATGGTTTCTGAATGGTGTTTGCTGTTTCATATCGTTTAAAGCACTGAACTTGATTCAAAGAATGAAGTCTGCTTGCGTAACAGGTCTTTCCTCCTCTCTTCCAAATTCTTTCCCTCTCTGCGCCACCTAAAAAGGTGGTCCTGAGGGAACAGTGCAGGCTGCAGCATGAATAGAAAAGCCACAAAACTAGCATTTTTTGCAAAAGTAAAGTGCTGTTTGCAATAAGGACACCTTGGGGACACTAATTATATTTTCAAATGCAGCTGCCAACCAGTGGCTCAGGCTTGTCTGACAGTAACTCGTGCAGGGAGATTTGTTCATATCGTAACAATGGAAGACCTAATGATGACTAGGCCCACTTTCTTTCAAAGAATGCATATCTTCGGTAGTTTTATTGTATTATGAAACCTCCATACAGGATTTTTATGAATAGGTTCTAATACAGTTCAGTAGAGAAACTGCAATTTATGCAAGTGTGAACAGTGAAGCATCGTAATATTATTACTTTAGCTCATATACTTGAAAGAAGCCCTACTTTTAAGCAGATGACACCAGTGACTCCCTAATGACAGGTTAAGACCTTGTGAAACAATTTGCTTGTCTGAAAAAAATACTTCCATGTGTGACAGTTCAAGTCACTCAATCATCCAAAAATTAGATCCATCCCTACTCCAATTTTGGGAAATTTCTATTATGTACAGTCTATCATGGATTATGATTACCAAATTTAAGCACCCCAAAGCCCCAATGATTTTAACAGGTGAGTTCAGCATATGCCTTAATCTTTCCCATTGAAATTAATGAAAGGCTTAACTTGGTTGAGCGATGCTCCCAGTGCCAATAAACTGCAGGTGTTTTTAAACTGGCTTAAGTTTTTTTTTATATTCTCGTACATTATATGTAACTATCCCACCTCTGATTCTTTCCCTCAATAATTAATGCAGAAGTCTTCCTGAAAATGTGAGAATGATGTTGCTATTGCCTAACAAACCACCCAAGAGGAAAAAGTGAGCAGACTATTCAGCCGAAAGATTTTCACCAATCCAGTGCATTTTTCATTTTTAAAAAATAAATATACATCTTGCAAGTACCAAAAAATTATTCACAAAATTTACAATATATACATAATATACATATTGAAAAGCACAGGGGCTTACAATATACAGTCTAGATACTATTGATCACTTTCCTGTCAGGGGACAACAGGATATTCTTTGGGCCGCAATATGCCTTTGCCTACTGTGCACCACAAAGCACACCTGACCTCAGTCTCTGGGATGTGTTTCAGCAGCCTGGTGGACGCATATGGAATGTCTTCCCAAAGGATGGCATGAATCTGGCCAGCCCTTTTGTGGAGCACTGAGTGAATATGTAGCTGGACCCTCCAGTTCTCATTCTGCTCATTTATTTGGACAATCAATTCTTTAGTACAGAAGAGCCTCAGTTTCTCCAGGTGTCTGACAACCAGAATTCATGCTCAAACTGCAATACGTGTTGTTTTTACAACACAGTCCATTCTGTGCAGTGTGATAGTTCAGTAATTGTTCACATTTTGTTTGCAATGCTCTCGCTTTAACAAGGCACAAATCGTCCTCCAATAACGCAGTCATCATACAGACGCTAGACAAAAAGAGGGAATAAAGTTAGCCAATGGCTTTGGGGAAAAAAACCCACACAAAGCAGCATCTCAGGTAATAGTGATTATCTCATTAACTTCAGTTGCAGGCAGAGTAAATTTTGGGAATTGGCATATTAGCTAATTAGATTAGAACATCTGATTTTAACACCAATGCTTAAATTTTAAATTGAGGATCTGGCTCCCCTAATTCATTTTGGGGATTTGTCAATGATTAGGGAAATACACCCTGTAACTCTGCAAATTTACTCTTCACCTGTCCTGGCACTGAAAATACACACCGGGGTTAACATTTTTTTAGTCTAAGGTCTGATTTAATGTATTTCTAAATAGATTAAAAAACCTGGGATCATAGGAGTACAATATATGAGGGAAAAGAAGACAACATATCTTGAAATCTTAAAACGTAAAAAAAAACTAGCAGAAAGGTATGTGGTAAACCTGCTTCCTTTGAAATAATCTTTATGAAAAGATTACTTTATTTGTACATATTTTTAAATGGTTAGAAGATGTCTGAACCAGAATTGAGGCAAGCCCATCTTTGTTCAAAAGCAAATGCATTAAAATAGATGGATCCAGTAAATTTTCTACAGTTTTTGAGTGTTCATTATGTTTAGGCCTATGAAGAATGGGCATTAACTCAATTAACTGAATGGCTTCAAAAGGCCTCATATCTTTCATGCTTTCTAACAGACCAATGGGACATGCAGGTATGCAAATGTAAGTAAAAACTGGCCTGTTATAATTCAGAAAGAAAAAACAATTACTTACTTCATCCTCAGTGAACTCAGATTCTGATTCACAGCTATCTTCATCTTCACTTTCAGGCAGCATCTGTAGTTCCAGTGTAGTAAATGGTTTCAGCTGTTCTTGTATGACAGAGTTATTTCTTCCCCAAGTGAGCTGGTATGGAGAATACCCCTGGTAGGTGACTTTGTTTGCATCTGCGCCATATTTTAACAAGAGTGACACCAGTTCTTGATTCTGCAGATCTACAGCCAGATGCAAGGCAGTTCTACCATTGCATGGTTCCTGTTATTGGAGGAGGGAGAAATGGCTACTTGGTTAGTGCTGCCAAATGGTAAACTGTTTTTTTTTTCATATAATGCAATCAAGTTTTCTTATTTGCACTACTGATACCCACCTTAGCATTGACATCCACTCCTAAGGACAAGAGACATTCAACGATGGCCAGATACCCTTGAATAGATGCCAAATGGAGACATGTGTGTCCTGTAAAGCAAACACACAAAATGGAGAAAATTAAGTACTCTGGCAGCAACACACTATCATTCAATGTGAAGCAGAACTGCTACTGGCAGAACATGCTATGACCATCTTTCAAAGCTTGCAACCAGCCAACTAGCTCATTCAAAAACAGGGAAACAGTGTGAGGCCAGTGGTTGGAGTACTGAATGAGCTAGCAGAATGAATCCTACATCAACTGTAGCATGCTGTTTATCAAGCTCGAGTCCATGCTTACCATTATAGTTGTGCATGTGTAGAAGAGAGTTGAGGTGGTGGTGATGAGAGTACTGTGTAAGAACACCGACACCCCTCAGAGATCCCTGCTCACAAGCGATATGCAGTGGTGTGTTTCCTCGGAAGTCTCTGATTTCTGGGTTACATCCGGCTTTCAGAAGAGTCTCAGCAATTTCTGGCTGATCTGTGATCATGGCCAAGTGAAGTGGAGTCTACAAATTGAAAGCGAGAAAAGAACTGTCATTTGCTGGCCAAGCAAGAAAATCCCCTTTAGATACACATCTGAGCCGGAAGCTCTCTTTCAGAAAGGTCCTGAATGCACTTCCTTCTTCCTTGCTGCGTCTACAGGTGTTCATGGGTCAGTGTGCTCAGGACTAGCTGTTTTTAATATATGCCTTAAACATTCATAACTTTTTCTAATTTTTATAATTGATCAAGACACAAGGCTGGCTCCAATTTATGAGGATGGAGTGCTTGGCAGGACCCAATGCCAACTAAGAAGTTTCACTGCTTGCCTACAAGTTTCTTAGGAGTTCTCCATAGCACAGCATGCAGCTTTTGTTAGTGTTGGGGGCTGCTAACAAACACACAAATTTGGCCAACTATGAAGCCTCTCTTGATTTTAGGCCACTGAAGGCCAATAGACAGATCCTGAACAAATTCTGTTGAAAATCCAGCCCTGTAAATTCCAACCCCCAATGGTGATGGTAGATAGGGCAGAACTGTAACAACAGACAACCTGCTTGTGTGCCAAAAAAAGGATAATGCCCGGAAACAATGTTGTGTACCTTTTGCAGGTTTTGCCTTGAATGTGTTCCTGTATCTATTATCTAGCTTTAAAAGTTTATTTAAAGAGTTCCCAAGTCCGCCTATGACACCTTGTTTGACATTCAGTACATGCCTGAGGCAAGCTCAGGTAACCAAACCAAACAAACAGCGAACTTAAGTACCTGGCCTAGCTTATTCTGGAAATTCAGGAAGACTTTGTCACATCCTGTCTGGCGAACGATTTCCAAACTCAAAGTCTTTTCTTCATGAATAATGGCCAGATGGAGAAATCTGTAAAAGAAAGATGGGAAAACCCAATGATGATTATGATGATCAGTCAAAAAAAAAAAGCGTTTGTTCCTCAGGAGTCATGGAGGAGGAACCCAGTATCAGCTAGAAGCGATGTCGAAAGCCTGGGGTTTTCGGGCCGCGTGCTGCTGCCGCCTGGTATTTTCCACCGTGTTGTTCGGAGCTGAGTGTTCTGGGCACCGCGCCAGGGACTTTCCAGCGCGCTTCCCCCTCCGCCCTGCTCGGCGCCGCACATGCTCTGGCCTCACCCGCCGCAGCCAGAACACCCAGACTCCATCCCCCCACCCCACGCCGGCAGCCGGCCAAAGAGGGAGGAGGGAAAAACCCAGCGCTGCAAAAATCCCCGGGCTTTATGTAACCAGGCATCAAAGCGCCCCCCCCCCCACCGCTCTTGCCCTCTTCCGCTCCCTCCCCCGGAGATCTGCAGAGCTCCTACGCTTCAGTGCCATTTTTTATTTTTAAAACTGTATACCCCGCCTTCTCCAGTCGTTCGAAGCGGCCTCCAAAAGTTAAAACACTGCACGAAACATCGCAACAGTTCTTCTACTACAAAACCACTGAACTCAAAGGCCTTAGACTGTAGTAACGCCGCATAAGAATGCACCGAAAACCCAATAAGACTCAGGCAGCACGCATTTTGAAAACTGCCATGGTTCAAAAAACCAATAACGATTTCAAAAGCAGAGCTTGGCTGCTAAACAGCTGCTCAGGACTACAGTGGGGCCATAAATCCAATACCGGGCCAATATCCTTGCCTGCGCTGCACCGCGTGCCACCTCGGTAACGCTAGCTTTTAAAAACGACCCCTTTTACGAATTAAACCGAACCCCTCGTCCGTTTTAAAACGAGATAGTATATTTTTAAAATGCAAGCCTTCCTCCTCCTACCAGCCGACTCACATTAAGAGACGGGGCGGGGGGGGGCCTCCTATTTTCCCCTCTCGCCCTTCCTTGAAGACCAACCGATTCCTCAGGGTGTTTGCTTGGAAGCGGGTTCCGCTGATTTCCACAGGACTGCTTTCCAAGCAAGCGCAACCAATCCTCTACAGACTCGGAAGGCCGAAAGGAACGGCCCCGATCCGATACCCGCCCCCCCCCCCCCCCGCGCAAATGCCTCCTAGGCCCCTGGGCCTTACGTGTCTCCGTCTTCGGTCACTTGCTCCTTCCATGCCTGGGCCGGCGGACAGGGGCTACTTTGCAGGGCCGTGCAGGCTTCCTTGGGCTGGAGGCGGATGTCCTCCAGCTCCCTGACCAACTGGTCGTACTCCTCCTCCTTCATGGAGTCCAAGCCGCTGTCGTGGCGGTCGTCCTGGACCAGGCTGAGCTGCCTGTCCTTCTTCAGCACGTCCCGGGGATGGCCGTCCATTGTATAATCCATCGAATAGTCCAGAGCGCGAGAGTTAAGCATAGCACCGTCGTTCGCGCTAGAGAGACTCAACCAACCCACTCCTCTCTGGTTAGTGCGCGCCAAGTCTGGTGAGAGGCGCTGACAGGCGGCGCGAGCCCTATACAGCCTCGGCCGGGGATTTCTGCGCGGGGCGGAGTTTAGGGCGGCCGGGAATTTCCCAGCCCAGTCAAACAGCGAGGAGCGGTCTGGTTTGGTCCTATCCTGACTGGAGCCAAGGCCTGAGCTGAGGAATTCCCTCCCTCAGTCACTCGCTGGAAACTTCGGGCTTTTTCCGCAGGAGGGAAAGTACTTTTGACTGCGCTCAGTGACTAAGGCGGCTGCCCTTGCGTCTTTCTTGCGCTCGGCCGGGTCCTCACAAGTCCTTGGCGTCCCTTTTTGGGAATTCCCTTGCACGCTCAGAATGTCCTGGTATTTCTTACATGCTCCCGGATTCTCCCCAAATACAGCGCTGGGAAAGTGCTTCTTGGCAGAGCAGGCCGGCCTGCACTTTCCACGCTTCTCACATTGGGGGTGTGGGTGGGCTTGCTTATCAGGCCAGAGGAGCCCCCCCCCCCCGCCATGCTTAGCAATGGAGGCCTGGACCTCAGATGCGGGTTGTACGTGGTAGTACCATTTCCGTAGTCGTTGCAAATACAAGCACAGGCGGGACTCTGGAAAACGGGGTTTGATACCCCACTCATCCGCTTGAAGCCAGCTGGGTGACCTTGGGACGGTCACAGCTCTCGAGCTCTCTCAGTCCTACCCACCTCACAGGGTGATTGTTGTGGGGATCGAATATTAATGTTAATGCGCTGTTTATTTACTTACAGAAAGCTTTTTTACAGGAGAGCATTCAAAAATTTCCTCCCTCCCCCTCCTCCCCCTGCAGTCTAAACTTCATTCTACAAGGTCAGGGTTCTACTGCCTCATTTTGGTTTATAGCCAAAGCATACTGGGATAGAACTTGGCTTGCACTTGGTGAGCCATCTTTGCAGGAAAGCCTGGCCTAAATTTATAGTCCTATGACGAACCTGGTCCACACATGCAACTTGGAGATTTGGGAGTGGACTCTGGGGAGGGGAGGGTTTGAGAAGAAAAAGACCACAGCAGGGTATAATGCCACAGAGTCCACCCTCCAAAAGGACATTTTCTTTGGAAGAACTGACTTCTGTAGTCTGGAAATAAATTTTAATTCTGGGATATGGAAGGATATGGTAAAATGTTGAGGTGGAAAAACAAGCTACTGCAGATGAAGGCTAACATTTTTCACTATGTAAAAAACGCTTCTTCCCTGGAAGTTGAAAACTAGCATAGTAAGGAGAAGGCTGCTGGCTTTTTACTTGCAAGGATTTTTTTTTAACATGGGGATCATTGAAAATGACACCTCACCAATCTGAAGTGGTTACTGTCCAGTGTACCACTTCAGGAGTCTACTATGATTTTTTGTTGCATGTGCAAACTGGGTTCTATGCACGTGTACTTGGGAGCAAGTATTCTATATTGCTGTCAGATAATCCTAAACAGAGTTACACCTTTCTAAATTTATTGATTTCAGTTGAGTTAGAGGGTTGTAGCTTTGCTTAGGATTGCACTATTAAGATTGCCAGAATTGTTTTCTGCTTTGTTTCTTGTGAGATTGATTGCCTTAACAGCTGGTGGGAGACCACCACAGAAGAATGAGGTTACTACATGGAGGAAGAGAATGGCAAACCATCTCTACTCATCCTTCACCTGGAACACCCCATGGATGGGAATGGTATGAGTCTGTTGTGACTTAACAGCAAGTTCTTATTTTCTGCATTGGAATTCCCATTTCTTGAGAAACAGGGACGGGCTATACCAATGACTTTCAGACTGCATCCTGGAACCTCAAGGTTTCTTTATGTTTTCTCAGGAGCTCCTCAGTGAGAAAATCACTAATAGCAGGTCAGATTTCCTGAAAGAGGGCATGTTCACCATTTTCCCATACAACGTGCTGCTGTAATGCAGTATTTGAATATATTCTAGCACTTACTGCTTTGATTGCAGCCTTTCCAAAAAGATCATACCAAACCGGAAAGATCAGAGCAGGGGAAAATACCCTCTCCAGTCTGGATGCCAAACCGGACTAAATCCTCTGTATGGAAGCAACCGTGGTCATGGTCCTCAATCTCAGCTGCACACTGCAGCATCAGCCAGTGAGCAGAGCAGGAAATTGTCATCTAGTTTTTGTCCCTGAATAGTGTGTGTGCGTGTGTTGTGTGTGGCGGAGGGAGTGGTAGTGGTATTGTTATTATAGTCAATGCATTAAATTGCTGATGCTTCCTTTCTCCTCCTATGCTCTAAAATGAATTATCTATGCTCTATTGTAAGCATTTGTACTTTGCATCAACACACTGATAGTTTCCTCTATTATTTCTATAGCTGTGGATACAGCACTGCAGGAAACTCTGTTATTTTATGACAGGTTTTCATGCATTTTCCTTTCTCCAATCCCTTGGCAGCATCTAAAAAGCCATCAGGGGATTTTCAGTTTTTCTAATCTGTAAAAAAAACTTTAAAAAAAAGTTTTAAAGCTGCAGGCTTCCCTAAAGTGCATACTTCATGCCAGGGATGAAAGTAAATGTGGCTCTTTTGGTTGAAGGAAATTGCAAATGTGGCTATTTGTAAGCTTAAAAGTGAGTCCAACTGCATTATATCATTATGACTATCAGGTTCTCTGAATTCCCAGCTTTTCTTAAAAGTAAGCAGCCCCTTTTCATTGCAGAGATAGAAGGGAAATGCGTATCTCCACAATGACAGGAGCTAGAGACTTAAAAAAAAAGAAAGCTGGGAATTCAGAGAATTTTTATAATCATATAATTCTACCCAATTGTAGATTTAAAAAAAACATTCTGGTGGCAAGTGGGGAAATATCTGTCACAGGGGGCTGGAGCACTGAAAATGGCAGCGATGTGGGTGGACTGGGAAGATCCAGACTTTCTTGCACATGGGAGCCACCCTGGGTTGTTGTGATCTTTGATGAAATGTTGCAACAAAGGTGGTTTGGGAAAGTCCGGGAAAACCCAGGAAGTACACAGAAGTTCTACAGTGCTGTGGGGAAGTGAGAGGAAAAACTAGCTCCTCAACAGCATTCAGACTGGGCAACTCCCCCCTTCCTGGTTGCCTAAAGCACTCAGAAAGGTCTAGAGAAAACAAGGCAACTCAGCTGTTGAAAGGCCTTCCTCAAAGTAGTTTACTTGCCAAACGGATGTAGTGACACCTAGTGGGCTTTTGTAGTATTTAATTTATACATGATGCAGTGAAATCTTAAGCAAAGTTATTCCAGTCTAAGTCCGTAGATTTCAATCGGCTTAGACTGGAGTAACTCTGCTTAGGATTTTACTGTTCGAATGGCTTTTCTATAAATGAAATATCTACATTTACAAAGAATATTCATCTGCTTTCTACTGAGGCACTAGAGATCACATTACAAATTTATGATGGCTAATGGAACATACCTGGGTATTTCAGAAGAAAATCAGCCTATGATTTATAGATTACCACAAAGCTTTTGACTGTGTGGATCATGAAAAGCTATGGATGGTGTTAAAAGGAATGGGGGTGCCACAACATCTGATTGATTTGATGCACAACCTGTACTCTGGACAAGAAGCTACTATCAGGACAGAATATGGGGAAACAGAATGCTTTCTAATTGGCAAATGTGTCAGACAAGGATGCATATTATCTCCCTACCTGTTCAGCCTCTATGCAGAACATATCATAAGGAAAATTGGATTAGATTTAGAAGAAAATAAGTGAGTTCTAGATCATATCAAGCCTGAATTCTCCCTAGAAGTTAAAATGACAAAACTGAGGCTATCGTACTTTGGTCACATCATAAGAAGACAACATTCTCTGGAAAAGTTAACAATGCTAGTAAAAGTGGAAGGACGTAGGAAAAGAGGAAGACCTAAAACAAGATGGCTTGACTCAATAAGCGAAGTCTTGTCCTCCATTTTGCAAATTTTGAGCAAATCTGTTAACAATAGAACATTTTGGAGGTCGTTCACAGGGTTGCCATAGGCCGGAGGAGACTTGATGGTAGGCATTTAACACACACACACTTTTCTATATTAGCAATATTAAGACAGAGCATGAATAGCAGAGATTCAAATCCACACTCTGCCATGGAAGCTCACTGGATGACCCTGGGCCAGTCACACACACTCAGCCTAACCTATCTTACAGGAAAGGGGCTGGGTAGCAGGACTACAGGCTGATCTTTCCAAATAGGTCACGGTGTTAAGGGATGTGGCACTTCTGTAGGTAGGACAACCTCCTCCCAACTATGTTGGAGATCTATAAAAATGTGACAAGCTGAAGGACAAGATCTCAGTAGGGGCTGCAGAGTTGATGGAGGAGGTGGCGGCAACTTTCCCAGAAGGAAAAGCTCAACATGAAAGGTGCTTCCTGAGAGGCTCCGTGGGACACTCTAGCACAGGAGCATAGCAGAGACAGTCAGCTGGTGGTTGTCACATACTCCAGTTGCTGCCCCACACTAGAGGTATACACAGAAATTTTCAGTTTTGAATCTAGGGTTTTTGAACTACCTATTTACTGTTACTGGTGTTCACTGGGTGCAGCATTGCCGATTTGGCTCAAATTTGAAATGAGGTTTTATGCCTTGCCGTATTTGGACTGATCAGCATGTAGAGCTGCTGTCCAGTCCCTTTCCCCCACATTTTATTTTAAGAAAGTTATACCCAGGAGAAAGAGTACTATTGTTAAGCACAACATCAGTTATCATAAAACAGCAGTTTCAAATCCTTGCAAACATAACTCAATTAAAAACAGCAATTACTTGGCACCCCCCACCCACTTCTCTTTGGGAATGAGAGAAAATCTCGACTGAATCATTCCACCCATCCTGAACAGTGGAGGAAGGAGACAAGCCTCTGTTGATATCTAAGTGTCAAAAGCCAGTGTGCAGAGGCTTTAGATCAGAACGATCAGTATGACAGGTAGACACATCAGGTGACAAAGAGTCAGATGGTTAAGTTAAGAGTCAGGAGACCATGAAGTGAATGACTCAGCTAAACTCATGCATGCATCTGATTGGGTGTCTACATGTATAAATAGCTACTATGTACAGTATGGTAGGGGCTTCTTGCAAGTCCAGGTGTAGGCGAAGCACTTTGTCTCTCTGGACTGTAACCTGTATATATTGCTCTTTATCCACCTGAAAATAAATTGTATTATACACCTTTACCAAACAAACAAGGTGTGGACTCTTTGTGGATCCTCCTAAAGCTGGTGCAGTCACGCTGAATACACACTATTCAACAGCCTCATGCAGGGAGATTCACACAACATTTGACCCTCCCAAAGGCACACCACCTTCCCTACCCAACAAATGATGGAAATTCCAAACCACCTTTTCAGCCACGAGTGCCAAAGTTGCTTCTACTTTTGGCCAGGTTAATCTGTACATCTCATTTCCTGCTTCCAAGATGTTTTGCAGTGTTTTGAACTTGGTTGGGCTGGTCCCATAAACAGCTCATATTTTCTTAATGTTCCCAGCTGGATTGGCTTTGACTGGCACATACACTATTGGGGTCCCCAAGCAATCAAAGAGCAGCCAGTAGGGAGAAAAATCAGCGAATTTGCAAGGGCATCAGGTTTTTAGCTCATGAATATTTATAGTCATCTTAGCTTTTCATATCATTATATTCACAATATCTACTTAAGGGATTTGGAATTCTGCACTAAACAATCTGAAATTTTGCTACTCCAAAAATGTGACCCCAAAACCAAGAGACTGTGTGAAATAAATTACATGAATGTGATAGCTTTGCAAATTTATACATGCTTCTAGGCTCAGGGTAAATCTTTTACTACTGTTCTCCACCCCACCCCACCCTTGAGGAAGAAAAGTTTTAAAACATCAAGGAACAATTATGACACAGATGTACAGTAACAAAAGGGACATGGTGCCATTTTCAGGAACAGATCTACTTCTGAATTCAGGTGAAAGAGATCATGTATTTGAATGCTCCTCCATCTTAAAATATAACCATACAAAAGTAGCACACAAAGCAAGGTAAGGCTAGGTGGTAGCTCATGTGCCAGTTGTGGGGAAGTATTAAACCACACAAGGTAGTACTGTATATAAAGAGGTGCAATATCTTTTCTGAATCTGTAATGCGCCCTAAGTATTTAAAGTTAATGGGACCTGAAGAGAAATTGACAACCATAATGAAAAAAAACATTCCACCTGCCCACTGATCCTATATCTAAATAGTGAAGAGAAACTCCCCTATACAGTTTCAGATACTTCTGCTCAGTTATGAGGGATAAAAGCTTGGATTTCTGCATTTCTGTGATATTGTTGTAACCTACCCTGAGCCCACTTGTGGGGAGGGCAGGCTATAAATAATAATAATAATAATAATAATAATAAATAAATTTCAGGATGTCCTCTGAGGAGAGAACCTGACCTAAGTTCCGCCATGTTAAACTGTATAGTTGTTAGTCTTTCTCTCCCTCCAGGTCTCAGCCGTGCTAGGACCGCACTTTCCATGGGAGAGGATGTGTCTTATCTGCTTTCTTCAGAATCGGCCTTGAGGAGGCCGCTTTCCCACAGAGGAGTGCTCAGCAATGTGAACTCTGGGGGGAGGCTGGGAACGGAGAGTTTGATGTGTAGCAACTTTCACTTTGTACCTTATTCCTAACAAAGCTTGTGTTCAGCCAGGACTATCTTGGTTCTGGAGTGTGGACCCCTGTGCTTGAATGCTGTCTTTCTAATAAACCTTTTGAAATCAAGAGACCTTGGCTTCTTGCAGAAGGGAGGAAGGCAGACTCTGGATATCTGGGATGCCATAGCCTGACAGCAAGGTAGGACAGTCACGGAGCTGGAATACCTTTGGTTGAATGTGTTGATTGTCTTGGTTCCACCTCTGCACTCTGTACTCTGGTTGGTCAGGTGTTTCTAGTGGTGAAACACTCGGTATTGTATCTGCACTTGGTGTAGCAGGGACATGTATTAGAAATTCTTCTGGTTCTTCCTTCGGATCAGGATATGTTATTTGGCTGTTCTCTTCAGTGTGGGTCCCCTCTACTTTCATCGAAGTCTACAGCTCCACTCACAATGGTTCTTTTGGTGTGTGGATGATAGATTCTGTGTCCTTTGCTTTGCATTGAATATCCAATAAGAATTGTGAAGTTCTGTCATCTAGTTTGGCTCTCTTCTCTTAGGAGTAGGCCTTGCTTCCATAGACTCTTAGATGTTTCACACTCGGTACATAGCCATGCTGGCGTTTGAATGATGCGGCATCAGTAGCTTTTGTTGGCAGCCTGTTCTGTGTATATGTGGTAGCCATGATTGCTTCTCCTCAAAACTGATTTGGTAGTTGAGCATCATGTAACATGTATCTCACCATGTCTAGCAGTGTTCTATTCTTCCTTTCTGCTGTTCCATTTTGTTCTGGAGTATAGGCCACTGTGGTCTGGTGTCCTATTACACTTCCTTTAACAGGAATTACTGTGTGGCATTGGACATGTATTCTGTGCCATTGTCTGAGTGCAGGACTTGTAATTTCCAAAATTATTTTGGATCATACCTGCAAAGTCTTTAAGACGGTCCAAAATCTAGATTTTCTCACTGAGAAGATATAATATTGTGTATCTTGAAAAAATCTATGAATGACAAAATATTAATGCTTTTCCAGAGTCTGTACTGGTAGAGAGCCACAGATACCTGAATTGATTAAATCAACTGGCTTCTTTGTTTTGTGTTCACTATGCTTTGGAAAAGGAGGTTTGGTTGCTTTGAAAGTAATATAGCAGTCACATTTCTGGCTAGTTGCATCACAATATTCTAGATCAATTCCATTAGCTAGGCCTTTGGTTTGCCTTTGCAGAATGCATTCTTAACTGGCACATTCTTAACCTAGTCTTTTGTGCCATAGATGCAGTGCTTGTCTGCACATGACTTAGCAAAGTTTGCTTGCTCTTGAGTAGGTCCCAAATCGTTGTTATCTCTTTCCTCATTATAGAGACCTTTGCTTAGTGTAGCTATTGCATGTATCTCCCCATCTACAGAAATGGTATGCAATTAAATTCATAGCTTTCCATATCCAGCTTTGACTGAGATAATGAGGTTTGATTTGAAGTCAAGAGTATAGAGCACATCCTTTAAGAGGAGTTCATGTGTTCCTCCATCTGGCAATTTGCAGTTTAACACAACAGTTCTCGTTTTAGAGGCTCTGCAGGATTTCCCTTCAGTAGTTTGTACAGTTGTTAAAGCAATATCTTTCAGTTCAGTAAACAAAGATGCATTAGAAACAAAATGAGAGGTTGGCCCAGAGTCTAGGATGAACCTGTCACTTCCAAATTCATTTTTCATCACAATATGATAAGAACTCTCTCTCTGTCTCTCTGTCTCTCTGAAATGCTTTCACTCTGAGCCAAGCTCCAAGTGACAAATGACACTTGCCTGGCAAGTGAACAGACCCACTTGTATTCCTCCCTGTTCACCTGCCATTCACTTGCTCTCCGCTTGATCAAGTGGAGGGCAAGTGAACAGGGAGGAATACACGTGAGTCTGTTCACTTGCCAGGCAAGTGTCATTCGTCACTTGTAGCTTGGCTCTGTCTCTCAGCAGCACTGCCACTTGCAGGTTTACAGTGAGTGGTAGCTTTGAATGGTAAACGCATGCTTCATGTCCTATTCCATTGCAAATGAAGCATCTAGTCCTCCCTCCTGCCGTGCAAATTCCCTTGCTTTTACAGTATCTCTTATAAAGTTAAGCTCCCTGCCTGAAACATGATCTCTGCTCTTTGTTTGTCTGAACCGCGAGGCATTTGCTCCCCTTCCTTTCCATCCCATTTGAACTTTATTTGCAAACTCTACAGACAGAGAACCAAGCTACAAGTGACGAATGACCCTTGCCTGGCAAGTGAACAGACTCACATGTCTTCCTCCCTGTTCACTTGCCCTCCACTTGATCAAGTGGAGAGCAAGTGAATGGCAAGTGAACAGGGAGGAATACACATGAGTCTGTTCACTTGCCAGGCAAATGTCATTCGTCACTTGTAGCTTGGCTCAGACTCTCTATGTCTCCCTTTCGTCAGAGTTTCCTATGTTCTATTTCCAGTGAAATCATATTCGCAACTTGAATACTATGACAATGGCAGGGATATTTGGGTTGTTTGGAGCTTGCTGACTGGTGTGTGTGTGACAGAGAAAATAACAAACTTAGGTTTAGAAAAGAAATAAGTTCTTTATTGTGGGAACTCCATACTCTGATAGGAAAGAGGAGAGCTAGATTCCTATCTACCTATGTAGTCTAAGTATGGGCATGGATTGCAGGACAAGTCCTGCATCCATGGTGCAAGATGAAGATATAGTTATGTGACAAAGAGAGAAAGAGAAGGATGTAATGAGGATGAAGTCATAAGATTAGCAATCTACCCATCAAAGAATAGTTCAGGGCAGTAAAGAGTAAACAAATGACCTGACCTCACTATCTTTCTAACTTCCTTGTTTGTGTCACACACAGAAGTTGTCCTATATTAGAGCTCCAATTCAGCTATCAAAATTTTATCTCCCAGTCTGAGGTGCCTTGTCTCTGACAAGAGCTGCACCAAAGGTACCCTTAGTGTTTTCCCCATGAACTAAAGGCCAATTAGGATGTTTCATGTTTTGTGTGAGTCTAAAGAACTGTCCAGTTGCAGCTGACTTATGGTAACCCCAGTGTCAGACAGGGGTTAACCTGTCTGGCATAGAAGGCAGAAGTTACATAGTTGCAGTTTAATGTCTGACAGGAGTTAGCCTGTCAGTTATAGAAGGTAGGGAAGTTACATAGTTACAGTTTAGTTTTCTAGCGTTGAAAGGCTGTCAAAGCCAAGAGTTCGGTTCCATAGGAAAAGGGAGGGGCAAGGAGTATATAGTCAGCATTGTTACAGTTAAACAGTCATTCTCAGCAATTGCCTTATGTTAGTTGGTTGTACTGTGATTCTGGAATTTAAAAAATCCATTTACTGAATCTGTCTCTGCCTGATCTGATCGGTGCAGATATTTTTGGGAAGCTAGCGCCTGTTGAGTGGTTCTCAGCAGCTTTTGGACCCTGTCTACACCTACGTTGGTGGCCCCCCTCTACAGCGTTGCCTCATCAATTCTTATTGAGAAGAACCGAGGATTAAAAACCATCCTGCAAAGGCTCTGAGGACTGTGCCACACCCCAGTAGGGTAGTGGAAGGACACTCCCTACTCTCTTCTCTTAAGTGTACCTTATATATATTTTGGAATTGCAATATTGTGGAAGGAACTTTTCATTGTATGGTTGCACTTTGTAAGAATTGTATATGCATCTTGCATTTGCACTTTTATGTAAGATTTATTGCATTGTTTATTTTGTACTGGATTGAGTTGTAAGTAGTGTTTACGTCATACATTGAAATTGCTTATTTGCATGGTGCACTTTAAATACCTTAATTCTTACCGCAGGAGTTTTGTGTACTTATCATGATAGTAAGCTAGCAGGCCATTTTGGCTACCTCAAAACATTGAATCTAACCCAAAGGCAGTTCTGGTGGCCCAAAATGAGAATGTGTCCCAATATGTGGCCACCTGTCAAGTATGCTTAATGGGAAAACCAAGAGGGGGAAAACCACCAGGATTGTTACAACCAATGGAGAACCCCCCTTGACCTTGGTCTGTAGTATCAATGGATTTTATCACAGATCTTCCTCCAAGTAAAGGAAAGAGAGTGATTTGGATGGTGGTGGACCTGTTCTCTAAACAGGCTCATTTTGTCCCTTGTGCCAAGATACCCACAGCCAAGAAGCTAGGCAGTCTGTTCATGTTGCACATAGTGAGGCTTCACTCTTTCCCTGATAAAGTAATTTCGGATAGAGGCCCACAGTTTATTGCTAAATTTTGGAAACAGTTAATGGAAGTGACCGGCATCACCCAAGGGATACCATCCAGAAATGGATGGGCAGATGGAAAGGGTCAATCAGGTGTTAGAACAATTTCTAAGGTGTTATATAAACTATCAGCTGGATAATTGGACAGAATATTTAGCTTTCACTGAATACTGTTATAACAACAGCATTCACAGCTCTACCAGAGCATCACCTTTCAAGATCACACAAGGGTTTGAGGGCAAGGCGATGCCATTTATTAGAGACACTCATCCAGAGAAAGGAGGAGAGGAGAAAACTAAACTCCACAATTGATGGAGGGGAATTGTAGAACAGTGGGACCTAATTTCACAGACCCTGAGAAAAGCAAAAGAGGATTACAAGGCCCAAGCAGACAAGAAGCGCTCACCTCAATGGGACTTAAAAGTAGGAGTACGGGTATTTATATTTATGGGGAGAATAGTCGAGTAAAAAATTATGTTGGAAGTTCGTAGGCCCATTTGAAATAATAGAAGTCATTAATGGAGTAACAGTAAGATTAAAACTGCCAAAGAATTTAAAGAGTATCCACCCCATTTTCCATTACAGCCTCCTAAAAAGGGCACCAGATCCGGACCAGTGGCACCCAGAACCGGGGACTCCCCCCCTCACATGATGGTGAACAGCCAACCACATCATGAAGTAGAATCTGTTCTGGATTCAAAACGCAAACGAGGGAAACTATTATACCTTATTTGGTGGAAACATTTTAATCAGAGTCACCAAGAGTGGGTCGCAGCAGAAGATGTTAAAGCTTCAAAATTAGTTAAGGAGTTTCACAGACAATATCCAGATAAACCAAGGGGAAGTTGAAAATAAGGGGGGGCAGAATGTCAGACAGGAGTTAACCTGTCTGACATAGAAGGCAGAAGTTACATAGTTGCAGTTTAATGTCTGACAGGAGTTAGCCTGTCAGTTATAGAAGGTAGGAAAGTTGCATAGTTACAGTTTAGTTTTCTAGTGTTGAAAGGCTGTCAAAGCCAAGAGTTCCGTTCCATAGGAAAAGGGAGGGGCAAGGAGTATACAGTCAGCATTGTTACAGTTAAACAGTCATTCTCAGCAATTGCCTGATGTTAGATGGTTGTACTGTGATTCCGGAATTTTAAAAACCCGTTTACTGAATCTGTCTCTGCCTGATCTGATCGGTGCGGATATTTTTGGGAAGATCCATGGAACAGAAACTGACACCCAGAGAGTTTTCAAGGCAAGAAATGAATAGGTTTATCATTGGCTGCCTCTGAGTAGCAACCCTGGACTTCATTGGTGGTCTCCCATCAATCAAAGTACTAACCAGGCCCAATCATGCTTTGCTTCTGAAATCTAACGAGATTGGGCTAACCATGTTTTATTGAAAGCTGATTGAGGAAGAGGGAAGGGTTGCTGAATGAGAGGCTGTTTAATCCTCTCCTCCCCAAGCCCCTTCCATAATTTAATCCCCTGCTATTAGTTATGTATGGGGGAAGAAAGGTTCTTGACAGGTGGTAGAAAGCTAGTTTTCAAGGAGGGACTTCCATGCTTGCTGATGTACTGATCTGCTTTTGTATTCTGCTCCTGGAGTTTGATGTTTTGACGGATGAAGTCAAATACTGTGGTTTAAAGAATGTCTTAATGTGTGGAAATAGGCTGCTGATATATAGATTGTTATATTGTTAATATCATTATGTTCAATTTTCCAATTTTTAAGAAGCCCCCTAGTGGCAGGGAGAGGAAATAGCTGGCAGAGAATATGGCTGCCATGTGTGTGGAGGGGTGGAGAATGTGGGAAAATGCAAACTTTTCCACCCACATGGCAGCCATCAGGGCTTTTCCAAAACTTCACAGCAAAGCAGGTTTGGCAAAGATTGGAGAAAAGACAGCGAAACACTTGGAGATGCGCAAATGCTGTGGGGAAGTAGTGGTGGGGAAACCATTTCTCAACTTCATGGAATGTGGTGCAAATAACCCATGTGGAAATGGCCTGTCTCCAGTTATTTTGGGGGGGGCATTCCCTCTCCCTTTAAGGTACCAATGGTAACACCTATTGAAAGAGAGAGCCTGTGTTAACAGATTGCTGACTGGGCTTGGTCTTAATTTTCTTATTCCTGTGTAAAAGCATCCAGACATTTGAAGGCACTTAAAATCCTTACAACATGTATACATAATAAAATAAGATAAAATAAAATTAAAAATCCATTTTTAATGGCTCAGCCTTTGTTACAATTCAAAACAGACAGTATGTAGTTCTAAACGCTGCTCTGCCCTGCTAGCAGTAGTTCATTTGTCATGTTAGATTTTATGCAGGCATTGACTTTCTGAGACATGCAGTACTTCTGCTACTCTCCTTCTCCCTTTTAACAAGGTTTCAGCTGAAAAACTCTTAACTTTGAGTAGGAAATGGAACTTTTGCTTGAGCAGTTGGTGTCTGTTTAAAAAAGAAAAAAAAATACCCCGAAAACCACTGAGCAGGCTGAGGTCTCAATTTTTAGTACTGCTGTTCTACAGAAACCATATCTCAGTATTGACTCAAATTACCTTGCAACAACTGAGAGAGAATTTGAAATCAGTCTAGTCCTGGAGCACTGAAAAGAGGCTACATGGGAAGATGAAATGTTCTCGTGCCGCTTCTATGAGCAAAAGAATTAGCGGATGAATTTCTTGATTTTCCACTCTAATAGAAAGAGCTATCTAGGAGTGCTACCATGGTGCTTCTAATTTACCAGAGGGGTCCCCCAGCTGTTACCTCCTGAGATCCACCTAATTATCCCTGTGGAGATCTGTTAACTCCGTCCTCTCAGTTAATCTGAAGGGCTGTGCAGGTCAACAAACGGGAACAGGACGAGTCAACTTCATATGCTCGTCTCCCTCATGCCCATAGTATTTGTGGGAGAGGAATGCCCGGCTAGGGTTCAAGAGGGAGTGCTTAGGGTAAGAATCAGAGATTTCAGCTTGCAAGGAATATTTTTAGGACAAACTTTAGGGCCAGGGCATCTAGTCAGAAGAGAAATTCCTTTTAAAAATGTGTCCAGTGTATTTTTCTCCACACAAAGTCTCTTCTGTTTGTAAATGAATAGACATACAGGCAGAGGAACGCTGTGAGAAAAAAGAAGTATAAGAACATAAGAAGAGCTTGCTTGATCAGACTACTGGTCCATCTAGCGCAGCTTACTGTCTGTCACAGTGGCTGACCAGTTACTCTGGAGGGCCAGTAACAGAGCATAGGGGCTGAAGCCTGCCCTTCCCTGCCGTTGCCTCCCAGCACTGGTAATCAGGTTTGCTGCCTCTGGGTGTGGAGGCTGCTTTCAGTCACCATGGCTAACAGCCATTGATGGACCTCTCTTCCAGAAACCTAAGACATAAATATTTCCTAGAAGTAATGCTCTTTTCTTGTTGTTATAAAACGTTGTTATAAAACATTTCTGGCCAATACAACTTCTCAATTAGGCATAAAAACAAAAACCATGAACTACCTTTTCTTGGAACCAATCAAAATAACAGAAAGGTATGTGTGAGCTTTTGAGTTCTCCAGAACTCTTCTTCAGGTTGGATATTAGAAAGCAAATAGAAACCAGTGAGGTGTAGTGGTTGGGTTAGGATCTGGGAGACCCAGGTTCAAATACCAACTCTGCCATGGAAACTCACTGGGTGTCTTTGGGCTAGCCACACACTCTCAGCCTAACCTACTTCACAAGGTTGCTGTGAGGATAAAATGGAGGAGAGGAGGACAATGTAAGCTGCTTTGGGTCCCCGTTGAGGTGGGGGATAAATGATGTATATAAAATAAAGTGTATGTGGGGGGTATGTATTTCTGACATCCTAGGGGCTTTTGTAAGCATTATGTGTAAAATGCCAAGCAAGTTGGTATACACAAAATGTTGTTAGGTGGAGCTGGTGATTACAAAACTTAAGCTCATGGCCTGAAATATCTCCCTTTCCCCCTCAAAAATGTCCCTAAAAACCTGTAAAGTAAGGCTGAGTGACTGGCCCAAGGCCACTCAGCGAGCTTCCATGGCAGAGTAGAGATTTGAACCTGGGCCTCCTCATCCCCTCCAGGAAAAAAAAAAAAAGCTCAAAAAACTTGCCTTCACTGGGTTGTAACCCAACCTCGTATTGCCTATACACAAAGAGCAATTCTCTCAATCGAGAGTGAGCTTTGTGAGGACATTAGTTTTAAAAGCAGCTGCCAACCACTACACAAGCACCTCTTAGCAAATGTCTATTTGCAAGTGCCAGCTTGTGGTGCTTGAGGACTATGCGAGCAGTCCTTGCAATGTGAAGCACCACCCAAAATAAAATATGCATATTATGTTGGACGTTTGTCCTACCTGTTAGCTGACCTGTGGCTATGAAATTGACAGGACAATCTGGACTCAGATAATGGCTAGCTAACAGATCAACAGCTGCTAGAAGCTTTTGTCTTCAGAAAAGGAAAGCTAGTTTAGCATTAGCCAGGTACCTGGCAGGTCCATATGGAAGCCAGAGGCTTTCCTTCCTTCAAACCTCGCAGACCAAACAATCAAAATTGAACCAAAACTAGAAACTGGCTGGCAACCAGTGCAGTTCCTTCAGTGTAGGTGTTGTCTAGTCACTTTGGTTAGCACTGGCACAGCCACCAAATTGTGGATCTACAGCAGTTTCTGGGCACTCTGAAAAAGCAACCTCATGGAGGCACCAGAAAGACACACAGTAGGCAAAATACTTTGAGACACACTAATTCTAAGAACAGTTTGGTCACGGGAGTTCTTGGATTGTGGAATCTCCTTCCTGGCACCTTTTAAATAAAGAGGTTGGACAAGTAACTCTGTGGAGATACTTCAGTAATACAGAAACTATTCATTTACAAAAGATAATATTTTACTTATTTAAAACTCTGCTTTTCTCCCCGATGCAAGAACCTGAAGCAAATAAAAACAATAATGAAAACATCTTACTTCTAAAATGGATAGCAGAGGATCTATGCTGGCTTATAAAATTACAGACACATAAGATAATTTAATTTTTTTAAAATTAACTTTGGTTCTATGTTTTATTGGCAGGCTTAAACTGTTTTTAAGCTTCATTTTTATTCATTTTAGGATTATTTGATGTATACTGTAAGTCGCCTTGAGTTCCTGCAAGGTAGAAAGGTAAAATACATTAAATAACATTTATCCGTCATATTTCTATCTATCCCACCCTACCTCCAAAGACCCCTGACCTGGATCCTCAGTGTCTCTTACCCTTATTTTCCTTCTCTCAGCACTCCTACCCACTCCACTCAAGTATGGATTCATCTCCTTAACAATATGCTGGAAACTTCTTTTTATCTGTTTTTTTTTTTTTTTTTTTATTTATAAAAGATTTTTATTATCAACAACAAGTCATAACAATATCAACTGTAGGAGAACATATCAGATAACAATATACAAAACTATTTCCATAGTACAACTGGGACATAAGAGGCTATATCCAGTATATATATTCTATCTAACATACATTATACAAAATGCGAAAGTACAGGAACGGATATTAGTCGAACTACATCTCATGAGCAAGCTGACGTGACTACTCTTGTATCACAATGGCCCCCTGACCTCACACTTCTGGTTGTATGATTTCCTGAAAGGGCAGCTGCGATGCCAACAGCTCATTTCTGGCTAGATGATCTAAGAAAGGGAACCACTTGGCAGCAAAGTCAGAAGATTTCAGTGGGTTTGTACTAAGTTGCACTCTGTCAGTTATTTTTTCCATTATAAGATGGTCCCACACCATCCTATACCACATGTGTAGGCCGGGGGGGACAGGTGACTTCCATTTGATTGCGATTGCATTCTTGGCAGCGTTCAGGAGTGTACGTATTAAGTCCCTCCGTTGGCTTGGTATAGTGGAATCAGTCCAGATATCCAGAAAGACTAGTTCAGGGCTAGGTGGGATAACGTGGGAGGTGATAATCGCGATTTCATTGAAAACCATGCGCCAAAATCCTTGAATGGACTGGCATCCCCACCATACATGTATAAAGGTCCCCTGTTCACCGCAACCTTTCCAGCAAAGAGGGGACCGTCTGGGATATATTCTTGCCAACTGATGCGGGGTAAGATACCACCTGTGGAGAATTTTGTAATTTTGCAGTTTGGTATTGATGACCGGGGTGCGCAATAATTTGGAGGACCAAACCCGCTCCCAATCAGATTGTGCGATGTCCACCCCACAATCTAGTTGCCATTTCTCTTTCAATGTCACATTCTGCTTAGTATGGGAGTTTATCAGCAAGTTGTAGATTTTGGACAGAAGTCCTTTGCGGGTAAGTGAGTTGGGTTCAAGAATCATCTCAAACTCCGTCCTAGATTTGGAAAAGACTTGCTTTATCTCCAGGCTTCGCACGAAGTAGGTTAGCTGAAAGTAGAGGTACCACGGGACTTCCCTACCTAATTTGCAGGCTAGCTCTGCCCTGTTTAAGATGCCAGAGTTAGATGCTATATCTATCAACCTTTTGTTCCTAAGGCTCTCCCAGGATCTTGAGACTGTGCTAGTATCTCGGGGTGGTACCCCGTCATGCGAAGTCACTAGCGAGAATCTGGAGATTTTAGGGATCAGTTTAGATTTATGCCTGTCCCATACCTTTAAGAGCGCCTTGAGGAAGATGCCTCTGCTCGGCGAGGCGGGACGGTGGGTGGCATGAGTCCAGAACAGCTCACCAATCGTGTGGGTTTGATGTTGCGGATGCATCACATCCATCCAGTCAAAGTGTGTGTTGTGATGTAGGATTTGAGCTATATCCGTCAGCCTAGCTGCTGTGTAGTACATACCAATGTCAGGGAAGTTGAATCCCCCATTACAGCGTTTGGTCCTCAAGATCTTGAAAGCTATTCTGGGACGCTTATGATCCCAAAGAAACCTATTAAGAGCTGCTTGCCATTGTCCCAGTACGTGATGGGGGATATCTATTGGGATCATTCGGAAAAGGAATATTAGTTTTGGCAGGATGAAGGATT
Organism: Eublepharis macularius; assembly: GCF_028583425.1. Taxonomy (NCBI): domain Eukaryota; kingdom Metazoa; phylum Chordata; class Lepidosauria; order Squamata; family Eublepharidae; genus Eublepharis; species Eublepharis macularius. The sequence continues at coordinate 49,938,537 of NC_072791.1, read as the reverse complement.
TAATCAAATTGTACCTCTCAAACCAAGATAACGTCTGTTTGTTCCATTTGAATATTGCGCTCTTAATGTCTTTCATTATCAGTTGGTGATTCAATCGGAGTAGGTGATCTGGGTTCTGGGGGATATTGATGCCTAAGTAATGTAGGTGAGATTGGGCCCAATGGTACGGGAAGAGCTGTCTGATCTTGCTGCTCAACAGATCTGGCAAATTTATGGGGAGTAAGCTGGACTTGTTCTTGTTGACCTTTAGCCCTGAGATTAGGTCAAATTGATCTAGTTCTGCGTGGAGGTGCTTTAGAGAGTTCAAAGGATGAGAGAGAAATAGTAAGATGTCGTCTGCAAAGAGGCACAATTTAAGGGTGATGTTATTGATTTTTATGCCATGGATGTGTTCATTGGCTCGTATAGCTTCAGCTAGGGGCTCGACCGCTAGAGCAAAGAGGATGGGGGATAGAGGACAGCCTTGGCGGGTGCCCCTGTAAAGGGTGAGCGCATGCGAGGAGACACCATTGGTTTTGATTTTTGCCCGGGGACAGTCGTAAATGGCTTGAATTACCTGTTGAAAGTCAGAACCAAAATTCATGTGGGAAAGAAGCTCTGTTAAATAAGTGATCTCAAGAGAGTCAAATGCCTTTTCCACATCTAGGGATAGGAACAGTAGTTGTTGATTGTAATGTTTACTATGAGTCAAGATATTTAAGGCTTTATAAATGTTTTCTGAAATATCTCTATCGGGGATAAAGCCAATTTGATCTCTACTAATATATTGCCCTATAAAGGAGTTCAGCCTTTTTGCCAGAATTGAAGTAAAGATTTTGTAGTCTACGTTTAGAAGCGATATCGGCCGATATGAGCCAGGGTTTGAAAGATCTTTGCCCTCCTTGGGGATTAAGGTGATGTTTGCCTCTGACCACGTCCCAGGTAAGGTGCCTGACAGAAAGACGTCATTACAAGCTGAAAGCAGGGGCTGATGCAATGTAGCCGCGAATTTCTGATAGAATTCTACCGGGAAGCCATCAGGCCCCGAGGCCTTGTTACGTTTCAAGCTTTTGATGGCTGCGAGAAGCTCAACGGTGGATACAGGACTGTCCATTATCTCTTTGTGGGCGTCCGCTAATTTTTTAATGTTCTTATGTTTGGAGAGATAAAGTCTAATTTTCTCTTTGTCTGGCTTGGTTGACGCGTACAATTTGGCGTAAAAATCTCTAAACACTTTTACTATTTCAGTAGGACTAGTGAGTACCCGATTACTAGAGTCTTTGATAAGCCTGATATGCCTGTTAATCTGTTTGTCTTTTACCTTCCATGATAGGTATCTTAAAGATTTAGGAGAGTGGTACCAGTATTTTTGCTTTAAGTATAAAAGATTTTTCTGGATTTGCTGTGATTCTAGTGCCTCTAGTGATTTGCGCTCATGCAGTAGTTGTTTATAAATTCGTTTACTACCATTCTTTTTGTGTAGACATTCTAGAGTGCTAATTTTGTCCATCAGGGCTAGTTTCTGTTGTGTTTTAATCTTATAAAGAGACGCTGAAAGTGCTATCAATCTCCCTCGCAGCACAGCTTTGAGTGCATCCCACACCGTTTGTGCCGAAGTTTGTCCTGTTTGGTTCTCCTCTAGATATTGTTTAATATATTGTTCTATTGTTTCAGTGGTTTTGTCGCTAAGTAAGAGGTTTTTATTAAAGGTCCAGTACTTTTCTTTAGGATACTCAGAGGCTAGGTGCACCCTACAGTCCACCCAGGCGTGATCTGAGTATTCTATGCTACCTATCTCTGAGCGGCTCACCTTATCAATATGGTCTGTTGACATAAGAATGTAATCGATTCTCGTGTATACATCGTGTCGGGAGGAGTAATAGGTGTAATCCCTAAGCAATCCATTTTTCTCCCGCCAGACGTCAGTTAGGTGGAAGTGATTGAAGAGTGACAATAGCTTCGAGTCAGAAGACTCAGAGTAAAGCTTCTTTTCGGGCTTAGTAGTAGTGTGGTTAAAGGATGATTTATCCAATTTGTGATTCACTATATAGTTTAGATCCCCACCTATTATCACTGGTCCCTCCTGAAAGTCCTGTAATTTCTGTAATGTGTCTGTTAAGAAATCTATCTGGGTTGCGTTAGGCGCATAAAGCGAGGCTAAGGTAATCTTCTGATCATTCAGCAAGCCTTTGATGAATATGTATCTTCCCCTTGGATCTTTTAGACTAGCCTTGTGCACAAATTGAGTCTGTTTGGATAACAGTATCGCCACTCCTCGTGCCTTCGAGGAGCCCTTCGCATGAAACTGCATTTTAATCCAGGGGGCTTTGAGTTCGTCATCATACAGCGCATGCAGATGAGTTTCTTGAATCATAACAACATCAGCATTAAGTTTTGCTAATTTTGATAGCACTCGTTTCCTTTTTACAAGATTATTGAGCCCTCTCAAATTTTGGGTGACAATATGTAGTCCGGTTCGCGCAGCCATTGCCAATTAGCTTAGGAACCCCGTCGGAGAAGTGTGAGGTTGTGTAGGCCAAAGTGATACTATCAGAGTAGTGCAAGCTATTGGGTCGCGTGTATTGCCACAAGTAGCTTAACGTAGCCAAAGAAGGGAAAGCAAGTAAAGCAATACGTTGTCAACACCAGTGTGCCAACACCAATATACACCGTTGTGACAGTCAAGTTTCACTAACAAATTAGATTTAAGGAGAAACTACTATGCTTTAAGCTCTACTACCTAGCATCATAACTTGAGAAATCAACAGTAAATCGTTTCAGTTGTCAAGTTACACACCAAACAACTATTGTTAGGCAAGCACCCTTTCAATCCTTTCACGCGATAGGAATTCGCAGTCAGCAGATTGTAAAGTAAACTTCCTCAATATAAGACAATCCCCCTCCCCCTCCTCTAAGTCAATCAGTATAATCAAAATTGATTTAAAATAAATATTGAATTAATTAATGCAACACCAAATTACCTTTTCTGTACCTATATGGAAAGCAGTATATTCTTGTTGAGTATTTACTCTGATATGGAATAGAAAATTGATAGAAGAGCCCGTGGGCAAATCCTTATTAGATTAAGTTAATACGTGTATATATGTATATAGTGCTTTCAATGATAATCAATAAGATATGATCCCTCAGAAATTAATTAGTATTAGTGCTCCTTTCTCCCCCCCACACGTTCAAAGATAATACACAATGAGTTAACCCCGTTCAATAAAAGACCCCCCTCCCCCCTCCCCTTATTTAATCAGGATAGTTAAAATTGATTGGAGATAAATACTAGAATAGTTGATAAGACCCCAGATTCCTTCTCTTTACTAATTTGAGAAGCCCTGCGAGTATCTATAAGGTAATCAGTTACTTAATATATAATTAATCAGTTGAAGATACTATTGGGTTTTCTCTACAGGAACTATGAATACTTAACTATGTGTCTCCAGTGCCCCATATATTCATCAATAAAAGTCAAACCCACAAAATTTAATTATTACTAAGAAGACTTCCTACGTTCTCCCCCCCTCCCCTATTATGATATATTTTTAATAAATCAATCAGATAGTTGATAGAAGCACAGGATTTTATATCAGAGTTAATTAATATTAGGAGAGTGGGATTAATCAGTTAGGAAAGGGGAAATCTCAGCTAGGTTTGTAGACACAGTGGAAGCTCCCCTCCCAGATGATCGATCACTATAAAACCAACTGGGGTATTTGTTTGATGGGGCAATTAAGGTAAAAGCTAAGAGAACTTCACTAAAGAAGTAAAGGTTATCCCGTTGCTAGGCAGTCTTCAGAAGCTCAGAGCAAGGAGAGCTCTTCTGAGCCTCGGTTACAGACCAATAGAAAGGACTGCCCGTATGTAGGAGCCGGGAAAAAAAAACAAAAGGCAAAAAACCCCTCATTCAATCCCACCCCACCCCCTTTTAAACGTGCGTGGCTATTAAGTGCTTTAAACATTCCACTTCAAGCATAAATGACATTCAGAACAGCTTCTTTCTCGGTCAGGCATCACGGGCGGCCATCTTGCTGGTCTTCTGTGGTGATAAGGGCATGCTACGCTTCCTCCGCTGTGTGCCCGCTTCAGTTTCCATGGCGATTTCAATTCCTAATTCCTGCATGAAGCGGCGACCCTCATCAGGTGTAGAGATGAAGTGAGTCTGTCCGTTGATACTGACTCGAAGCGTTGAGAAGCGGGTCCAGCTGTAATCAATTTGGGCAGCTCTGAAACCTTCCGTCACACTTTTGAATTGCCGTCTTTTCTCCAGTACTTCAGGGGGGAGATCTGTGAAGACATTGATCTTCGCCCCTTTGTAGGTCAGGAATCTCTTCACTCTGGCTATTTCTAGGATTTGTTTCCTTATCTTCCAGTCAGCAAACATCGCCACCACATCCCTCGGCCCCTTTCGCCTCTCATTATTTTTGGCGCCAATTCTGTATGCTTTAGTGATGGCTATGGGTGAACCTTCCTGCAACTGAAGCTCATTTGCCAGCCAGTCAGAGAGAAAAGTAGAAAGGTCCGTGCCATTTGTAAGGTCCTCCTCCAGCCCCCTGAATTTCAAATTGGAGCTCCTTAGCTGAAATTCAATGTCAAGGATTTTATTTTGTACTTTGCTGTTCTCAGACTGGAGGAGCTTAACTTCGTCTTTTAAAGCCGCCGTCTGGGTCAGGGCTTGGTCCGTCCTCTGAGCTACAGTCTCCATTACTAGCTTGATTTCATTAATTTGTTTAGAGATTGGTTCCATCATAAGTGAGAGTCGATCAGCAAAGCTAGTTTCGACCTCTTTTAGCAACGCTTTCAGGGCTGGGTCATAAGACACGGTTGGTAACTTTCGCGCCTCAGAGGAGCTTCCCGCGGCCGCCATGTTGGCTCTCACCCCCTCCGCTTCTCCCTCAGCACTCTCCCCCTGAGAGCTCGGGAAATAGTTTTGTAGGCTCTTAACTGCCTTGGTATTTTGTTTCTTGAATGTCTGGTCTTGCTTACCCTTCATGTCAATTTCAGCAGGACGAAGTAGAATGCGTTTTACTAGGGGTCTGGGGTGGAATCGATACGGAGCTTCAGCACAACGCGTCCATCCCGTTCAGAGCCGACGCCACGCCCCCTCTTTTTATCTGTTTAATATTCCCTAGAGCAACTGGCAGTTCAATCATAAGCAAAGTGGCACCCTTCTAAACCCACTGGCTTCAATACACTTATTAGAAAATTGCACTCTGTACTGGAAAACACTGTGCTCTATGGTCGAACCTGTCCATATGGTCGAACCTGTCCAACAACAATGAATCTGGTGGCATCTTAAAGTCTAATGTATTAATTGTGGCCTGTGTTTTTTGCATGAAGCGTAAGGTGCAACATCATTGGGAATACTGTGTGCAGTTCTGGTTACTGTATCTCAAAAAAGACATTGCAGAATTAGGAATAGTAACAAGGGAGTACAATCCAGATGATGAGGGGGAGGCAGCTCCTTTCCTACAAGGAAAGTCTGGAAAGGGTGGGATTTTTCAGTTTAGAAAAAAAAGACTGCAAAAGGAGAGACATGGCAGAGGTTTATAAAATAATGCATGGGGTGGAGGAAGTTGATGGAAGGAGCTTTTTCCTCCCTGTCCCATAATACTAGAACTTAAGGACACCCAATGGAATTTTTGGGAAATAGGTTCAGAATGGACAAAAGGAAATACATATTTACTCTACAAATAATTAAGCAGTGTAATCCACTACAAGTGGAGCTAGGGAAGGATACAAGCAACCTGCTGAGCAGCCTTGTTCACATTGTGAACTGATATGGGCATCATGCCTAGTGTGGGGAGCAGGATCACTCCTGCTAGACATCCTCCCATCTATGTGTCTTATGCCAAATGTCAGCAGAGACCCCATGAGTACACAAGCGGAATGCGTTCAGGAACCATTCATGCAATCAGTGGCAGTTCCCGATCGCCAGGGGTGACCCACCCAGTAGGAATACTTAAGGAATTGTTTGCAGTGCCAGTCTGCTCCAGATATGGAGGAGTGGCTTGTCAGGCTTCATGTGGCATTTGAGGATTGGCTATGCCACAGGCCCTGGAGTGATGGTAATGTAGTGCTTTGACATGCAGAAGCTTCAGGCTCCACATTTGGCTACTGTAGCTGGGCTGTGGTTGGCCAGAGCCTTCCCTCTGGACCCTGGAGTTGTAGCTGCAGCACTGCAGAAAGCAGTAGTCCCAGGCACTGCACCACAGCTGCAGCTGCATGTCGGATGGATAGGACCCTCCTCCTGGGCCCCAACATGGCGACTGTCACACAATGACAAGCAGCAAGCCTGCTGCAGCAGTCAGGCGGTTAGGGCTTTCCTAGTGTGAGATATCATTCTCCCTTGCCCCATTCATATGTGCCTCCTTCCTCTTTGGGAAACTCATCTGCCTAAAGGTGTACGTGCTGGTAGAATCACCATGCCTGCTTCCTGTTCCTCAGACATGCAGTGGTGGAGTCGGTGTCAGTGGACTGATGCCAGAAAAGCCTACCTGGGCTGTTTGCATGGCTCCTGCAATCCCTCAGACTTTCAAATAATTGAATGAAAGAATACCTTACCTCGAGCCCATGGAAAGCCCCCCTCCACCATCAAGTTCCTAAGAGGAGCTAGAATTTTTGCCCCCCTTTCTCTCCCCAGTCCCCCCCACCCCGGCATTGAAGAAGTTCATCTGGATCCAGTTCATTCTGGCTATAAAGGAGAAAAGGCTAATACAGTTTTTTGCTTAGGGAAGCCCCCAGTCTCTTGCCACACCTTTCTTACCCATGAGGTGGGACAAGTAAGGGCTCAGCTCTGCAGAGTGCTTTTGTGGGAGTTACCAATTGAGAGAGCAGCTTAAAAGAAGGGAAGACGAGGAAGGCAAGCAGAGGGAGGGGGGTTGCAACCTAGCACACGTAATTCCATTTTATTCTCACTAAATATTGTGAGGTAATTTACTGTGACAGAAAGTGACTGGCCCATCCTAGACTTCTCACTTTCCCATTTACCGAAGGGAGGACATACATTATAACAAAGTTTAAGAATAAAAAATAACAGCTAAATGCAGCTTTTGCAAAGGCTACTCAGTAATAGTCTTAATTTTAAGGAGTCAGAAATGTTTAAATGCTTCAGTAGCCATTTTTAAAGGAATCTCTCTCTGACTAGTTAATGTTCTGGACAGTGAAAGAAGGTATGGGACAGCGAGTCAACTTCAGCCAAAGAGCAATCACAGAAGCACTGGTCCAACGGTATCTTGAGGAAGTGGCCCTTCATCTGGGCTGCTGGCAGTGCGTTGCAATGTGCCTCTAATCTCCCATGGATGCCTTGAGATGGTGTGGTTAGGTGTGAATCTGGATGAGATCCTGTCCTCATTGCGGGGGGGGGGGTAGTTTGCCTGCAGGGAGTGCAACTTTCTGCATGTTTTTTGTTAAACTGGAGATGTTTTCTCTTGCTGTGTGGAGGAAGGAAAAGAGCACAGTTTCAAAGGAATGCATTAGGAAGAGAAAGAAAAGGAATGAAAAGGTTTCATAAAATAGTGAAGAACTGCTGCAGATGGAAAAGGCAGAAGAACAGACTTGTTAAAGTTTGACGCTTTTTAACAAAAAAAGTCTTGAGCAATTAATTCTGTGCTGGGAGGGCACAACGAAGTATTTAACAGAACCAAATGAAATAAAATTTAAAAACACCCCAAATGGTCCAAACTTGAGTGGAAGTGCATGGCCTTGCACACTTGTGCACAGAGAAGAACAGGCAGTTTGTGCTGTGCAGCCCTTTAGATGCAGCCTATAGGCTGCAAGGAGATCCCCACCCCCACTGCCGCCTTTAATAATTCTTGTAAAAGTGGTGTTCTGGCTTCAGTGAACAGCCCTCCAGTGTGGAAATGATGTGGCATGGATTTATGCTCTCAGAAAGATGAGAGCATAATAGTATGCACAAATGGATGTCTGTAAGATCTGTGCAAAATTCCACCACAATGCTGCATTCCTTATAAAAAGAGAGAGTGGAAGGAGGTGTGAAAAATTTCTTCAGAGATTGCTGGTTATCATCAGGACCTGGTAGACAAAATCCTGCCCCCACATTATTTGAGAGCTTTCAAAGTTCAAAATCTAAAACCCGCTGTCTTGTTATTGGAGGTATAAAAGTTAGATTTCAGAGCTAGTAATTTACAGTCCTTAATTTCTTTAATAGAACCAGTTGACTAGGAGGATTGTGTTATAGTTCCTCTGTAGCACAGCAGGTGGCGCTATAACACATGCTCAAACTGAGCCGCTGTGGCTTTGTAACCCTCTCGTTTCAGAAAGAAAGCCTCTTCCTTTTTCTGTGTCACAATTCATTTTCTCTGTGATCAAAATCTTTAAAAAAGAAACAAAAACAAATGTAAGCTATCTGCTGCAATCTAATTGTGACAGAGTAGAATTCTCGTACCTAATCAAATGAAACAAAATGTTATTCACTAGATTGCAATTAGCATTCACCAACAAATTTAATTGTGGAGATTTATTCCCACACATGGTTAATGGGAAAGCATTTAGATAATTACAAGTGTCTAGTGCCTTTCCACTGCTAATTGCTTTTACTGAATGATTCATTTCAAGGACTGCAAGTGAAACTTTTATTAGGGATGTGATAGAAAAACTGTCTTATGGCAAACTTTTGAAAGACGTATAGTCAGTTTGTGGCTCATGCCAAGACCATTCTGGATGCTTTTGGGTGTCATTGAGTCTGTGTGACTTGGGCTCCTTCACAAATACCTGAGGCCATGCTAGAAATCCACATTTTTAGCCGCCTGTACATTTCATAGTATGGAGAAAACATTTGACGGTATGGCTAAAAAAGAATTTCCATCAACTTTCAAGAGCACCCAATAAAATGTATTGGAAGTGGATTCAGAACAGACAAAAGAAAGTACTTCTACCCACAGTGTGTAATGAACTTAGAGAATTTGTTTCCATGTAATGGGTTTGATGGCTTTTGGCCTAGGTGGCTTCAAAGGCCATATTAAAGGATGGTAGGTCTATGGTAGCTGTCTCTGGCAGCTAAAAGCCTTCAGTTCCAGAGGCAACATATTTCTGAATACCAGTTGCTGAGAGGCAAGTAATGAGAGAGGTCTGTTGCTTGCATGACTAGAAGCAGGGCTTTTTTTCAGCGGGAACGCAGTGGAACAGAGTTCCGGCACCTCTTGAAAATACTCGGCAATAGTGCGTGAAAATAATATTATTTCAAAGAATCCCATGTGTTTCTTCCTCATTTCCCTCTTGAGAGTTCCACTACCTATTTTCCCAGAAAAAAACCCTGACTAGAAGCATACACTAAACATAATGCTGGACCACACAGTCCTTTGGTCTGATCCAGCACAGCCACTCATGTGTACCTGTGAAGGACATATTCTTCCATGGTAAAGCATAAGCTTTGCATATAGAAAAGTCAGTGCCTGTTGCCTAAAAAGGTTTCAGTCAGTAGGACTGTGAGACTTCTGCCTGTTAGTCTTATCATCAGAGGCACAGTGTCTTTTCTTATGGAGGTTTCATTTTTGTCTTTTGGGGAAAATGTCAGTGAGTATTCATGTTCTTTGTCTAATCCTCTTAGAATGTCACCTATGTAAGTAGAATAGTTAAATGAATGATATGTTACATGAAAAACTTTCCTCTTGTTTGTCCTGAACCTATTACTTGTAAAACTTGTCAAAGTGTTTTCTGTGTCTGTGCATGCGAATGTGAGAGAGAATAGCTTCTCATTCACTGCACTGTTCATAATAATGTATCCATCTCTCATATCCCATGTTAGCTCCCTCTTTTTTCAGTCTAAAAGGCTTAAGCAATTTTAAAAATTTATTTATTTATTTATTTCCTGCCTTTTCACAGAGACTCAAGGCAGATTACAGTGTATGTCAATACAATCAACAGCTGGAACATTTGATAAACAATACAATAGGGAATTATCTTGTTCTTGTATTATATACTTTAATAGAAACAACAAAACACCACAGAAAGTAATAATTTTACTTTTACATGAACATATTTTATAGGCACCGTCATTTTGAAATTGCTTGTAGAAATTGTCTTGGAAAGTACTTGGGAGTTGCTTCTAACCTTTATGTAGCAAATGGGATTGCCGTTGCCTATTCAGCTGACTTGGGAGATGTCCTCAGCAAGTGCCTGAAGGTGGCAGTGGGCTGGTTGAGGGCCAAGACACTGAATCTCAGTCCAGCTGTTTGTTGGTAATGTAGCCAATCAGGCATTGAGGAGTCAGCCGCCATTTACGAGAGCAGGTATCAGAGAACAGCTTAGGGATGGAGCTAGATCTACCTCCACAGATAGCTGTTTAGATCTCCTCTGTGGCATATGGCACTATTTCTCCAATTTTGTTTTCTTGATCTGCTACAACCCTTCCTTGAGAGGCACAATCTGGCCATAGTTATCTGTATTGGTGGTGGAGAGTGCCATCAAGTCATAGCTGACTTATGGCAATCCCTGGTGGGGGTTTCATGGCAAGAGACTAACAGAGGTGGTTTGCAACCTTGGTCTTTGTTGGAGGTCTCCCATCCAAATACTAACCAAGCCTGACCCTGCTTAGCTTCCAAGATCTGACAAGATCAGACTTGCCTAGGCTGTCCAGGTCAAGGTGGTTATCTATATTAGAAATAGTTATACTGCATTTGGTAGCAGAGTTACCCAGTCAAAAGCATTTTACCTAATATGCAGTAATTAAGCCTCAGGCAATTAAATTGTAGAAAAGATGGGGCTTACAGTTTATTGAGGTAGATTCCATTCACAGCAATATTTTGTAGAAGAAAGAAAAAGTTCTAATCTAAAGCATTACTTTCCATATACCATGGCCAACTAGTTCATCATTGAGCCTGTAGGTGGATATGTAGGTGAGGACTTCATGGTAGAAGCTCTGAAAAGGTACATCCTTCCTCTTGGAAGGCCATGAGGCAAGAGAAAGAATATCTCAATGGAAACAGGGAAAGTGGAGGAGTCAGGAGGCATTGCACCTTAAACAAATAGGAGCAGCTTACTTATCAAGACAGTAACACATACACAGAGAGACACATGCAGCAACCCCCAGTGGCCAAGACATGCTGAGTCACCTATCACAACAATCTATACTCTGTGAGTACATGCGTTTTATGTGGGGCTTCCCCTGAAGATTTCCTGGAAGCTTCAGTTTTGTGCAAAATGCTAAGATTTCTTGCCAACACGAGTTCCCAGGAACACATCTTGCCACAATTGAAAAACTGGCTACCATTTCTCTTCCAGGGACAATCCAAAGTGCTATTATTACCTAAAAGTGGTAATCAAAAGTTTAAAACTGTTAGTAAACTCTGTTTCTCCTTGCACTGAACACATAAAGTGTGAAGGCTAAATTTGCATTTCTCAAAAGGTAGCTGACATGAGCTAGGGGGTCCTGACTTGCCGTAATTGGTGCACATCCACAATGAATTGGATTCTTCCTCTGGAACAAGATTTCTTCCCTCAGAGCTTGATGTGTCACTTAGCAGAAGGAAGTTGCAGGATCTGTCCCTGCATCTTTAAGACACAGCAGTGCAACACCAGTGTCAAGCGGCTCTTGCTTTTCTGAATCATCTGTAGAATTTTTAATGGTCTCTCGTTGGGGTATAATCCTGCGGCTGTTTATTGTAAAGTAAGCTTGATGTGAGGAAATGGTTTTACAACTGCAGCCTTACAGATACTCCTGCTGTGGCAATTGCTATACTATTAGGCTGTAGGTTTTTAAAGAATCCAGTGAAAGGACACATTTTGCCAACTACTTGCAACCTTCTGCTTTTGTCCAGAATGTTGTAGTTTTTCCAATCAACATTATATTGGTCTGGATATGTTTTGTTGGTATTTTCCAGGAAATAAAATATGACAGTGGACTTTTGAAGGTATTGTTGTTATTCTATCATCATCAACATAATCATAATTATCAACAACAGCATATCTAATTCTCAACTTGGCCAAATATGAGGATTCTTAAATATGAAGACTAGAGCTGTGAATGGAGAAGAGATTTTCTTACAAACCTGAAAAATACCCTAGATTTGCAGAAAAAACTGAAATATAAACAAACTAACAAAAGAACATTGAGAGGGAGGGGTAAAAACCCAAGTTATAAATGGAGCACCTGCAGCTTTAAGATGTGTTTCCCAGTCTGTGGGTCGGGATCCAAAAGTGGATCATGAAGCCTCTGGAAGTGGATTAAAAGACAGCCATCATTAATGGTGGCTCTGGCCCTTTGCATCCTCCTCTTTTTCTTTTCTTCCTTGCCAGCAAAGAGTATTATTGTTGGAGTCTGCTACAGACCACCCGACCAGCGAGAAGAAATGGATGCTGCCCTCTTTGAACAAATTGGCAGAGTATCCAGACATCAGAACCTTGTAATTATGGGTGACTTCAACTTCCCCGATGTGTGCTGGGAGACAGGCTCAGCAAAGCATCATGAATCATGCAATTTCCTGACCTGCCTGGCTGATAACTTCCTTTTTCAAAAGGTGGAGGAAGCTACAAGGGGCTCGACCATACTAGACTTGATATTAACCAACAGGGAAGAATTGGTAGATGAGGTGAAGGTGGTGAGGACCTTAGGGGGAAGTGACCATGTCCTCCTTGAATTCCAGTTGCTGTGGGGGGCCAAGGAAGTTCATAGACAGACTCGTAGGTTAGATTTTCATAGGGCCAACTTCGATGAACTCAGAGGCTTGATGAGAGTCATTCTGTGGGGGAGTGTGCTGGAAGGAAAAGGAGCGAGTGAAGGGTGGGCCCTTCTCAAACACGAGCTTTTGCAAGCTTAAGCCCTCACTATTCCAGCAAGATGGAAACATGGCAAGGGCTCCAAGAAACCGATGTGGATGTACAGAGAGCTCCAGAATAAGCTAAGGGAGAAAAAGGAAATGTTCAGGAAATGGAGAGAAGGACAGACCTCTAAAGAGGAGTATATAAGGGTTACTAGGTACTGCAGATCAGCCATCAGAGAGGCCAAAGCTCAGTACGAGCTGGGTCTGGCCAGGAGGGCTTGCTACAATAAGAAAAACTTCTACAGATATGTGAGAAGCAAACACAAGGTAAAAGAGGCAAATGGACCGCTGTTGGGAGTAGATGTAGAAACTCTGGTGCAGGACAGAGAAAAAGCAGACAGGCTTAATGACTTTTTTGCCTCTGTTTTCTCCCTGAAGAACTCAGGCACATCTAGTGATAGTAGAAAATGTGGCAGGACACCTGAGTGGCTAATTGACATTGACAGAGCGGTTGTGGAGAGGCATCTGGCTGCACTGGATGAATACAAATCCCCTGGGCCGGATGGGGTGCACCCAAGAGTGCTGAAAGAACTTTCCAGAGAACTTGCAGAACCCCTGTCCATCATCTTCAAGGCCTCCTGGAAGACTGGGGATGTGCCACAAGATTGGAGAAGAGCAAATGTTATCCCAATCTTTAAGAAAGGGAAGAAGGACGACCCAGGAAACTACAAGCCAGTCAGTCTGACTTCTGTTGCTGGGAAAATATTAGAACAGATTTTAAAGGGATCAATCTGTAAGCATCTGAAGGACCGCTTAGTGATCCAGGGAAGTCAGCACGGTTTTGTCCCTAACATATCTTGCCAGACCAACCTGGTTTCCTTCTTTGATCGAGTGACCAGCTTACTGGATCGGGGGAACTCTGTTGACGTGATTTATCTGGATTTCAGTAAAGCTTTTGATAAGGTCCCCCATGACATTCTCATGGGCAAACTGGAAGACTGTGGACTGGACTATAGGACAGTTTGGTAGATAGGGAACTGGTTAGAGGATCACACCCAAAGAGTGGTGGTCAATGGCGTTTCATCAGATTGGAGGGAGGTGTCCAGTGGGGTGCCGCAGGGCTCGGTTTTGGGCCCGGTACTTTTCAATATTTTTATCAATGATCTGGATGAAGGAGTGGAAGGGCTGCTCATTAAATTTGCTGATGATACCAAATTGGGAGGAGTAGCAAACACCCAAGAAGATAGAATTAAAATTCAACAAGACCTGAATACTCTGGAGAAGTGGGCAGCTGTGAATAGGATGCAATTCAACAAAGACAAGTGCACATCTACGCCACAAAAATGGGAAGCACAAATACTGGATGGGGGATACACTTCTGGCAGTAGTATATGTGAAAGAGATCTTGGGGTAAGAGTGGACTGTAAACTAAATATGAGTAGTCAGTGTGATGCAGTGGCAAAAAAGGCCAATTCAATCCTGGGTTGTATCAAAGGGGCCATAGCGTCAAAATCGCAGGAGGTCATAGCCCCTCTCTATACTGCCTTGGTCAGGCTGCACCTGGAGTATCATGTGCAGTTCTGGAGGCCTCACTTCAAAAAGGATGTGGACAAAATCGAAAGGGTGCAGAGGAGAGCGATGAGGATGATCAGGGGTCTGGAGACTGAGCCCTACGAGGAAAGGCTGAGGGCCTTGGGAATGTTTAGTTTGGAGAAGAGGAGGTTGAGGGGGGACATGATTGCTCTCTTTAAGTATTTGAAAGACTGTCATTTGGAGGAGGGCAGGGAGCTGTTCCAGTTGGCAGCAGAGGGTAGGACCTGAAACAATGGGCTAAAACTACATGCACAAAGGTACCGGCTGGATATTAGGAAGAACTTATACACGGTCAGAGTAGTTCAAAAGTGGAATCAGCTGCCTAGGGAGGTGGTGAGCTCCCCTTCACTGATAGTTTTCAAGAAGAGGCTGGACGAATATTTGTCAGAGATGCTTTAGGCTGATCCTGCACTTGGCAGGGGGTTGGACTAGATGGTCTGTATGGCCCCTTCCAACTCTATGATTCTATGATTCTATGATCTCACCCTTTGTAACAATAATGAGGAGAAGAAAGCTGTCCTGCAAATAGCAACTTTATGACAGTAGCTAGAAGGGGTGGGGGAGCCTGGAGAGTATGTGGGAGCTGTTCAGCACATGGAAAAGAGAGACAAGGTGAGAAAAAGGTGTGTATGAGAATAAACTCTGTCTTGGGGCTGCTCATTTAGCATCCCAACCTCTTGCCCAGCCCTCTGCAGTGCCTCACTGCCTTCTACTTCCTGGGGGAGATGTATTGCATTGAGCCACTTGCCACTCACCTATCTGCCAATATCTGCTATCTTCCTGCGTCTCCTTAATCCAGTGCCCCTCTCCACAGCACATCCTTAATCTCTTGGGCCAGCCCTGGATGGGTCACCATACAAAGTAAATTTGAACTTGTGGCCACCATACCAAAGAGATAGGGAACCACTGCTTTAAGAAACAGATGCCCTCAATGGTCATTGCTAGGCAACCACAACACCTATGCTAGAATTCCAGGCTTTATTTCTGCTAGTAAAGGGAAGGGAGAGGGTCTTATTCATGGCTGTTTTGGCCTCTGAGGTATGACTTATTGGAGCCAGGCCCAGCAGCAACCATTGGGCAACTTAATACCACATGACTTGCATGATTCACCCAGGAGCAGCTACTTTGTTATAGTTCAAGAGCAGCCATTTCCAAAACTCAGTGCTGCATAGTGATCAGAGTTTCATACTAGAACCTCAAATCCTCATTCAGTGGTGGAAACACACTGGGTGATCTTGGGCAAGTTACACATGCTCACTCTAATTTACCTTCCACTTAGGGGTGGATCAGCTATTAAGAGCACCCAAAAATCCTCCCAGTGCGCCAATGGCCTCCCCCCAACCTGGTCAGAGTCATCCCTGTGAAAGGGCTAAGCCTGGCTCAACCAAGCCCCATGCATGGCAGGGGAGGTGGCACCCAGCCCATCCAAGGCAAAACAGGGGAAGTGGCACTCTGCCTACTTGAGGAGAGGGAGGTGGCAGCATCTGGCCCTCCAGAGGTGAGGGAGGCAGTGGTGGTGATGTCAGGCTTCCCTGAACCCCACATGAGATGAGGTGAGGTGAGGGAGGTGGTGGCACTCAGCTCAGCTTGTATGAACCTCACCCAAAGAGGCAGTCCTTGCCCACTTGAGGCCTGCACAAAACCAGGGAAATGTGCCTAGTCTGCCCAAGTCACAGGAAGTGGTGCCCAGCCCATTCAAGTCCCATAAAAGACGAGGAAAGCAGCACCCAGCCAATTGCTTAGGTAGGCTTTCTCCCTCCCTCCCTCCCTTTTTTTATATTTTAAGCTTTTCTTTTTAAAAGTTAAAGCAAACTTCATACAAAATAGAAATAAAAATATGACAGCAATATTGGCAGGTCTACACATAAACATCTATAAAAGGTTTCTAGGTATCTAAAAACAAGTCCATCCACAGTTGTTGTCTATATTCCTTTATGTTCAAATGCTGACAAAGTTGTAAGGTCCTCAATCCGTTATGGGAAGAGGGCATTTGTTTCTCCAATGCTGTAATATGAATCTTTTAGCTACAGTAAGGTCATGGTGGGTCCATTTTTGTTGACCATCTGTTAGGCTCCAGGAGACAGGCAAATAGCTAAAAAGAAAATTCAATGAGTATTCTAATACAAAATTAATATGAGTAACAATTTCCTCCCCCAAAGACACAATAACTGGATATGCCCAAAGCATGTGCTTAAGTGATGCATTCTGTAACTTACAACACCAGTAATTAGACACTGTGCTTAGTCCTTTATTAAAAAGGTGCTGTGGTGTCCAATATACCATAAACATAATTTTTTGTTGAGTAAGTCCCAGTGGTGTAGAGTGGTAAGCTGCAGTACTGCAGCCCAAGCTCTGCTCACGACCTGAGTTCGATCCTGGCAGAAGCCGGGTTCAGCTGGCCGGCTCAAGGTTGACTCAGCCTTCCATCCTTCCAAGGTCGGTAAAATGAGTACCTAGTTTCCTGGGGGTAAAGTGTAGATGACTGGGGAAGGCAATGGCAAACCACCCCATAAAAATTCTGCCAAGAAAACGTCATGATGCAACGTCCCCCCATGGGTCAGTAATGACTTGGTGCTTACACAGGGGACTACCTTTCCCTTTTTTTAAAGTCCCAGTTTAAGAGCAATAGAAGAAACAGATACAGAGTTTAAAGCCATATCCCATTTGTTTAGCAAAATTGGGTGATTGAGCTCCTTACTCCCTTCTCTCTTTAGGAGGAAGGGAAGGGGCAGGCAGACTGCCACTTCTTCACTCTCTCCCTCCTTTGTTTATGAGGCGAGGCCAGAGGGCTGATCCCTCCTCTGGAGATTTTCATTCTCAATCTGCCCCTGCTCAGAGGGTTGATCTGAAGTTAAAATGGAGAGGAGAATCATGTAAGCTGATTTGAGTTCCCATTGTGGAGAAAAGCAGAATATAAATGAAGTAAATAAATATAGCTGAAGATGGGGGAGGGGCAAATAAAAGGTTGGTTGGTAGGTGGGGAGGAGAGAAGGAAGCAGAAAAGGGTGAGGACATGCGAGTTGCCAGGAGGAGGGAAAGAGGAAATGGGGAAGGTAACACCGGGGGAGATAATATGCACTCTTGTCATAAGGAAAGCTGGATTAGATGTAGAAGAAGCTGGAGTAAAAATTGGTGGAAGGAAAATTAACAATTTGAGATATGCAGATGCCACCACATTACTGGCAGAAAATAGGGAAGACTTGAATCAACTACTGATGAAGGTTAAAGGGGAAAGCGCCAAAGCAGGATTACATCTGAACATCAAGAAGATAAAAGTAATGACTATTGAGGAGTTACACAATTTTAAAGTTGACAATGAAGAAATTGAAATTGTCCAAGATTTTCTATTTCTTGGCTCAATCATCAACCAACAGGGAGACTGCAATGTGGAAATCAGAAGGAGATTGAGACTTGGAAGAGCAGCTGTGAGGGAGCTAGATAAGATCCTTAAAGATAAAGATGTCTCTCTGGGAACCAAGACCAAGATAATCCAAACTATGGTATTCCCCATTACCATGTATGGATGTGAAGGTTGGACAGTGAAGAAAGCTGACAGGAAGAAAATTGATTCATTTGAAATGTGGTGCTGGAGGAGAGTTTTGCAGATAACAGTAGCAGTAGGAAAAAAAGGAAGACCTAAAATGAGATGGCTTGACTCAATAAAAAAAGCCACGTGCTCCAGTTTGCAAGATCTGAGCAAGTCTGTTAATGATAGGATGTTTTGGAGGTGTTGCATTCATAGGGTCCATCATAGGTCGGAGGAGCTTAACAGCACATAACACACACACACAAACAATACCAGGGGAGATGAGCTGCGTCCTACAAGTCCTTGCAGGTTCTCTATTGTGCAACTGGGACCAACCTGGTAACTGTCACCGTGTAACTTGGTCATTATTTTTCTGCGAATAGGTTCCCAGGGATAGAGAAAGAGGGCAAGTTGAAGACAGGTAGCTAAAGGTAGGTTGTCTGCTGGGCGGGAAGGAGAGAAGGCAGGAAGGGGGGGGAGGCTATGTGGGCTTTCAGGGGAGGGAAAGAGGAAATAGTGGAGGGGATGAGATGTCCCCACAAATGTTTGCAGATTCCTACTTGTTATTGTTATTATTTTAGGAGGAACCACATCATAAGAAGACAAGACTCTCTGGAAAAGAGAATAACTTTAGAAAAAGTTGAAGGCAGTAGGAAAAGAGGAAGACCCAACATGAGATGGATTGATTCAATAAAGAATGCCTTACTTTGAAGGTCATTATTTCATAGGGTCGCCATAAGTCGAAACAACTTGACAGCAACATAATTGCTGATTCAATTTAAATATTTCTTTTATGCTGTACAGTGTGAAACTTTTCACCAGTCCAAATTCAACTGCCCTTGTGTCAAAGCTGTGTAACCGCTGGCTGGAAATGGAACCTTGGTATGGCAGTTTCAAGCTGCCCATATCAGAGACAGTTTTCAGATTCATCTAAATTGCCTTCACAAAATTGCCATTGTTTTCTTGTTGGCATCTCCTGGAAGTTACTTTACTAATCAGTGTTCTAATAATTGATGCAGCTTTGTGGCATCTCCATCCTAAGCACACAGGGATGTGACCTCATCCAAAGCATACTTTCTTGGAAGGACGATTCATTTGAAAACTTCCAAGCAAATGATGACACACCCAACTTGATGAGAGGATGGTGAAGTAACATTGCGTTTAGCTGTGATGTCATCAGTCCTCTTTTCCCAGTCGTGATGTTTCTCAGTAGATGGGAAATGCAGCACATAATAATGAATCCTCCTGATCTACACTATTCATCTTAATGTCTCTTTTGTCCACTTTTGTCTTCTGCAAAAATCATAATCTTAGGACAGAAGAAGAAATTGGCATGATGCAAATACTGCCAAAAATACATGCTAACTCTCGAATAGCCATAACAATTATTAAGTGGCATAATTATTATTGGGGGAGGAAAGTGCTGTCAAGTAGCAGATGACTTTTGGTGACTCCATAAGGGTTTCAAAGAAAGAAACTAACACAGGTGGTTTGTCATTGCCTGCCTCTACATAGCAACCCTGGTCATCCTTGGTAGTCTCCCATCCAAGTACTAACCAGGACCATCAAGATCTGACAAAATTGAGCTAGCCTGGACCATATTAGCCTTTACACAAGGTACATTAGAAGCGCTAAATGCACTTCCTGGGTACCACTATCCCTCAGAGAACTTGGGAGGGCAATCTGCTGAACAGTTGAATAGCCATTCCACAAGAGATTGTTGAGAACACTAATTAATACTTAAATTTTATAGGTCAATTTGTGATATTTTAAAGTTGAAAAGCAACAAATCGTGGTATTAAACAAATGAGAGTGACACAGCATACACCTGCAGAAATACTTAAGACTGGTTTCAATTATTTATTTCTCTGTGTGTGTGTTTGCCTTGTTATTTCACTTTAATAAAGAAACCTTTCCTGTTGAACCCCCGCCTGTTTACTTGAGAGTTCTCTAAGGGAATGATCCTGGTATATATATCGGTGGAGATCCTGCAGTTACCCCTTTACTATGTCTCCTTGAATTCTAATTCCTCCAACTCACAAGGAGACCTCCCATTAGGGTAATGGGGCACTGGGGGGAGGAACATCAGGGTTATGAATTTTTTTCCTAACCCACCAGAATGCAGCATTCTTGTGAGGAAGAATTTTTACATTCGCAGTAGAGATCTGATTATTTTCTGCTTCTGTCAGAACAGACAATCTTTACAAGGTTCCACTAACTTATGGTTGATGTAAGAAGATGCTGAAGGCTCCTGGGACAGGGGGAACAGGAGATAATCAGACCTCCAGTAAATCCCATAGAGGCTAAAGAGAAACACTTAGCTGCTAGCATTAATTCCAGGTCTCCTTAAAAACTTTCTACCTTCTGAATTAGAAACAAAGCTCACGAGAGCGCCTCCCAGGCCCTCTGCTCTTGTGTGATTTAATGAATTAATCAATTGCCTCCTATTAGAAAATGGAAGGCTCTTTCTTGCCAACACACTTTGATCTTCCTTCAGTGTGTGCATTATGATAAGTACATTACATTAGTGGTTTATTGCATGAACTTGTGAAACTCAGGAGCAAATTGTTTTCAGTGTTCTTTGTGAATGGACTAGCATCCTTTTGGGTATGATAAAGTAGCAGTGATAAAAGGAATAAAACATTAATTGCAAAGGCATTTGGATGGGAGGGCGGGTATTTGCTAATAATTAACCACCATATTTACAGAAGAAAGTCTTCACTACAAGTACAAAAAGAGTTTCCTCCACTAGCTGATTACAAAGTACTTATCATAGAGAGAGGGAGAGAAAGGGAGATCCCCCAAGTGAACATAAGAAGAACCCTGCGGGATCAGTTGTCTATCCAGTCCAACATCCTGTTTCACACAGTGGCCAATCACCAGTTGCCCTTGGAGGGCCAACAAATAGGTCTCAGAGGCCATGTTCTGCAGGTTTGCTTTCTCTAGATGTGGAAGTTCCCTTAAAGGAGTAGCAATTGATGACATTTTTGGTGCTAGCGGCCATCACTACATCCTGCTTGTGATCCAACAACAACACATCCCATCCAGAGCCTCACCAGTTTCAGCCAACTGGGAGGTACAGCCACATGGTTTTGAAAAACTATGAGCTAAATATCTATAGTCAATTGTCCTGAAAATATGCCACAAAACAGTCACCTGCAAAGATGATGGCTTGCAAGTTCCAGTGCAAATGTGCAGTAGGTAAAAGAATAGATTGTAAAGAATCACACATCCTAACATATTAAATGCAATGTCACTTGGCAGGTTAGAGTGATAATGCAACTTTATTTGTTTTGCGTTTCCTGGTGTCAGGTATTGTAATCGAGATGGCTGAATGCAGAATGTTTTAGCAGCTTTTAAAAAAGTATATCTCAGATGATATAGGTGCTGACACATTTTATCGTCAGGCTTAGAGGGTTAGTACAAGAACAAAACGACTGTTATCAGGTGTGAATTAACATACAGAGAAGCTCACTGGAAGTTGAAGGTAGGTGCTAGAAGTAATAATTCCAAAGAGGGAGCCATATTAGTTGATTGCTGCAAAAACAAAAACCGGAGTCTTATGCCCTTTAAAGACTAATGGCATTTTATTCCAGCATAAGCTTTTGTGGACTAGAGCCCACTTCAATGGCACATTGGGAACACACATCCAAAGACAATTTACATGTGTCATTAGGAATGGTAGCTGGATAACTACTATCGATTCCAAATATTTAATTTGCTTTGATGGATTTTGCTGTAATTAACACAGGGATTTGTAACAGCATGACTCTTAATAATATTAACTAGGAAGACAAATTATTAAATTAAAGCTGCATTTGACTTGTAGATTAAATTTTGTAAATGTTTACTAGTGTTAACTGATTTGGTTAATTTTCTGAATCCTAATTTTGGTCCAGCCCCACTGATCAGAGGTTTTTTCTTCTTGTTTTCTGCATTGGATGATAGCCAGGTGCATATATTCAAATAAAGCCGGTGTTATGGGATTAAAATCAACAGATCAATAACAGGTATTTTCAGGAAATGTGAAACACTACACCTGACTGGTATTGTATGCTAAATATATTATAAGGTTTTTAATAAGTTCTCACTATTGCTAAAGTATTTTCATCTGGCAAATACCTGCTGAATTTATAATTCACAGACATGGGATCATAAGACTTCCATGTTTGGTGAGTTCCAATACTACAGCATTGCTACTTAATTTGCTGACAGAAACTCTATACCTTGAAAAGCTTTATGACAAGCAGAAATTCAGCAGCAGCATCTCCCCCACACACTGCCTAACTTAGGGGACAATCCAATCCCTCCTGCACACTCAGCTCCCAGAGTTTATTCATGCTCAAAGCATGAGCAATCTGTGCATGTATGCCTGCAGAGGAGTGGGTCATTGGTAGACATGTGCATGAACAGCATTACGAACTGAAAAAACCCACGAACAGCCCATTCGTCTGTTCTCAAACAAGCCGTTCGTTGCAAGCCTCTCGTTGCCTTCGTCAGCCATTGGTCAAGCCAGACAGTCTGGAGCCTTTCAATCAATTCCCCTGGCAATGGCACGGACTGAACTCTGTCTGGCTTTCCTTCTGGCTTTAACCCTTCAAAGTACTTCCAGCAGAGAGTCCGGTTTTTGCCGCTGTGAAGAGAAAATGACTGCCAACGGGGAGACCCATGAATCATGCCTTTCCTGGGGTGCAATCTCTCTGAAACTTGGGGGGTATTTGGAGGACAGTGAGGACTATGTCCCCTGCAAATTTGGTGGGTATTGGATGTTGGGAAAGTCAGTTTGTAACCCCTCAAATTACCTTCCACCAGAGAGTCCCGTTTTTGCCACTGTGAAGAGAAAATGACACCAAAGGGAAAGACCCATGGATCGTGCCTTTCCCAGGGTGCAATCTCTCTGAAACTTGGGGCGTCTTCGGAGGACAGTGAGGACTATGTCCCCTGCAAATTTAGTGGGTATTGGACATTGGGAAGGTCAGTTTGTGGGATGTTTAAAGGGCTCTTCCCCTTGCACGTGGCAGGAAAGGGCCCATTAAAGTACCAGCTGGCAGGCAGCAGGGGGGAGTTCCCCCTGCCACCTACCAGCTGATAGTTTAAAGGGATCTTTAAGTGGCCACAAACAACGAACAACGAACATGTTTGTAAACAGGGTCATGTTCGTTACTGTTCGTTGTTCATTGTTCATGCATGGCAATGAACAACGAACAGTTTGTTCATTCCCCCCCCCCGCCGTTCGTGCCCATGTCTAGTCATTGGCAGGATTTTTGGGGTGGGGTGGGGGTGGTACTCACCAGTACTGAGTACCAACACTTTTTGGGGGGCTCTTCCAAGTCCTCTGCTGACGGTTTCCTCTCAGCCCAATGTGAGCCCATGCCCCTGGAGGCTCCTTCACTGGGTTCCTGTTGCTCTGAATGTGGCTCCTCTGGTGCAATGTCTGGCTCCTCAGACTCCTTGTCCTCCAAAGAGAACACGATGGCTGGCGGTAAGGTGGGTGCAGCGGCCTGGCTCATGACAGTATAACATTGCAATGTTGAAGCCCATCCCCCTCCCCGTCCTGTCCCTGTATTCGCTGATTGGGCAGTCCCATACCACTATTTTTTTTAAATACTGGAGAGGCAATTGGTGACAGAGTTCTGGGGGGGACCTACACAGTACTTTTTTGCGATTGTTCTACTAGTTTGTAGAGGGTTGCTCTGGTGTGGTTTGAATTGTCTGCTTGGTGCAAAATGGTGCCTCTCTGCCAGAGCAAAATGTTAAATTGCTGCTGTCCAAAAAAACAACATCCTCACTGGCCTCACATCACAGGACCATATTCTGGGATGGGAAGGCAGATTCTTGAGATGAGTCCCCCACCCCTCTTTCCATATCACAGTGAACCTGAGCCCCGGGTGTAAATAAAGTAAATAAAGTAAACCCAAGAAATGATCAGTGGGGAATGTGAATTGCCATCAGGGAATGGGACAGACACTGTGCTTTAAGGGGCATATTGCATGAATGTCACAGTGTTGCAACTCTCTCCTAATTAAAAAAAAGGGGAAGAGGATGCTTAGTTGCTTAGGGCTTGTTTCAGGTTTCTCCTAACGTAAATAAAGATGTGTGTAAAGAGCTATGTAAGGAGGAAGGAAGAAGTAATTTCCACAATGTTAGAACCCTTCTCTTGCTTTAAAAGAAAAATAAATGAGGGAATGTGTGCAGAGCGGCAGAGGGAGGGAATGGTTTGCAAGAAATGAAGCTGCAGCATTGGGACCCTCCCTTACTTAAAAAATAAAGAGGGAAGGTGTTGACAGCAGTAGAGGGAGGAAGTGGTTTCCGAAGCTATTTGAGAAATGAAGCCACAGGCTCACAATCCTTCGCTCGCTTTAATTTAAAAAATGGTGGAAAAGGTCTTCAGAGAGCTGAGGAGGGTGTGAGTGGTTACCTGCAGGTGGCCAACCAATCAGCACCCAGAGAATGGAAAAGTTGGTGGGGGAAGAGACACAATTAGGGACTGAGACTTCTGCACACACACAAAATGCACCAGTGGCAACACAGCAAGCAGTGGCTTCAAAAAATGTCATGGTGTGTTTGCAGGGGGGAAACTCTGGGAAAAGATGGCTAAAATTCAATTCTGTGTCCCATGACTACCTTGCATGTATGGAACTTTGCAGATCATCAGAAGCAGAATGGAATCTGCACTGCAGCAATTTGACCATGCGGAATAGCCCTAACAGAAGTATCCTTGTCCTGGGAGCATAAAGACAAAAGGAATGGCAACATATGGAGAACAACTGATCAAAAATCACAATTAAAAAGAAAGCTGAAAGCAGAACCTCAGTCTGTGTCCAACCAAGAAAATGCTTTATTAGTTCCAGTTTCTTATAATCAATATAGATTATTTCTTTATATTTAACAACAACAACAACAACATTCAATTTATATATCGCCCTTCAGGACAACTTAATGCCGCACTCAGAGTGGTTTACAAAGTGTGTTATTATTATTCTCATGCCAATCACCCTATGAGATGCGTGGCGCTGAGAGAGCTGTGACTGAACCAAGGTTACCCAGCTGGCTTCAAGCAGAATCAAACCCGGTTCTCCTGATTAGAGGCCTGCCACTCTTAACCACTACACCAAACTGGCTCTCAAATCAGAGGACAAGGTTTGTGCCACAACACTAACTCACATATGATATAGTCCCTCCCTAATCAGGGAAATTCACATTTTTTTGTCATGGCAGAGCATGGGGGGATGCTGGGGCACCCTCACTCCCATGGGGCAAGGCACCCACACAGGGGTGTATGCCCACATGGTATTTGTCATGGACCAGTCTGGGCTCAGTGAAAGTGAGGACTCCAGCCTTGATTCCTCAGGAGAAGAGGAGCTTCGGGTAGCCAGCTCTGACTCAGCAGAAGCTGGTGATCAAGAAGAACAGCTGCTGGCTAATCAGAGTCCCAGCCAGCAGCTGAGGCAGAGCTACCGGTACCCTCCAGCCTCAACACCACAGAGGAAGCCCAGCCAGGGGCTTCCACCCTCCCCAAAGCTTGCCACACCCAAAGAGCACCACAGACGAAGGCAGAGAGTGGAGCTGCAGGAGAGATGGCGCAGTGCTCGCCTCCTGGGCCAACACCAGCTGCTTTGGGATGGTGACGATGAGTAGCATCAGGCTAGAGCCCAAGCAGCTGGCAAACCACACCTGGCTATAAAAGCCAGTCCATAGGAAATGCCAGGTGTGGAAGCAACATATTGGATTCCTGCTACTGCTGCGACTACACCCTTGAACCTTGCCTTGCTCCTGTAGCTTTTGGATCGTGCCCTGTCTTGCCTACATCTAGACCTGACCTTACCGGTAACTAACCTATGGACCTTCTTACTTGACTTTTGGACTTTGGACTCATCCCTGGCTTTGGACTCATGCTCTGACTTTGGACCTGACTTTAACTACTCTGCTTGGCCTGGCCCAGTCCACAACAGTATCCTAATAACTGTCATCCCAAGCCCCCCCCCTCAGCAGGTGGCCTGCGGGGATGTGGTGGGTCATTGGCTGGCAGGCAAGTCAGTCAATGTGTAGATCCAGCCCCTATACATTGCCAATGCTCCACAAGCTGTGAGCCAGTAAAGTTGTGGCCTCTTTTAACTCCAGCGAATGTTGTTCTGTGTATTCTCTTGCCTTGCCCTCACCCCACCTCACCCATCAGCACTGGGCCTGCAATCTAGTCTGACACTCTGACTGCTACATAACTCTGGCTGTTAAGTATGTTATTGATCAGTCTATGTGCAGACTTATGTATAAACAACAGAATCCTACCTTAAATATACATGTGGTTGAGATGTATATGTCTGTATGAGTTTGTTGGCCACCCATATATAGAGGCATCTCATTCGCTTCAGCTGGTACTTTTGAAAAAACTCTCCTAGAATAACAACATGCAAAACATTACACCCAGCATTGCTATGCAAGATGAGTGGAGGCTGTGCAGTAGCAGTGCTTGGTGGATTGATCCTACGGTGCCACATTATTATTATTTATTATTTATTACATTTCTAACTCACCCTTCCCACAAGTGGGCTCAGGGCAAGGTACAGCAGTTATAAAAATATAATACAAATATTAAAACAATTCATAAAACAACAGTTCATCATATTATTCTGAAATGGCTGTAGCTCAGCGGTAGAGCATATGCTTTGTATGGTGCCCAAGTCTCTACCTCTGTCATCTCCCTACATTTGTTTGTTTATTTATATTTGTATGCCATCTTTCTTGTATGCCACCAAGATAGCTAACAGTAAAACATTATAAAAACAATTCATAAAAACGATTAAAACAAAAATTAAGATACATATAAAAAGCATATAAAACAGTAATTCAAACATAGGGCAGAAAGGAGGGATCATTGAATGAATGACAGATGAAACAAAAACATTTTTATCTACTGCCAGAAGACCTGCCTAATCTCAAAAGGTGGGGGACCTGAATCAGGTCCTTGGAACATGACTTTAGTGGTTGAGTAGGTTTGTGTTGGAGTACGTGGTCCTTCTAGTACCCTGATCCCGAGCCATATGGAGCTTTAAAAGGCAACACCAACACCTTGTACTGGGCCGAAACAAATAAGAAACCACTGTGGATGGGCCAAGACTTCAGTGATATGGTCCCTATGGTCTCATATGCCAGCCCTACACACTAGATTTAAAATGAACCTGCTCTCCAGGTTCCACAATAATGAGTTAAAGAGACAGGTTTTGTGACTTGGTGACAAATATGGAAGACGTGCCATGGATTTTGGCATGTTTTGAATCAGGTCCAATAAACCAAAACACTGCTTAGCCTCATGTTTCACCCCTAATCTGGGGTTTCCGCATCTCTGAGCCTTGCTAATTTCTTGATACTGACCTTGTTCTCTCAAACCTCTCATTGGGAAACTAATTAACAGAATAATAAAAAAGGCAGGATCCGCTCATGTTTCTCCTGATCAGGATGTTAAAAAAGCAGAGTAGTTCTAATTAGCAATAATTAAAATTTAATTAAGAAGCTCTCTGCAATCCCCTTTCCCCCCCTCGGCTGGCAGCACTGGGTTGTAGGAGCTGTTCTCATCCCCATGGTGCTGAATCACATCTTAATCACAAATCCTTAGATCACGGCTAATCCAGCATGTCAGCTCCGCACACTAATCACCGCAGCCCTCCAGCAGAGACCTGCAACTACCCAGGCCATTAGGTAGCAGGGCCAATTAGTATTTTTTAAAGCACATGATAAAATGTATAGATTGCAATCCGTCCTTATTTATTGGCTGATTACAGATGTAATTGCTTTATTGTTTATCCTGGCAATAGCTTCCCTCATACTGAGGGATAACAGCATTAAGAGGTTTCAGAAAGAATACTAATTACTCAAAGTCAAATTTTCAACTTGTGGATCTTAAAGATGAACTGGGGATTTAAGACCACTTCATGCCCCCCCCCTTTGAAGAGATAACCTCTGTGTAGGAAAAAACTATATAGTACTGATTAGAGTAGTGTATGTGTGTGTGTGTGTGTTTCTGTTGTACTGGTTTCACAACCTGTATGCCTATCTTCCCCTTAGCAATTCATATAGAAATAAGATATAGAGGCATTTAGATCTGAGTAACGAAGTGTATAGATATATTACTCATCAGTATATGCAGGAAAAGATATTTGTTTAAAAATAGGACATTGATAATAAATTGACATTGATAACATAGGACATCGATAATAAAAATATTATTTCTAAGAACCAAAAGGATGTACACATCCAGTACAGACAGAAGTTTCATAATACATAGAAATTTCATAATATATAATACATTGTTGAACCCACATAATAAATCTCCAAAGCTATACACTAAAATTTTAACACCCTTCACAATTTGTGTCTGAAGCTTAAATTTCTCCATCCCCCACCACACACCAGGCCCTTTTCATATCAATATCTCATTACTGAAATAAGACTCAAATTGATTATAATAATGACAGTAACAATAGTATGGTAATTTTTTTCTAAGCAAAGCAGTAAGTATCAAGTTACTACTACATTGACCAGTAATTAATAATGAAACACTGGGGGAGGGGGGAGACAACATAGAGGTATTTTTTTTAAAACTAACTGCCCAAGAAGTATAAATCTCCCTGAAGCCCAGTAATTGTTAAAGGGAGGTCCCCATTATCTTAATTATGTTTCTGGAGCAAACATTATTCCAGTGTGATAAAAGATGACACTGAAGGTAAAGCTAGAGCAGATGTTACATGAGTAACAAGCCAATATGCCCACATTCTGGTAATTTCTCCCCCCACTAGACATGTTCTCATTAATCTCTGATTAATAGGATTTGAGTATAGTAAATGATGATCATCTATTGTCTGTCTTTGTGCAATGCCATGGAGAGAGCAATTTGTCAGCTCGGCTTTTGTGTGACTATTTAATGGAAAAGGGGGGGAAGAGAGAAAAGACGCTAATCTTCTAATTGGCATCTATAGAGAAAGGTCTAAGAACATTGCCTGCCTGGAAATAGCTTATGTGCAATTCCTATGCCTGTGTGACTGGGACAGAGGCAGAGGCAGAACTCAATGTATCTTTTTTCATAATTACTCTCTATCAAAAAACAAAAAAACAAAAAAACAAAAGAAAAAAATGCAGGCTGGAAACTAAATAAAAGAGAGCTGCAGAACAAAGCACAATTGCATAAGTCTGTTATGTTCCAGCTCCTTATATGTCAAAGAAGCACCTATTGACTGGTGTGACTTTCACAAAGGCAAAAAAAGATGCCTCTTATACCAAGATGAGAAAAGAAAAAAGGAAACACGCATGTACCCCAAATACAAAAATTAAAAAGAAAAAAATGGGCAATGTGAAATAGCACAGAGTGCACTAAGAAGAGCCACACATAACATTGTGTGCCATCCGCTTTGTTTCTTATTTAATTGCACTACTTGGAGCATGAAGAACACAATGTGACCAAACGCCCCTTCGATTTCAGCAGGAAAGACATAAGCACAGAAGTCAAAGGCACAACCTTACCAATGTATGATGAAATCAATGGCTACAGCCCTAAGAACCATTTCCAGGGTTCAACTCCATTAAATAAAATAGAACTGACTTCTGAGTAGGCCTGTTTAGGGTGCTCCCTAAGTTTGCTAAATGGATCATTATGCTTGATTGTAAGACAGTGCCCAAAAAAGGATATTAAGCACATGAATGAAATTAATCATATATACATGTATACTTATCTCCTATGCGCTGTGTTGTGGCTCTCCAGAGCAACTCGTTGGCAACAGACTGGCCACTGTTTGAAACAATGCTGGGCCAGATGGACCTCTGGTCTGATCCAGCAGGGTTCTTCTTATGTACTTTGCTATTGTGAGGTCCATAGAATTTTGCCACAACGCTTCAGGAAAGAGTATCTAAAAATCAATTTGTTGGACTGAAAGACAACCTCTGGTATGGTCAGCAGAACTTGTTAATTAAGTAATTTTTTCTATCCCTGTATGATTCCCTTTTGGGGAAGAAGACTCCATGTATGAAATGTCTTCAGTCACCATTTATAATGCTGGACAGTTGTGAGCTTCATGGAGAAGAATCAGGTGAATGCTACAGATTAGATTTGCAATATTGATCTGGGAAAAGCAATACTATGGACAAATAGATTAAAACACACCATGGAGTCTAGTGTAAAACTAGAAAAAGGGTGAAGGATCGAATCTGCAATAAATCCAAATATGTGGCAAATCAACACTATGAGCAGCTAGAGTTTAAACCTGCTTCAACCGATTTACTGTTTCCTCAGTACAAAAACTGGATAAATAAAACTGGCTAAAGATGAATGAAATATTTATATGATATGAGAGATGAGAATGTGAAAAAATACATTTTTCCCTTTTTAAAAAAGCTTTTGCTGGTTTGGAAGTACTATAAACATCAAGATCTGTGAGTACACATCACAAGGACACAAGCCCATAAGCAGCATTTTAATACTCTACTGTTTCATCTTGCAGTCTTATGCCCATTTAGAAGCACCTTCCAATTATGATATAAATAGGATTTTCCCCTCCCCCCTAGTAAATGGGCTCTGGATCAAAATATGATTGTAGAATATTAGAGCTGGAAGCTTCTTCTTTTTTTAAAAAAAAGCAAAGATGTGGTTGTTCATGCATGTTTTTGTTCCTCTGGAGGCTACGTAAGTACAGAGGGAGATCTAATGGGGACAGCTTGATCCTATGGTGTCTGGCACATCTGAATCCACCGGGGTGGATCAAAAAGTTGCATGACTGTAAGGAGCTCAGATGACTGGATCTTACTTGCTTCCCCCTTTGCAAACCAGCTCCCAACACGGCACTTCTGCTGAGGGTCAAGGAATCCTTGTGGATAAAGTGCCATGTGGCATTAGGAACTGCCAAAAGAGAGAGAGAGGATTGTAAATAATTGCCTTCCTTTGACCTTGTGCAGAGTGCTGCCTGAAATGGAGTTTGCTGGGCCTGCAGAAGAGCCAAGGAAAATGATTTTATGCCATTTCCCCTCTTCACTGCAGCTTCCAGTGCCACATGGAACTTCATCCATGAGGATAAACCCTTTGCAGAGGGTTTCAGACCATGGGGGAAATGCTGGTGTGTGTGTGTGTGTTCACGTGTGTGTAAAAGATCCTGTTGCTTGCATAGTTTTAGAATCCAACCCATCAAAACCAATGGGACACTAACACAGCATAGGGATTGGACTGAATAGATTTAGCACTTTTATAACATTTTAAAATACACTGCCAAGGAAGTTTTATGGGCTTCTTTTTTAATAAAGCCTCAAAATAATCTTTATTTTTAAGGACACAAATTGGAAGATCAGAGAAGGAACAGCCTTCTTGGATGGAATATTCACCCACAGGTGACAAGCTGTTCACATTTGTCCACATTTTCCTATGTGAGCTTTTGAGGTTACACTTATGGAGCTAGTTAGTGGGACAAATGAAGCATTATAATAGCTGCTTCGCACGCTGTGGTTGGCTTGAACAGAAGGAAGAATGCACTCTTTTATGATCATAAAGGCATCATTGCTGGATATTCCATGGATCTTTTTTTTAAAAAAAAGCTTATTATTTAACTACATGTTTTATTATAAATTGAGATTTAATGTATATTACATTGTAGTAAGTGAATGAAAACAGAATTCACCAAAGGAATAATCCCACGGCATTCCCACATGTTCTAATGGGAGCTGCCAGATGGTGAACATGATGGGAATTCGCCTCCGAAGCTTCCTCTTGTGGTCTGGAATTTACTGAGCAGCTTCCCATGGCCTTTGCAGACGAATACACTGCATCTGTCCATCACTGATGTTAAGTTGTCACATATTTTCCAGCTGATTACTTTCCATCTACTACATTGCTGGTGCTCTCTGTTATTTGTGGCTTCACACTCCTGTTACGTTTCAAAGCTTATTTGTACTTTGAATGATATTTTGCCTTATAGGAGATATTAATGCTGATCTGTCAGCAATTGCAAATATCAGACTGGAATATTACATACACAGGCAGTTCAAGACCTGGGATTATCTTATCCTTGCCCCCAAATGTTGTTTGGTTTAGTAGCTTGGATAGGCTGCATATGAAAGAATTACCTCCAGTGGCAGGCAATAGCATTTGATGATATTAAAAATGTCATATATGCATTATCCTCATTGGAATATGAATCGATGACAATTCAGGGTCAGGCACAGACCCCACATCTCAATCCAAAGACTGGCTGGTCAATAATAAATGAAAGTTGATCTTGTTTTATTTTAATTATTGATGCAATTAGTTGGATTTGATATTGCAGGCCTCTGAATATCCTTGAAGCACATGAATGCATATTGAAACCTAGAGCAAACCTGAAACTTCAAAACCTTTCATCACCTTCCCCTGGAAATTAGAGACTAACATTCTGTCAAAGTCAAATACAGAAGCAATTGTTAAGTGTTGATAAGCAGCGGTTACGAGGTGTAATCCATTGGGAAGGTTTTGATCCAAAATGAAACAGCTTTCTACCCCCGCTAGTCAGGCAGAAATCTAATTACTCTCTTCTGATCTACTATGGAGAGTTAAACCAAAGGGAGTGCGGTTATGGACAGTTTCATTGATTTTTATGTCAGAAATCAACAAGTGCAGACTTTACGCTTTACACAGACTTGCTTAACTGGTGTTAGGAATCAAATACTTCAAACTGGTTTCCCCTCCTAGCAAGTCAATAAACATTTTGGGTTGTTTTGTTCAAGTCGTATTGTCAAAGTCATCACTGCAGAACCTTTTGTACTGGCTGAATTCTTATTTGGACATGTCAAGATTAGGTGTTTTGGACCCCCCCCCCCAAAAAAAAAAATCTAAGAGAAAGATTGCAGTAAAGCATAGTAGAGAGTATCCAGGCACTGACATTCTACATTCAGCATAGAACTATGGCAAAAGAGTTTGTAAGTTGTTTCACACCATAGAAAGAAATTAACATCAAAGACGAGTCAAAAGGAACTGAACATTATGGGCAGCAACGTGACTCTCCCTGCATCAAAGCATCTGTGCAAAACTAGCATTTTGTGATAAAGTTTACACTAGAACTCTCCTCTAGGAAAACATGCATTCACATATGAATCAAGCAGAACTCAAAAGATTCTCACTGATTAATATAGAAAATATATAATCTGAATTGGGAAAAAATTAAAGACAAATGTTAACATCTGGAAACCTTCAGTCTGGCTATTATTTGGGTGCTTGGAGATCTATAACCAACATTTGAAAAAGAAAATAGCAGCTATATCAAATGCCAGGCTAGGGGCTGAGTGTGAGGGGAGAAGGAAGTTTAACTTCCCCCCCAGAAGTTTCACTGACCAAAGCTGACTCTTAGAATTCAAGAGGAGCAGAGGGAGGTGAGAAAACAAGGATTCTGCATATTGCAATGTCTTCTAATTTTGCAGTCCAGATTTACTGCATCATTCATTATATGCATTATACTCTTTCCGTCATCCAATTTTGCAATTCAGGTTTACTGCATTGTTTGCTGTACCCTGTGCAATCCACCTTGAGTCTCAGCAAGAATGGCAGACTACAAAATAAATAAATAAATAAATAAATAAATAAATGTTCTGAATGTTTGGAAGGGTGTAATATAATATTTAAAATTAATAGATGACTCAAATAAGGAGCAAACAACTTAGCACATATGGAACATTTTCTAGTAAGCAGAAATTCACAAAAACCTTGCCACCCAAAAGGATTGTGCTAATCGACAGATCTTTTTGAATTGTTGATTACACTAATCATACCGCTGACTTGCTGACCGTGTCTGTGAGGGAAATCCCTTGACATCCTTAATTTTCCTGAAAAGTAGCCATGGGGTCAATTTGGGGAGGGAATTAACCCCTTTCCCCAATGCTATTGCCTTGTTTTAAACCACTGCTAACCTAGGACCTGGCTAGGCATGGCAGGGGGATTCTTTCCCATTTTTAAGCAAAAGAGAATGGTGTGAGCAATGGGAACTAAACTCTGTCCCTGCCTATTTCATACCTCCTTATGCTTGATACTTTGGGTATCACAGCCAAGCTGGCAGAAAAATGCTCCAGAGCACAAAGAGCTACGGCAGGGAAGGAGAGAAGACTTAATTAATCTTTCCTGTGTTCAAATGCTTTGTATACCTGGGAATGTTTTCTCTTGTGATCCTCCACCTGCTGCCTAAAGTGGTCAGTCCAGGAACAGTTTTATTTGTTTGTTTGTTTATAGTCTGCCTTTCTCACTGAGACTCAAGGCGGATTACACAGTATGAGATTAGTACAATCAGTGTCAAGTCCATTTCCATACAGTACCAAAGACATCTCCATGAACAATGCCATTGGGTAGATAGATACAAGTTTGAAAAGACATAGCATTAGATACAGGGTAGAAGAAATACTGAAATGGAACATAATTCTACAACTAACATAAGACAACATAAAGCACAGGTAGTACATAGGAGTACTTATTTAAAGCAACAGATAATATGCAAGGCAACATAGCAGTGAAGTCTATGGTCCCTATCTCATTGGCGAAACATCTCAGACCCCTCCCTACAATACAGCCCTCCCATTTGAGTAAAAAGCCTTTTTGAATAATTCAGTTTTGCATCGTTTGCAGAAAGCCAAGAGAGTGGCAGCTCTCCTGACCTCCTCAGGCAGGTTGTTCCACAGGGTAGGGGCCACCACAGAGAAAGCCCGTGTACGGGCTGCTGTTGATTTTGCCCAGGTACAGCCTGGAACCTGCAGGAGACCCTGCTCAGATGAGCAAAGCTGCTGTGGAGGAACATAGGGAGGGAGACGGTCCCGGAGGTATGCTGGACCAAGGCCATGAAGAGATTTGTATGTAATAACCAATACCTTGAATTGAGCTTGGTAACTGATAGGTAGCCAATGGAGTGACGGTAGGATGGGAGTGATGTTCATGCTCCTACTCGCTCCTGATAACTGTCAAGCTGCAGCATTTTGGACTAACTGGAGCCTCCTAGTTAACTTAGATGGGAGACCTATGTATAGTGCATTGCAATAGTCAAGCCTTGATGTTACCATAGCGTGGATCCAGGTGGCCAGGTCGGCCGTGTCGAGATAAAAAGCCATCTTCCAGGCTAGAGTGAGGTTGTAGAAAGCATTTTTTGCCTCTGCCTTAATTTGTTTTTCTAGTAGTAGTGCTGGATCCAGGCTTGTGCTCCTTGGTTAATTACCCTGGAGAGGGATGGTTGGTTTCAGTCAGATTACTAAGGCATAAGTGGCTGCTGGTTATTATAGCTTAATTTTTATGATTCATTGATTTCTACAGGTTAAACAAGTCACCTGTTGGAGAGGTGAAGGAAGCTTGGATTCAATTGACTGCCCTGATCAGCATGTGTGTAGTAGACACAGGCCATGAACAGGTCATTTTGAACAAAGAGGACTTTAGCCAGCCAGACAATCCATGCATCAACTTAAACATTTGTGTACAGCTTGTCTTTTCGGGGGGTGGGGGGGCATCAGGATTGGGTTTTTAAAGAAACAGTTCTTTGGTGTAATAAAATCCTGTAATCTAGCATGATGCGTAGCATTGGCCAGCATCCCATGAATTACACATTTTCATGCAGTTTTAACAGTGCTCAAGAATATATCCAGTGTCATGCTTGTTTGTTTATTCACATACAAAGAAAGCCCCAGATCGTCATATCCATAGCTCAGCTGTCAGGCCTGCAGACACAGACGTACAAGCGGAAAGGAGTGCAGCCTTGAGATTATTTTGATAGCTTTTCTTCCTTGTGTCCTGGGAGATAAGGCTGTTTCTCCCACCGCCACATTTCTCCTGAGTGACTGACAGCCCCTTCAGAGCTGATCAGCCCCCTTTTTGTGCCCTTTCAGTCATTCGGAGGTTATCAACTAAAACTGCACTCAGCATTCAATCACATCTTTCCCCTGTGGCAGTAACTCCTGTTAACACAATTAACCTTCTGATGGGATTGGGAACATAAAATGAATTGGGGCGGGTGAGGGAGTGGAGGAAAAGGTGCAGAAATAAGCTGAAATGCATTCCCGTGTTACTGATTAAAGGGCCACATTTTAGATGTTTGTGCTTTTCACCCCACCCCCAAGGTTGCATAAAAGGTACTGTTGGAAGGATACTGGTGTCACTATATTTAAACACTCCCAAGCCTTCATTTCATTTGTTAGTTACTCAAGGAAAGCTTTTGTACAAACAATAGCATTTGACTGCTACTGAGCTCGAATACTGATCATATCCCATAAGAGGAACCTTGTGCAGCATAATTTTAATCATGTTTACTTAGAAATAACTCCCCGCACACACACACACACACACTAGAGTCAATGGAATTTACTCCTGAATCAGTGTGCATAGGATCATAGTTATGCAGGATTATCCTATGCAAAGTTAGGCTTGCTAAACTATTACTAGGGGGAGGGAGGGAGAAATTCACATGCCTAGCCCTTACACATGTGAACCCATTCAGATCTCAGGATTTTGAGTCTATTTTTACACAAATGCAAACTTAGAATGAGCTCTTATGTGGGAGAAGACAGAGGAAAACTAACTGGCTTTTAACATCATCATCATCATCATCATCATCATCATCATCATCATCATCATCATCATCATCATCATCATCACATCCCACCCTCTCCACAAGTGGGCTCATTTATTGAACATATAAGATAACAAAGAGAATAAGTGGGGAAGAGAAGGCAGATTACAATTTAATGCAATGCACTTGATTTGGGGAATAAACTATGCTAAAAATAAAAAGATAAAAGCAAAATCACAAAATATTTGGGGAATACCAAATCAATAAGTAAAGCAAATAATTCCTAGCTGAAGCACTTTCTTTTTAAACAAGGTGTTTCCTCTCACAATTAATCCCAGAGTTGGAAACCCTCCCTTGTGTTTGTTATGAGCTTATGTTGTCCCTAGGGAGAGAGAGAGAGAGAAGGGGAGGAGTTGCCTGGGGCCTGAACGTGTCCCAGAATGACAACTCATCTCCAGATGACAGAGGTCAGTTCCCCTGAAAGAGGGTGGGCTTTGGAGAGTAGGCACCATAGCATTGTACCCTGCTGAGATCCCTCCCTTCAGTACACCCTGCCCCCCCCCTTCTCCAAATATTCAGGAATTTTCAAAACTGGAGCTGAAACCTTAAGGAGGAGGCAGGAGAGTACTGGATCTATGTTCTCTCCGAGCAGGACTTGGAAAGGGAGGGAGCTGGAACAGAAGGCAAGGGAGGAGGGAGTGGATTAAAGAAGGCAGAAAGTTGCATATATCACCAGATTCTGCAGTTTGAATGTAGCCTTGAAGATCCATAGCAAGGGAATGATCTGGGTGAGCATATCCTGGTGAAGTGGTGGAGGAGCGGCCTTGTGGATAGTACTGAACCTCTCACCACCAAGCCCTAATTCACATCCTGAAGAGGTAGAAGAGCAGTCTTGGGTGGAACCTGAACCTAATTTACTAGCTCAAGGGGTGCTTTCTTATGCTGGTTTTTCACCTGGGCCAAAAGTCACAGGTTGAAAATTTGAATCCGCTCTGCTGTTGGCTCAAGATGTTTGGATTCTTATTGCTGTTGGTAGGTTTTGGATCTGTCCTGTGATCTGAGAATTATTGGAAGCCATGCTCTCCTTGCGTGAAGTTTTAGAATCTGAGCTGTCACTGGATTTTCTTTGTGGAAGTTGATAATAAGGGATGTCTTTAGGGGATACAGTAAGAAAGAAAGATCCACCTGTCTATCCATTTGATTAGGTTTCCAGAGCCCTCTACAGGGTAAGGGAGAAGCCTGAGTAGTAGTGGGAGCCTTACAGGCGATCGTCCTGTAAGGCTCAGTTGTTAATCATGGCCAGAAAGTGATTGTATCTCAGAGGGGCACAGAATAGGTGTGAGGGGGTATTCAAGTCTGCATGAGAACTGGGTACTTCCTCTTGCGACTGCCTCTTAATTGAATGTAGTCTGATCTTACTCCTTGGCTTTAATACAAAAAAAATAGCCCCTTCTCAGCTCAGTCATAGCTGGGTCTCAAAGCAGGCTTCCCTCATAAGAGGATCCTGAGGGAGGGGGGATCAGTTCCCAATTCTGCATAGGATCAAGAGAGACACAATAAAAGTGATGAATTAGTAGCAATGATATTGAAAACTCTTCACATTATTAAAAGCACTTACAGGGTGCTTCAGAGGAAATGCATGGGACAATTAAGAGGTTATCATTTTGCTGTCTTCATACCTAACTTCCCCCAGTTATAGATTTAGGCATATGCTCAGCATAACATAATATTATATGGCCTTCCTAGCTATGGTTCATCACAGATTAATCTTCAGAATCTTTCCTAAACCTTTTTGAACAGTCCACATCT
This sequence comes from Eublepharis macularius, assembly GCF_028583425.1. NCBI lineage: Eukaryota > Metazoa > Chordata > Lepidosauria > Squamata > Eublepharidae > Eublepharis > Eublepharis macularius. The sequence goes on along the minus strand of NC_072791.1, from coordinate 49,900,372 downwards.
AAATAAAGTTTTGTGTCCAAACTTCCAAAGTTCCAGGCCAGGGCCAATAAAGTTACCCTGTCTAGGTCAATTAAAGTTTAGAAGGGTGTAACTCTTCTTAAAACTGTAATAAAAAAATATTAGATGCAATAATTTTGAAAATAGGTACTGAGCAGAGAATGTCAAAGCATCCAAATACATCGTGTTCCTTTTTGTACTTTAAATTTTAACAATCTAGTTATTATTCTTGTTTATATTAAATGATTGTGAACTCTTCAGCATTGGTATCTCTCCTACTACATTCCTTCCAGATCTTCTCGACTCAGATCAGAACTTGGCCAAAATAAACACCTGTCTTTCTATTGGCATGGTGGAGGAGGAAAGTGTCACCAAGTCATCACCGATTTATGGTGACCCCCCCTTACATAACAACCCATTACCACAAAAATCACATGATGTGTGATGCTGATTTTGAAGTAAATAGGGGACTGACAAAAGGTTGTTGGGTGGGGGGAAATCCCCTCTCCTGCACCCCTGGCTCAGACAAATGGTAATGGTTCAGAAAAGAGGGAATTCACGCTGGTACAGTTTCATTGTCCTCAGCCCTCTGTCGGAACACAGCCTCAAGAACAGGCTGTCTGTTCATAGCTGGAAGCTTAGGCGAGACTCTGATCAGTTACCTTCTGTGTTTCCTGCGCCAAAGAAGTCTCAGCATCTTCTTAACTTGTCTGCCCTTCTTTGCATGATTGGATGCAGCTGACCCTTGGCAGTATGTAACTTCCTTTTGCAGATTGAAGCCCTTGTGAGTTTCTTCCAGACTTTGCTGTACTTTGTAACACCCCAGGTTTGTTTCCTGTCACGCTTGTCTGGCCCCTTTTGTTTTCTGCTCCTGTACTAGTCCCAGGCCTGCCTAATTAGATTCATCGTCTGGAAGTGCCTCAGCACAGGTATTGAACTATTACAGGTATTGTTGCCCAGCCTCCTTGATGATTTGCTCTGGCTTGCTAGCTTCCCCACAATCTGACCTGTGGCTCATTGTGGACTTTGGTCTCATCCTATTCTCCTGGAAACCTGCACCTTGTATCTCTTTCACAGGAACACCTGAAGCTGCCTTATACTGAATCAGGTCATTGGTCCATCGAAGTGAGTACTGCCTACTCTGACTGGCAGCAGCTCTCCAGGGTCTCAGGCAGAGGTAGTTCACATCATCTTGCATGGTCTTTTCAAATGGAGTTGCCAGGGATTGAACCTGGGACCTTTGGCATACCAAGCAGATGCTGTACTACTGAGCCATGGCCCCTCCCAATTGTAAATATGCACAAAAAAAAACAATCTACTGACCTAACCTGGCTAATTACTATAAGTAATTAATGGTCACATAATATTGGGATCCAGATACTGATCCAATAGGGATAGTATTTTCATGGTCATTCATCAGGTTGGACCCAGTGGGCCTCTCATGTGAGTGCATGTACCTAGCATGGATGACTGGTCAAACATCTCAAGCTGAAGATGATAGTTTCTGTATCTTTTCATGATAAACATACTGGAAAATTTGAGAAGAGCGCTGTCACAAAACTAGACAGCATACTAGAACCAGTCCTACTCCTGACATGGGACAAATCACATAGGAAATAAATCTAATCTACTTGGCGTATCTGAATATTGAACGGGTGGAAAGAAAAAAACGATAGGCACTGAATTCACACCCACCTTTCTGGCCTACCAAAACTGATGGTATCCCTACTTGCTTAGTATACTAACATAATGAGATGGTGTGACCAAAGGAACAGATCTACAACAAGCAAAGGTGATTTTTAATCAGAAGATTTTGATTCAACTCAGAAGAATGTGTGTAGGTACTAAGGAAATAATATTATGTGCTTTTGTAGTAAAGGTGGAAGCACAGGCCAAGGAAATATAGAAAAAAACCCTATTTTCTATCACTTATACAAGCACACAAGCATTGTTCCGTGGAACAGATAGTTCTGAGTCCACCTAGAGGGGAGAGGATCCTGAACATTATCCTGAGCTGTGCTCAAGACTTGGTTTGAGATACTATTTTGTTGGGGTGGGTATTGATGAACTGGTTGGCAACAGTGACCACAATGCTATTAAATCCAGTATTTATGTAAATGGAAAGTGCCCCCAAAGTCTAACAAAGCCACATTTGATTTCCTAGGAGGAAATTTTCCAACAATTAGAGAATTGCTCTGCAGAAAGTTGAAAAGGAGAGTAAAAAGGGTCAAGTCTCTTCAGCATGCTTAGAATCTATTTAAATCTGCAGTAATTGAAGCTCAGATAGAATGTAACCACAGATTAGGAAATGTACCATCAAAAACTAAGCAGACACTGGCTTGTTAACTTGCAAAATCAAGGAAGCCAGAAGAGCAGGAGTGCTTCCTTTGCAAAGTAGAAGTCTTGCCTATTTGAGGAAAGCAAACAAGCTTTGGTAAAATAGATGTAAACTGACAGTAAAGCAAGTGAAATGAGAATTTGAGGAATACATTGCTAAAACCATTTTTTAAAACAGTAAGAATTGTAATATATTAATTACAAGCAAGAAAATGGCTAGAAAAGCAACTGGACTGATGGGCGACACTGAAAGGATTGCCAAAGAAAGATAGAGAGATTCTAGAGAACCTAATGAATTCTTTGAGTCTGTCTTAACTGTGGAAGATGTAGGGCAATTAGCCATATAAGAATCGCTATTTTCAGGAAGAGTCACTGGAAAGCTGAGAGGTGTTGACAGATAAAGTTCTAGGTTGATTGAAAATTTTTAAAAAGAATTCACTGGGTCCAAATGTCATATACCTGAATGTTCTTAGAGAATTCAAATGTGCAACTGTTGAGCTCCTAACATGTGGCCACTAAAATCAACCTCCCTACCAAATAGCAAATGTAGCAATTTAAAAAAAGGATTCAAGGGAGATATGAGAAATTACAGGCCTGTTTTCCTGGTATTTATTCTGGGTAAATTGTGTAAAATGTTCTCAATGATAGAATTTTTAAGCATAGACAAACAAGTTCTACTTGTTCTACATGGCTTCTGCAATTAGAAGTCCTGCTTTACCTACCTTTGAGAGTTTTAAAAAGCAAATACCCTGACCTGGATAGTCTAGGAGAACCTAATCTCATCAGATCTCAGAAGCTAAGCAGGGTTTGCTTTGGCTAGTAATTGGATGGGAGACTTCTAACGAAGGCCAGAGTTGTAGACGCAGGTAGGCAAACCATCTCTGTCGGTCTCTTGCCATGAAAACCCCACCAGAGGTTGCCATAAGTCAAATCTGACTTGAAGCCGGATTTTATTTTCATTTCAACAAGCAAATAGAAAAGGACGATTATGCAGAAATTATGTTTGCCTTTCACTAAAGGCATGCAGAACATCTCAAGTTAAATGCCTAACATTTCTAGTGTATTTTTATAGGATCAGGTAGTAGGTGGTATGAAAGGACCTGAGATCCTGGAGAGGTGTTGTCAGCCAGAGTAAACAATATTGACTATGATGGACCAATGGCCTGACACAGTATAAGGCAGCTTCATGTGATCATGCAATTTGCATTAGGACTAATGATATTTAAATAGGTTTTTTTTAAAAGTTTTTATTGGATGGGTTAACATATATCACTCATAACATTCAATTAACATCTCCATCCCATTTCAGTTCCCCCACCCATTCCCCCCTTTTTATAATAGACTTCCAACAGTTTTCCAACCCCCCCATTTAAATTGCAGTCTATCTGCTATCTCTTCTATTAAACTATATTTAACAATAAAAATCCCTTATCTATCATTATCTATTGTTTAAATATTTCAGCTACCGGCAAAGAACTACCTTCCCCCTTTACAAGTTATCCAAAGACCAGATTTTCCCCTTCATGTCCCCCTTTCTTTCCATATAGTTCTTAAGTTTCTCCCAGTTCATAATAAATTCTTCTATATCTTGTTCTTTAAGTTTCCTTGTTAATTTGTCCATTTCTGCCATGTTCAATAACTTCTGGATCCAATCTTCCGCCGATGGTATCTCTTGTGTCTTCCAAAGTTGTGCATATAACATCCTAGCTGCTGTCACCATATAAAACACCATTGTTCTGTCCATACTATCAAATTCTTCTAAGTTCATACATAACAGTAACAGTTCTGGGTTTTTAACAACATTTTTCTGCAAAATATCTGACATAACATCCACAATATTCCCCCCAAACTGCTTTACCTTTTCACACATCCACTACATATGATAGAAGGAACCTTTATGTTTCTTACACTTCCAACATTTATCTGACATTTGGCTATTACCATTAGCTAGCTTTTTTGGTGTAAGATACCATCTGTAAATCATTTTATAAACATTTTCTTTTATAGTGGTACATGTTGAAATTTTTACTGTATTTTTCCACAATCGTTCCCAAGCTTCCATCGTAATATCTGTATTACAATGTATTGCCCATTTAACCATTTGAACTTTAACCAGCTCATCTTCTGTATACCATCTCAACAAAATCTTATATATTTTAGATATCAACTTTTTCCCTTCTTGAAGTAAACACTCCTCTAACTCTGAATTTTTAACCCTAAATCCTACTTTCCTACGATCTGCATCATATAAGTCTTTAATTTGTCTATACTGAAACCAATCATACTGAAATGATAAATCTTCATTAGTTTTCATAATATATGTATTTTGTTCCACTCTTAAAATTTCTTTATACGTCATCCACTCCTCTCCACCATATTCCACATTCGGGTTTACGACTTCAGCTGGTATAATCCACAATGGAGCCTCTTCCTTGAAATATCTTTTATATTTTTGCCACACTCTATATAAACTCCGTCTCACAAAATGATGCAAAAACATAGCATCTATTTTAATCTTGCCATACCACAAATATGCATGCCATCCAAAAAATTTTATTGGCCTTCCAAAACCAATAATTTGTGTTTTTTCAATAAAATCCATTCCTTCAGCCAAACTAAGCAAATAGCTTCATGATAAAGTTGTAAATTTGGTAATTGTAATCCATCTCTTTCCTTGGCATCATATAACACTTTCATTTTCACTCTAGGCTTCTTCCCTGCCCAAACGAAGCTCAAAATCTTCCTTTGCCATTTATCAAACTGCTTATTATCTTTCACGATTGGTATTGTTTGCATCAAAAACATTATCCTTGGAAGTACATTAATCTTAATCGCAGCAATACGACCCAGCCATGATAAATTCAATTTATTCCATTTCACCATATCTTTATCTATCTGTTGCCACAGCTTGTCGTAATTGTTTTTAAATAAATCAATGTTCTTCACAGTTAATTCAATGCCTAGATATTTTGTTTTATGCACCACCTCACAGTTCGTTATCTCCATCAATTCTTGTTGTTTTTGTTTAGTCATATTTTTACATAGTAGCTTTGATTTATTCTTATTAATATAAAATCCTGCAAGGTCCCCAAATTCTTTTATTTTTCCCATTAATCTTGGCATATTTTGAATTGGATCTTGGATTGGATATCACCATCACATCATTGGCAAAGGCTCTCACTTTATAGGAATGACCTTTTATTTTCAGTCCTCTTATCATATAGTCTTCACGTATCTGTCTAAGTAGAATTTCTAATACCATCACAAATAACAGTGGAGAGAGTGGACACCCTTGTCTCGTCCCCTTCCTTATTTCCAGTTTTTTTGTTAAGTCACTATTTACCACAATAGCTGCGCATTGGTCTTTATATATTGCCCTTATTGCTTGGATAAACATCTTACCCATCTGCATCTTTTCCATTGTAGCAAACATAAAGTCCCAATTTAAATTGTCAAAAGCCTTTTCTGCGTCAACAAAAAAAAAAGCCAACCTCCTTCCCCGGATGTTTATCAAAATATTCAATGGCATTCAGTACTACTCTTAAATTGTCTTTTATCTGTCTCTCCGGCAAAAAACCTGCCTGTTCTTCTGTAATAAACTCCGTCAACCAAGCTTTAAGTCTTTCTGCCAATACTTTAGCAAATATCTTGTAGTCATTGTTTGTTAGAGATATCGGTCTATAATTTTTAACATTCCTTAAATCTTGGGTTTCTTTTGGTATCAATGTAATGTTTGCCTCATTCCATGTTTCCGGTACTCCCTCTCCTTCTAATATTCCATTCATTACTCTCTGCAACAATTGTATCAATTCATCAGCCATTATTTTATAAAATTTAGCCGATTTTCCATCTGGTCCAGGTGCCTTACCCGTTTTTGTTGCCTGTATTGCTTCCATTATTTCTGTTATTTTAATTTTGGCGTTCAATCTATCTTTCAGTTTATCAGGTAACGTTAGTAAGGTTATCTTTCGAAAGTACTCATCAATTAGTCTAATATCAATAGGTTTTTTCTGGTACAATTTCGCATAATATTTATAGAATGTTCTCCCAATTGCATCTTGATCAAACAACTCTTTGCCGTCTTCCATAATTTTACTTATTAATTTCTTCTCTCTCTCTCTTTTCAATTGCCATGCTAAATATTTCCCAGGTTTGTTGGCTTCTTCAAACAATTTTTGCTTCAATCTTTTCAATTCCCATTCCATTTCTTTATTTTCCATTGCTCTTATCTGCTCCTGTAAAATTCTAATCTCAGGTTGAAGTTTCTTCTAACCCGGTCTTTTCTTTAGCTGTTGCTCTTTTTGCTTTATTGCTTCTTGTATTTCTTTCAATTTCATTTCTTTGCTTTTCTTATCTCTGGCATTTAAATCCATCAAAACTCCTCAAATGACCGCTTTATAGGCATCCCAAACTTTTTGAATTGACACCCCTTGGTCCGCATTATGTTGAATAAAACACTTTGTTTCTTTCCTCAGGACATCCAAATTTACTTGATTGTATAAAAGATCTTCATTTATTCTCCATCTCAGCTTTTTACGTCTCATTTCAAATCTCCAAAAAATAGGATTGTGGTCTGAACTAACTCTTGGCATGATATCAATCTCCTTTGTCCAAACCGCTAGTTCTTTAGATGCCCAAATCATATCTATTCTTGATAACGATTGATGACTAGCCGAGAAATACGTATATTGTCTGATCTTCGAATTATATTTCCTCCAGATATCCTCAAGGCTTTCCTGCTTTTGAAGCTCAAAAAATACCTTTGGCCGTTTCCCTGTTTTATTTTTACTCACACTAGTTTTTTTGTCCAATTGCAAATCCAGCACTCCATTAAAATCTCCTGCCACAATCACTTGATCATATGTCATTTGACCCAGTTGGGCCATAACTTCATTGAAAAATTGTTCTTTTGCTCCATTCGGAGCATAAATTCCCAAAATTAATGCCTTTTTGGTATTACATTTAAACTCCACAGCCAAATATCTGCCATTACTGTCACTCACAATCATCTTTGGTTGTAGCTCTTCTTTTATATAAATTGCAACGCCTCTCTTTTTCTGCTTTGCCGCCGCCACAAATTCTTGTCCCAATTTCTTATTTTTCAAATATTTAATATCTTGATCTTTTATGTGGGTCTCTTGTAGACAAATTATATTACATTTTTGTTTGGCCAACCAATGAAATAATGCCTTACGCTTTGAAGATGAATTAAGTCCATTTACATTCCATGATATTAATTTGTACTCCATATTTAAAGCCTACTTGTGTCAGGTAAGTCTTTCTCATTCTCTAACAAGAAAACCTCCATGTCATGCCTTGATTTAATCACTCTCCTTACCATTTGAAATTCGAAGCTCAGACCTTCAGGTATCTCCCATCTGTATCTTATATTCAAAGTTTTCAACTTCTGTGTCAAATCTCTGTATTTCTTTCTCTCTTGAAAAATTTTCCTTGGTAACTCTTTCATAATCCTGACCCGCTTCCCTTCAAGTACCAATGGGGTCTCAAAATGCTTTCCAATAATTTGTTCTTTCATTCTCTTTGTGGTTAATTGGAGAATATCTCTTGTTAAGTCTTTTTGTTGTGAGTATCTTGAATTAACTCTGTATGCTATATCCAGATTGGCTACCACCTCTTCTTTCTCTATATTTAAAAAAATCTGCTATTATTTCAGTAATTTGCTTCAGGGTTGGTTGTGCCATTGTCTCCGGAACACCTCTGAATCGCAGTTGTTTTTCAGTACCTTTACACTCCATAACAGCCATCCTGTCACTTAACACTGATGTCTCCACTTTTAGGTTAGTGGCCAAATTCTCCATTTTCTTCTCCACCTCTTGTACTTTCTGTTGGGTAGACTGAAGCTCTTTTTTAATCTCATCAATATTTTTCACCAACTCTGCAACTTCTGACTTTATTGCCTCTTTAATATCTTTTAATAAATTCTGCTGTGACTCCTGTAAATTTTTCTGTGACTCCTGCAACATTTCCTGTGTCTTTTGTATAGACTCATTTAATTCTTTATTGCCCTCTGTCACTTTTTTATCCAAATTCTCAATCGCCATCTGCCAATCTTTATCCTTCTTCGACATCGTTGGGCTTGCCTTAGCACCTGCCCTCGAGTCCGCTCTCTTTCTCAACTCCGTTTTCACCTGTCACTTTTTGCGCTCGTGTCAGGTTTAAAAGTTACTAAAATCCATACCTTTTCCAGCAATCAAAATGTTGGGCATCTTTTCTCTATGGTGAACTCTATTGTGAAGTCTCCAGTCATTCCCTTATCCAAAATGGCGAATTTCTGCTTCCTCTTCAGCTCTTCCTTACCACCTTGTTGTTTTTCTTCCGCTGCTACTCTGGCACACTTCCTGCCCTTCTATACATGGCTCGCTGCTCCAACAAATAAATTCCTTCTCGTGATATTTCCGCCACTTCCCACACTCCTTTCCTCCACGTCGCTTTCTTAAAACCACAGGTATGTAAACAAAAAGTTCCTTTTTGATCTTTTACGCTTTATATGTTAAAGAGTCTCACAGTTCTCACTCCCAAACTCTTTACTGGCTCTTCCGCTTTAATTAACTCTGTCTCTCATTTAATAACTTTCGGTCTTTGTTTAAAAATCAAGCCCGTTAGGGGAGATAGTAGTTTTTACCTCCTCTTCTTTCCTTGGGGTTGTAATCACTGTTTCTTTTGCTAAATTCCAATCAAATCCATAACTGAAGCTAGGGTATGATGATCCTATGCCAATTCATTGACTCCAAAGCTGCTGCAGAGATATAGGCTCGCCCTTCTATGAGGGGACCTCAAGGCTGGGGGAGAATCCTTAATTCAGAACCCCCCCTCAGCTGAGATCACTCACTCTTGGGGCTGCAGAGCGTTCCTGCCCGATTTCTCCCTGAAATCGGGGGGCTGTGGGTGGTCGAGGCACCTCACCAGCCTAAGAAACAGCAACTTGGATGATCCAGCTCCCTGGATCACATCAGACCACCATAACACGAAGCCGGAAGTCCTCATGAAATTTAAATAGTTTGTAAATGACCTTGAACTGGGTATTAGCACAATAAAATATCCAAACCTGCGGGTGACACCAAATTATTAGGATGGTGAAAACTAAAACAGATTGTGAAGACACAAGAGGATCTCTCTAAACTGAGAACCAGTAAGTAAACCTAAGTGTAAGTAAACATAAAGTGATGCTCATTGGAGAAAAAATCCTAATAACCCACACATTGATGAGGTCTGAACAGGTGGTGATTGACAAGGAATGAGATATGATGGATAGCTCAAAGAAAATGCCTACACAGGGTATGATTGATAAAAGTCTATACTATGGATTATTAGGAAAGCGACTAAATAAAAAAAGCTAGTATTGTAATGCCTTGTATAAACCAGCAGCATTTGGAATACTCTTTAAAATTCTGACCATCTCATCTCAAAAATGATCCCATTAAACTGGAAAAGATGCAGAAAAGGGCATAAAAATGATCAAGGAACTCTGGAATTCTTTCCTTTCAAGGAAAAGTTAAAGAGCTTGGGGTTTTCTGTTTAGAAAAAAGGTGACTGAGGGAGGAATGAGAGAAAGTCATTAGAACTTGCTCTCCCACTCCCACTCTCAGAATACTAGAACTCATGGGAACCCAATGAAACCAATGGATTCTGGACAGGAAAAAAAGCACTTCACTCAAGTCGTGGAACTTGCTACCTTGGGATGTGAGCATAGATGAGGATTAGCATAGATGGTCTTAAAGGGGATTTAGACAAATTAATGGAGGATAGACCTATCAATGGCTGTAAACCATGATGGCTGAATGGGATCTCTGAAGATAATATACCTCTAAGCACAAATTGCCACGAGTCCCTGTTTTGGAGGCATTCAGTTGGCTATTATGGGAAACAATATTCTGGACTAGATGAACTACTGATTTGACAGAAGGTTCTTTTTTGGCCCATTTTCTCCCCTATGATGCTTTTTGAGGCTTGTAATTATAGCTTGGAGAAGCCTAGAATTAATACTAAGCCTGGAAAAACCAAGGTAACTAAAACACAGACATGAAAACTAAGTTCAAAATGCCAACATACATTTTATTGGCTGCTCTGTGTTTTGTCCTCTGCCTGGAAAGGAATGTTTTGTTATTGAGTGGTGCCTTAAGAAAAGGTAGGTTTGATGCACTCAGGTTTTGTCGTTACCTGTAGTAGCAATTTTCTAATAGTTTTGTTGCTTGATTCATTTTGGACCACAGTAAAATGCTAGCACAGGCAGAACTCAATAGTAGAATAGTAGAACAGAATAGCAGAATAGAATAGTAGAACTATCTGGAAATATTTCAAATTAAGTTACTCCAGAATATAGAACTTCCCTTTCTAGAAATTAATCAGTTTTTAGTATGTGTGTGTATCACACACAATTCTTTATTATGAGTGATTTTCCTTGCTACAAAAATGCATTTTAAAAAATCTTGCAAATTTCATCTTGGGATACAAGTGGTTCTTTTCCTCACCAAGGCCATATGCATTAAATTGTGCCATAAACCCTAAGAGAACACAATTCTCAGCTCATCCCTTTGTTGAAAGATTACCTTCTGAAAGCTTAGGGCATTGGAGGATTATGGATCAGCAGCCAAAGGGGGATGCACCCTGGTGTGATTTATGGTGTTTAAGGTCTTTGTGCTAGATAATAGTGCAATTCACATAGCACTTAGTGCTAGTAAGATTTCCTTTGCATTGGCTTGAGTGAACACAGACAATATACTCTTTAGCACTTTAGGTCTTTATTAACTCCTGAGAGGCAGAAAAAACCCTGAATTTTTACTCTCAGTCTGGAGGTGAGGCACCTACAATTATGTCATATTTCAAGAAAGGAACAGCTAACTCTATTTGATCAGGCCAGATGATCAGTAGACCCTGCATTGGCCTGAGACAGCGGAAATCTGGTTTAAGGTCCAATTTCTCCATAAACACTCCTTGGATTAATCACCACCTCTCCAGTTCCTCATCCACAATATGTGAAATATCTGTCTCACATAGCTGCTATGAAAATAAACGAGAGAAGCTTGTGAAGTATTTTGCATGCTGGTATGATTATTCCATAGGGTCAGGTGGTTGTAACAAGTATGGACTGTCAAGCATCAAGATAGCTATGGAGAGATTCTCTATGAAAGAAATGCTGCTACTCAATCTTGTTATATGTATCCATTGAGACCTTATGGGGATATTTTGCTAACATACCTCCACTGAACATGTTGCAATAATGAATGTGGAAAGACTTTAGGCAGATAGAAAGCTGTAGCATACTGTGCAGATTGGCTGTCTCATGTCTTGTCTACATAATGCACATTGTAACAGCACAGCATCCATATTTCTAAAATACTAAGGCATTGCTTTGAATATCACAGCTTGGCATATGATTTTTTTTTGCCACAGGGAAGCTGATACCCCAAAAGCAATCCTGTCTCTTACTAACACAGGTTTAGGGGTATCCAGTGGATGGTACCACTCACCCTGAGAGCTGAGTGCAGCCCAGGCCCATGGATCAAGGCATTGGAACTGCAGGGCTGCAGAGGAATTTAGCACTCTGGAAGCACAGCTTGGGGACCCTCCTCTCTGTCCCCAGTGCATGGGGAAAAGCATTGAAGCCTGAGAACAAACTGAGTCTGATGGTCTCACTCTCCCCCTCCCAGCTTTATGGGTGTGGCAATTACACTTGCTGTTTGGTACAGTTAGTGAAATCAATTTTAAATTACTTTAGTAGGATGGGCTCCCTTGCAAACCCTCAAATAGACTGGTAGATCTCATAGTTTGATAAGAATCACAATTCCTTGCAATTTATACCAATGTATACTGTATTACTTTGATTTATTTTGTACGTCAAAGCTACAGAAGCATAGTGAATTGCTAGCAGTTTATAGACTCTTTTCCCTTAGAACCCACTCAGGAGGACATCATATTCAATGATATGTTTAGCAGAGTCCTGTCACTAGCAATCAAGGGTCTACATTAAGAGAATTTGGCAACCTTAACTCAGAGGTATCTGGACTTCTGTCACCTCTCAACTCCAGTACTAATCAATCACTCATCCTTTGTTCTCCTGCTGCATACTCAAGGATCCAAACTTCCAGTACTAGAATATCTTTTAAATTAACTGTACTGACTCACATTGTGTAATCCACCTTGAGTCTCAGTGACAAGGTGGACTATAAATAATGTAAAGAAAGAAAGTATGCTTTATTATCACATGTACACATATTCTAGCATATTTCTGAATACCTAGAAATATCAGCTCAGTCATGAAATCTGTACCATCCTGTTAGTGATGGCTATGTGTATGACGTGAAATGTGTACAAGTGAATATCCCTTTGTTTTGTGTTCTTCATTATATTCTTTCTAGTTCATGCATTTTTAGTGATTCCATTGTTTGCCTCTTTGGTAGTACAGCTTGATGTAGTGATTAAGAGTGGCAGGACTCTAATCTGGAGAACCAGGGTTGATTCCTCACTCCTCCACTTGAAACCAGCTGGGTGACCTTGAGTCAGTCACAGCTCTTTGGAGCTCTCTGAGCCCCACCCACCTCACAGGGTGATTGTTGTGAGGATAATAATGTCAATACTCTTTGTTAACTGCTGAGTGGATGTTAAGTTGTCCTGAAGGGTGGTATATAAATAGATTACTACTACTACTACTACTACTACTACTACTACAGCTCCATTATCATACTTGAATGTCAAGTCTAATTCCCCCACAATTGTGACAGAGTATCAGAGGCAGTCTATCCTGCCTGTGTTCCTCCACCTGCCCTCTCATACAGTTCTCCTTGCCTCTGGATTGCAGGTCTGTCTAGAACTACCCACAGGACTCTGGTATACATAGGAATAGATCCCGGTTTATATGTTAACCCTTTGGTAGCGGTATGCACTCTAGATGTGCTCAAAGAGAAACCTCTTAGGGCTAGCATAGCCATTCAGGTAACACTCATTAAGTATTGTGCTATGTAACATCTTTGTTTGATGCTACTATGCAACATCTAGAGAGATGGACTAATGCCTAACATAGATCATGATTTTGCAATGAACTCATCATTGCCCTGGCTGATAGAATCATGCCATTAACTCATCATATAGACCATGAGTCCATTGATTTAGAAAAGATGGAAGCTTGAGGTCAGTTGGCTGGATCTAACCTGTGAAGGAATTTTTACCTGACCTCTCGCAGTTTAAACCCAGATGTGGTAAATAGCTTCGCCACAAGTTTATTTGGAAGGCAAAGAAATTTGTAATTATGAACAAAGATTTATATCATGTGTTAGTAATGGTGTATAATGCCTTAGCTATGCTGAAGCACGTGTGTTCCGTAACTGTGATGATGACCTGACTGCTAGTGTTGTCATTGTGCATCCTGAATACATGTGAAAGGAGCCAGATAATGCAGCTTGTTACATTTTAATATTTTAGAGTTCATACCCTTTCAATGTACTCTAGACACTTTGCAATAAAACATAACAGGCACAATTTAAAGCCACAAAACCCATTAATTTACAAGAACGTTCTCCTGGTCCCTGAACCACTGTTTGTAGAATGGATTGATCCCTGAGAAAACAGAAGATTGTTACCGCTGGAGTGTACAATCTTTTTACTGTTCCAATACATAACACTCTTCCAGCAACAACAACAACAACAACAACAAGGATATCAATAATAATATCTGTCAACAATAATATCCATTTTCTCTCTCCTGTTTTCTGGAACGAATATAACAACACTATGTTGTCACCTCGACAAGTGTGTGTGAGGCACGTGCCTTCTATTTATGTCTAGTTTATGCCACTAACACCTGCATGGTAAAGTTCTTATGGCAGCCTCTCCTTTTGTAGGTTTCCCCCCGCTGAAATATGATTGAAACTAGGGCTCAAAGAGAGACCAAAACTCATATAAACTCCACATCAATGGCAATCAATGGATGTATAGCTAACAGAAATTGAAATAACTGCCCTGGAATCGCATCATAAGAAGACAGTTCAGACTGGAGATTTTCTAACATTTTTGCCTCCTGCCTAGTTCTTTTAAAAACACAATGCACAATGGGACACATTTTCGAATGCTTTCAACATTTATTTGTAATTCCTACAGTGTTATGAATGCCATCATATTCTATGGACGCAAACCAAAATGAAACTATACCCAAGCAAAACTACAAAATATTGAGTACGTTCAGTCAAAATCACTGCATCCAAACAAATTTCATCTTCAGGTGAAGCAGGACAAGACCTTTAGGAGAATCTCTTTTTTCACTTATTTTTTCTTTTTAAAACTTCATTTATGCCCCACATTTCTCCTCAGTGGGGATCCAAAACAGCTTACATCATTCTCCTCTCCTCCATTTTATCCTCACAACAACCCTGTGAGGTAGGTTAAGCTGAGGGTATGAGACTGGCTCAAGGTTACTCAGCAAGCCTTCATGACAGAATTGGGATTTGAAACTGGGTGCCCCAGATCCTAGTCTGACACTCTAATCACTGTACAATACTGAGCCTCAGTGCTTCTATGTATAACTTTCTGTTTAAGGGATTTTCTATCTTTGGATATATGATAGATGTCCTTTTTTTTGGTAAATCATATCATCATATTTTCTACCTTCAGCCTTTAATTCTTATTTTAAAACCTGCAATTTTACCCTGCATTGCTTTGTCATTTTCCCTGCCTTTCAAACCTTTATTCTTTTCTTATTTGCAAATACTGTCTTTAAAAAAAAAAAAGTCCTTTCTATTTTTTTCTGGTACATTGCATGTAAATTCTATCATCCTACATTTATAATAATAACCTACTTCACTTACATACTCATTGTGATCTTTTAAAGAGCCAGTTTGGTATAGCAGTTAAGAGCGGAGGGACTCTAATCTGGAGAGCTGGTTTTGATTCCCCACTCCTCCCCTTGAAGCCAGCTGGGTGACCTTGGCTCAGTCACAGCTCCCCGGAGCTCTCTCAGCCTCACTCACGTCACAGAGTGATTGTTGTGGGGATGATAATAACATACTTTGTAAACTGCTCTGAGTGGGTGTTAAGTTGTCCTGAAAGGTGGTATATAAATTGAATATTGTTGTTGTTAGCAGCAGCACTGGAGGTGTTAAGGGATTCAGTATAAATTTAGAAGGAGTCAGACTACGTCCATAGATGTTATGTGGCTCATCTGTTTAGAGTAGCAACATGACAAGTTTAAAAAACAAAAACAGGCTCATAAAAACTTGTTTTTATTTGAAGCTGAACTGAACTCATACCCTGAAATTATTATTCTGTTTGCAGTTTTTACAAGGGGGATGGACCTTATTCACTACCACTCCTCTTTGCAGCTCCTTGATATAAGGAAAATGATGACATTGTGGATTGGGGAATCCATGTGGACAAAAGGGCACATAATGGCTGCAGTGCAGAGGAGGAAAAAGGCAAAATTGTCCCTCTCTTCCTCTTGCAGAGCCTCTTGTACCAACAGAAGCACAACAGGGGAGTTTTCTCTACTTCCCCCTCCTCACTGTAGTTGCCTGTATTACATGGTTGCTTTTGTCCACGTGGGTCCCCCAGTCCCTGGGTTCATCTTTTTGATATGCTGCCGGGGAAGGAAAAGGCAGAACAAATCCACTGCAGTTAGTACCCTATTCAGTGCTGAGGATCCTACCCAAGATCTTGAGGGTCTGTGCCACTTTTGTGCTTTCCTGAGTAGCGTTAATCAGAATAAGCATCTGAGGCTGGTTGGAGCATGCATAGATGTTCATAACTTTAACCCCTGAAGTGGTCTCAATGGAAGTGTTAAACCTGACTTGAGCCTTTTGTAAATATAATTCATTTAATGAAATGAAGTTGGCTTTTTCAGAGCCGGTCAAGAGCATGAAGGTGCTTACGGACTCTACTTTGCTTTTTGAAAAACAGGCTGTTATGGTGGCCTGGAGTGCCTCTTATCAACTGCATCTGGTGTGCACTTCCAACTCTCTTGTTGCCTACAATCAACCAATTTGGCCACACTGATCCATGTTTCGGTAACCTCTCAGATTACTGCAATGCGGTTTATGTGGGGCTGCCCTTGAATGCAACCTGGAAACTACAGCTAGTCCGGAATATGGCAGTCTGGCTATTGTCAAGGGCTAGCCATTGGAAATATATGTTGCTCATTTTGAAAGAACTACATTGGTTGCCAGTCTGTTTCTGAGCTCAATCCAAGGTGATGCTTTGTAGCCCAGTGGTGAGGACAGACGCCCTGGTGGGAAACCCCTAGACAAGCCCGTTCTTCCCAGCTTTGCGGGTGTGTGTGTGTGTGTGTGGAGCGTTAAGAGGGGGAACTTTGTTGCCTGGCCAGGCCAGGTCCCAGCCATACAATGGATGGCTTGCACCTGGGGCAGAGGGTGGCTCACCCAGATAGGGTAGAGGTCCAAGAGCGACCCCAAGAGCCTGATTTGTACCGCTAGTTAGGCCTTTGCCTTGTTGACAGTTATGTTGTTGTTATTTAATAAAGCAGGCCTTTAGTTCCAAACTCTTGTGTCTGCCTCTTCATTCTGACTGGGGGAGGGCAATCTTCAGACTCCTCCAAGAGCCACAGAGATGACAATGAGTGTTAGAAAGCAAAAACTCTGAACTCAAAACCACACTTGGGGTGATCCTGTTCAGTGGGAACTCTTCTGATTGGACAACATCCCTGTCATGCACATATAGGCTGTTTCTGATTTATTATCTCCCCTCAGTACTCTAGCCTCTTCTGCCTTCCAATGCCTGGAAAACTTAATCCAGACTGCAGAATACCAGAATAACCATCAAATTAGGAGGTTTCTGACCATTCTCAAAAGTTGGGTGTGGGAACATTATGGATGTGATTTGTGTTAAATCTTTATTAGTAAAATTATGACTGTACACATCCCTAGATTTAGAGTAATATAAAAAAAACTAATTAGCTGGTTTAATTTTATTTATAATTTTATTTATTTTTGAGAAGAGGTAGTTCTGAAATACAAATACATAATTCAGCCTTGCCAGTGAAGGAATAAACTCACAGCTAGTCCTTGATCCCTCAAAAGAAAGTTGAAGACCTTTCTCTTTCAGTAGACCTTGTGATGAATTGCTCCTTTACAAGGCTCCTGATTGTTGCTAGTAGGACACTTACTATTGTACTTCTTACATTATGTTGTTAATGGAAATTTAAAGCTTTAGGTGGGACACACACAGCTTCTTTAACACTAGATATGTTTGCTCCTCTGACTCAAAGCCAGTTGGAATAGAAATGCAGAAATGTCTGAAATTGCAAAGCAACTACAACCCCTAATATCTGGCTAGAAAGGTAGGTTAGAGAGGTACCAAATATTCACCAGCTCCTTGCAATTTGGTAAGTTTCTTTTCCAGCAGAGGTTTAAACTGCTTGTTTTATACTAAGAAGAAAGAAATTCCTCCTTGGGGGAAGTATTTATAATAGAGGCATTAACCAGGGCTACCCTGTCAGTATAAGATGTTACTCATTAGGCTTTTCATTCCTGGAAAAGAGACATATAACAACAACAACAACATTCGATTTATATACTGCCCTTCAGGGTGACTTAACACCACTCTGAGTGGTTTACAAAGTATGTCATTATTATCCCCACAACAAAACACCCTGTGAGGTGGGTGGGGCTGAGAGAGCTAGAAGCTGTGACTGACCCAAGGTCACCCAGTTGGCTTCAAGTGGAGGAGTGAGGAATCAAACCCGGTTCTCCAGATGAGAGTCCCACACTCAACTAATACACCAAACTGGCTAAGTAAACATTAATTGCATTGTTCAGCTCCATTGTTCAGCAGTACACATGTATTAAAATATTACAGTGTGTTAGAGTTGTGACTTTTACCTCCCAGTATGTTATGCCTTCTGACTCTAGGGTTGCCATCATCCAGGTGGGACCTGCAGATCTCCCAGAATACAGCTCATCTCCAGACTACAGAGATCAATTCCCCAGAAGAAAACGTCTGCTTTGGAGGGGGGACTCTATGGCATTATACCTTGCAAAGGTCCCTTCCCCAACCCCACCACCCTCAAGCTCTACCTGCAAATCTCCAGGAATTTCTTAATCTGGAGTTGGCAACCTTACCTCACAATTCTTTTGTTACATCCCTGCTATTGTTACTAAAATAATTACAACAGCTTCTGATAACAGACTTTCTTTCAAATCTCTGCTGCAGAAATAAAAAGAGCACATTGCATGGGGCGCTCAGGAAAGTCCGAGGCACCTCAAGGAGCTTTCACACGTCAGATGTGTCTGAGCATCCCACACGATCATACCTTTCCACAAATTCTTCTGCCCATTGCCGGACATCATGGGGACAATCTCATTTTGCTCAGAGCCTCTGGAGTCTCGTTGCTTCTACATTTGTGGGTGCCCAACACGAAGCAAGGAATTGCATTTTAGAAAGAACTGAACGAGCACCGAGGAAGGGAGACAGTGAAAGAGTCCTCTTGAATACTCTGCAAAATGCTCGGAATAGGGGTGGGGGCGAGGAGAAAAACAACCATCGCAGGATAAGAAGAAAGCTAAACAGACAGTGTTGGATATGAAGCTCTTAGAGGAATTAATGGTTAAAATGATCCTTCACACAATTCTGTTTATTTCTAAGAGTCTGATGAACGGCAGAGATTTCAAAACATTTCTGTTAGGGGAAAAAAGCATCATAACAAAGCCTGCTAATTGAATTTTTCAGGAAGTCAGCCTTCAAAAGATGTTGTACCTTGTCTATATTTGCTAAAAGGAAAAAAAAAGCATGGTTATAAATTACAAATGACCAGCAGCTTGTCTTATGTAGGTGAATTTTAAAAAAAATCATTGTAGGACAATTGTATGCATTTTCTATGTTTAAAATTCTAAGAAATCCAAGGATTACTTTTCATTTTAGTATCTAATTGAATACAGAAATTCATAATGCTGATATATGAAGCAGAAGTATATTATACTTCCTCCTGATTCGATGCTCACCTTTTCATATACAGAAACATTCTTGGTTCCTGCAGCGGCTTTTCAGACCAAAGCTTTGACACACAATAAAACACCTTCTCCCTGCAAAGATGGAGTGAAGCCATTCAAAACGCATAACCTCAAAAGGGGCTGTACATTAAGACAACTGGGATTTTCCTTTCAGTGAATGATTGCATAGATTTTTGTGTGTGCTCTGAAATGCATTCATTTTACAGGTTTGGTCTTTTACTAAGTTGCAAGAACATTTATCATAATAGCCCATAGCACATGGCCACATTATTACTCTGTCCCATTACACACTATTGTTTTATCATTTTATAGAGGATTTTGTTGTCATCTAATGGAAATAACATTGAACTCTACCCAATGGTACATATGCCTCAATATTTATATATCAATGGGTGCAACAGGCATGCAGTAAAGAATAAGAATACGAAAATGGAATGAGAAGAATTAAGCTGAGAAAAATTATGTAGGGCAGCTTCAGTGTCAGAGGAAATAGAGCTTGCAGCATAACCACAGACTGCATCAAAATATGTTTTGCTATACAGATTGGGTGACAGGCGCATTTAAGTGCATGAGGCAGAAAATGTTACTCTGCTTCCATGTGTTTTCAAGGGTCTCAATAAAACAAGACGTTTTGCTTTGCAAGCTTAATGGGATTATTTGTTATATTTTTGCTCCCCTGTTCCTTTAATGAGCTTGGGGCAGCATACATGTTCCCTACTTTTATTATTAAAACCTCATGAGATAGGTTAAGCTGAGAGTGAAAATGAAGAAAAACATCCATGGAATACCATTTATTGGAGCAACTAAATTAGCACAAAAATCTGTGCAAGCTTTTGAGCTCACCAGAGCTCTTTGTCAGGATTGATGATAGAATATATAAAAAGACAAAGATTGCACAGAGTTTTGTGTTGATTTGGTTGTTCTTGTAAAAGGTATTACATGAGTTTTCTTCTTGTTCTTGGATTTTGCATGGATCAATATGGCTGTACAGTTCTGCAGGAATTTGAACCCAGATCTCTCTACTTGAAATGAGGTATTCTATCTGTGACACCACATTGATTTTCTTTACTACTAGGCACTTGCCCAGTTCCTGTGTATTTTATGGGGTTCGCACAAGATCCACTGGGTACGCAGTGCTCATTAGGACTCATCTGTCTATTCTTGTCTGTCTTAAAACTGCCACCATATAGCGGTAGTGTCATACCACCTCCACCTGATGGCTGTTCTGGAAGAAGCAGTGCTGATTCACACTGACATTCCTTTTTACAGTAAGATAACCTGCGCTTATCATTCAGTTATTTAATTTCAAGCACTGGATGCTGTTTCTGGAAAAAGTCATAAAGTAGTGCTGTAATGGTGGATTTGCACACCAATAGTGATCCATGCCTTGTGTGCATTGTACTACCTAAGAAGTTTCTGATTTAGCTTGTCTTCTATACAGACAGGTAATGTGCCATGTGGTTTATGGTGAATGAGACAATGCACTTCCTATGTCAGAAGTCCCCAATCTTTTTGGGTCTGTGGGCACCTTTGGAATCCTGACAGAGAGTGGTGGGTATAAGCACAAAATGACTGCCGGAAGAGGCTGCAGCTCAGGAGGAAAGGAGTCTGGCTGGCTCAGGTTGAGGAAGAGGGCTTCAGTCCTCCCTGCCCCAGCCAGTCAGCTTCCTTTCCTTCCAAGCACTGATGATCATGAGTTAAGGGCTCTGGATGGCTCAGGGATGGGGAAGAAGGCTTCAGTCCTCCTCCTGAAGCCTGGTAGCCTCCCTCTGAATACTGATGCTCAGGAGTAAAGGTCTCTGGCTGGCTTGGGAGGAGCAAAAGAGTTGGCACAAGCCCTATTTGGCTGCACCCACTTCCTCAAAAGCCTCAGTGGGTGCTTAAAAATGTGTTCACAGGCACCCTTGCACCCATGAGTGACATGTAGGGGACCCCTGCCCTATATTGACGAGTTTTTACATTACATTTATTTTTGTGGACATATAACAACAACAACAACAACAACAACGTTCAATTTATATACTGCCCTTCAGGACAACTTAATGCCCACCCAGAGTGGTTTATAAAGTATGTCATTATTATCCCCACAACAAAACACCCTGTGAGGTGGGTGGGGCTGAGAGAGCTCCAGAGAGCCATGTGACTAGCTGAAGGCCACCCAGCTGGCTTCAAGGGGAGGAGCGGGGAATCAAACCCAGCTCTCCAGATTAGAGTCCCACCACTCTTAACCACTACACCAAACTGGTGTTTCAGAAGAACAACCCTGAGATATTCTCAAAAGCTTGACTGGTTGTGTAAATATATTTGTTGTGACTCTTTCTCTGCCCAACAACTCTGCCCTATTAATTTATCCCACCTTCTATTGATGAGCAACAGTCCCATCACTGCAAGCCCTACTGACTATAGTGGATGTTTTTGACAGCCAGGGGAAGGTTTGGGAGCAGGGCATAGTAAACTCCTCTAGCAACTACTGCATGCATTCTTTGGCAGTAACTACTGTCTTTGTCTCATGAGCTACATACAATGACAGAAAAGTCACAGTGTGCAGAACAAAAAGCATTCTAAATATTAGAGGAAACAGAAAAAACAAAAATAAGTATTGTATCTTAGAATCTTAACATCTTTATGGAGACATAAAACATGGCAGGGGTGGGGGAGGTCAAAAGTCTATGTTCATGATAGCTTCTGATATTTATGCAAAGTTGCTCCTCCATCTCAGCACAACACTCAGGGCTGGAATTGGTGTGATACCTATCCAGGGCTATCTGGCCTTAGTGTAGCCCTGGTGCAATGCTTTGTGTCCCTTGTGGCTTCCTCATCTTCTATGACTCAAGGCCACAGGCAGGCTGTGCAAGGTAGGCTGTTGTAGTCTACTTTTGTGCCATATTCTCCAGCAGAAAAAGAGGGGCAGCACCATGGCACCTGAAGGAAAGTGGCATGGTATAGCCCAATCTCGTCAGATCTTGGAAGCTAAGCAGGGTCAATACTTGGATGGGCAACCACCAAGGAAGACTCTGTAGAGGAAGGTACTGGCAAACTACCTCTGCTCCTCACTTGCCTTCTCACTTGCCTTGACGGCCCCTTGCTGAGGTCACTGTAAGTTGATTGCAACTTGATGGCACATACACACACACCATGGCACTTGAAGTAGGATACTCTTAGCTTCACCCCTACTGAGCGTTGGCATGCAGCAATGGTGTTGCTAAGCCACTCTCCTCCACAGGCCACTGCCCACTGACAAACTCTGCCCACTTTTCCAACTCTTGCAGGGAAGGGCAGGACTAACAATTTATTAGGAAACAAGCCCAATGAATCTTTTCCAATAATCATGTTTTATAACAACTCTTTAAAAAAAATTACAGCGCGATCCTAAGGACAATTTCTGAGAAGGTAGGCTCATTGAATAGACCTGAGTAGGGCTGAATCCACACACCAGTGGAGCGTCCCAGCATTGCGCTAAATGTTTGCTAAACACCTGGAAGAGTAGCGTCTTTCTAGTGCGATTCAGAAATCGTGCTAGAAAGGCATTACACTTCCGGGTTTTTAGCGAACATTTAGCGCAATGCTGGGACGCTCTGCAGGTGTGTGGATTCAGCCTAGGATTTTGATTGGACCTGCTTAGGATTGATTGCTCCCAGAGTTACTCATGCATTGCAAAAAAGTTAACTAAGGAAAAGGTTTCAAAATATATGTCCAAGAGGCAAATGTTTTGCAACATCATGACATGCTGAAAATAGGCTTTATATGAAACAGTCTTAAGTTGGAAGCAACTGCCTCTCCCGGTATAGCACTTAGGAGCTGATTGAAAATATTAGTTCAGCTACCTTTTGGTTTCTGGTTCTATTTCAAATGCGTTTGGGTTGGTGTGTCGTGTTGTAGAACACACTGTGCTTCTGTTTAACCATCTATTTATAGTCATAAGAGGCATAAACATAAAATAAATGCATCTTGATGCATAGCTGTGCAGGAGTACAGATGTTTTATTAATGAAAATGAATCCAGCTTTTTGTAAGTCATGACAGTAATATAACATATCATTGTTTAGTTCTTTGCTAGACAGTGCCTGCTGTTTTTTACATAGAAATTCCTGTAATACTTAATGGACATCTGGAAGAATTCAGCCAATTAATCGAATTCACACAGGAGCTAAGCTAATGGCTGTCTGAAAGACAGTTTACATTAAATCAAACTTGCAATATGAATGAAAGTACTTAATCATACATGCAACATTCATTAGATGCAGCACAGCAAGTGTTTTGATTGCTTTAATGAAAGATCAGGTAAAGTGCATCAACTGAACAGATTGAAGAGACAGCCTGCTTACAAATGTTTGATTATGCTGACTATCAACAGAAACAGTGCCAGTAATTTACAGCAAAACATATTTGTAGGTGGAGGATAGGGCCAATGAAGTTGGTTGCAATAAGTGACATTTGGGCCTCCCCTCCAAACACTTTTAAGAACTAGATATCTTTTTTTAAAATGTAACACAAAAGAAGTCTAAGAGACCAGAAGCTCAGTGGCTAGCTCTTCCGAGGATACTGGCTGCAGGCAAAGTTTATGAGCCAAAGAACCCTTTGGCTCTTTCCATTTGGGTTACCATGTTGCCAATTGGGGTGAGCAACTCACTGCGTGTGCGCTCTAGCTCCCATCCTCGCTCTCTGGAGTAACAGGAGGAAAAAAAGGGACATTTTAATGATCTGTCCATGGCCTACGGGATATATACTTTCACAGAGGATCAAAAGCTTTGTTTGCTACCTATGCTGATGCAACAGTGGCTACAACATATAAATTATAATATAGCTTCTTTTATTTATCAAGGCATGATGTAACCATAGGACAAGATGCTACTGTGCAAGCACAAAGCTGCTTGGCACGGCATTCAAGTAGACTTTGAACAAATATATTGAGATGATATGGTGAGGGAACTCAACTCATGTAAACAAGGGGTTCAGTCAAGGAAACCCAGGGTGGTACAGTAGAGTGTCAGATTAGAATGTGGGAGACCCAGTTTCAAATCCCCACTCTACCATGGAAGCTTCCTGGGCGATCTTAGGACTCTAACCATAACCTATTTTACAGGGTTGTTAAAATGGAGGAGAGAAGAACAATATAAGCGGCTTTGTGGAGAAAGGCAGGGTATAAATGAAGTAAATAAATAAATAGTTTGAAGTTCAGTTCGTGATTATACTCATGTTGATGTTCTCAGTATCTCTGTTTGTAACACAAGTTTCTTATATAGAAAAAAACCCTCATGTGCAGCTGGCAGTATCCAAATACTGAGTTGATAACTGAAAAACAAGACTTCTGTCTGGGTGGCTCTACCATTTATTGATCCTTCATCTCTTTCAAACTGTGAGCTTTCCATTGTATTCATCCATCTTCAGGAATGAAAGTGGATTTGGGCCTGTTGCCCTATGACAAGGAATTATTTCAATCACAGCTTACCATCCTCCATTTCACCCAGGAAACTTATATGTCTGCAATATTTCCAGAGTCCATCAGCACTTCCTTACATCTCCTAGCATGACTTGTCACATTCATAAATTGAATTTTGCAGCTACGAACTTGAGAGTACTGGTTTTTGAAGACAAAGAATGGCGGTTGCTCCACGATCACTACTTTAGAACCATATAAGGACAACAAACTAGTGAAGCAAAGCTGTAAGTTCATGTTTCTGTGATAAACTCTACCAAACCACATTTCTGAATTTCCTAATTCCAGAGTTGAGAACTACCTCTGAACATTTTCAATGAATTTCATCCAGTACATTGTCCCCTGAATGTCTAGACACTTATATGAAATTGCAACCTGAAGATCCCTTCAGATCATTAGGTATGAAAATCTCTAATTAGAGTCTCTTTCCATCAGTAAAGTTATCTTACTATTGAAGAAGACAGAACAAAAATTCCATATTTGCTATCAACAGGATCATGAAAATTCCCCCCTGCCCCAAGAGGATGGAGCCCTGCAGGATCCAAGGGCATAAATTCCATGGGGCCAAACAGCTTCTAGAACCACCAAAGTACAGTGCTGCTGATATCCATTTTAGCCAACTATTTTAAAAGTATGCAAGGGTCGTTGTTATCAAAGGTAACTGAGGGGACCAATAGAATCAACAGAGTTACACTCCTCCTGTCTCTCAGCAAAGGTTACATTCATGGTAAATAACACACCTTCAGTTCCAAAAAGGGACCCAAACCCAATTGACATGGATCCAGGAAAGCAGTTTCATTCAAGAAAAGCTAGAGCTGTACAGCTACCGTTTATTCAAGCACCTTGCCCAAGAAGATATTTGCTTTCTATGATACTTATTTAAAGAAATCAGGGCCAGAGAAGATAAGAAAAATATAGCTCTTGAAAATGAGTTTTACAACCACTTCCTTCAGTGCAGTCAGAACTGTCCCTCTTGTAACTACTCCTAGGCACTAGTAATGTGCACCAAACACAAAACAAAACAAAGCCAATAAATGCATTTTTTAATTGAATGCGAGAAAAAAATTGTGATTCCCTGAATTCTGAATTGATTATCTAATTTGGTTTGGCTGTTTCAGAAAAATTTGGTAATATTCAGCCATTATCCCCTATGAGAAAATCACTCTGGAGGCTATCTGGTGGGCAGGGGGGTAATTTTCAACCAAACTTCACCAAATTTGGAGGGAATATATTCCTGGCTGTCCTCTAAAGCCCCTCCAACTTTCAGGAAGACTGGACCCCAGGGGCCAATTCTATGGGCCCCTGAATAAGGTGACCCCAGCCATCCCATTTTTTCCTATGGAGAAAAACTCAAAGCTGACTGCCACTGCAGAAACACACTGGGTTAAGAGAGACAGAAGTAAACTTAAGCAAGGGAATGCTTTGTGCTTGAGGCTGAGTACTGCTTGATTCTGTTCTGCAGTGTTCCCCCAATGGGTGAACCTAGTGACTGGCTGCTGTGAGTGATACTGGTTCTGTTGGGCTAAGTTGCAAGAGTGTCCCTTGCTTCAATTTGGTTTGGGTGGAATGGATGTGATTCTCTGATGTGATGTTGGTCCTCTTGATCCACTTTGGTTGTGGAGGGATTCCATTTCGTTTCTTCAGTTTGGCTCTATTGGGCTTTCTGTGGGATAAGCTCAGCTTGCATTTGGAAGTGTGCCTTGGCCATGGCAGCCTTGCCCAAGTGTGTTTCTGCAGTGGGAATTAGCTTTGACTTTCTCCCCATAGGAAACAAAGGAGTGGCTGGGGGTGCCTTGTTCAGAGGTCCATAGAATTGGCCCCGGGGTCAAATCTCTCTGAAACTTGGGGATTCTTTAGGGGATAGTCAGGAATAGGTCCCCTTCAAATTTGGTGTTTCCTTGAAAAACACCACCTAGAGCCTACCAGATACCCCCAGATATTTTTCCCCATAGGGAATAATGGAAAGTGGCTGAGGGCACCTTTTGGGAGGTCTATAAAATTGGCCCCTGGAATCGAATATTACTGAAACTTGGAGGTCTCTAGAGGATAGTCAGGAGTAGAATCCCTCCAAATTTGATACAGTTTGGTTGAAAAATAACCCTCCTAGCCCATCAAATAGCCCCAAGATTGATTTTCCTATAGGAAACAATGGCTGAATTTTACCAAATTTTACTGAATTCAGTGCAAATTCAGAATACTTGCTTTTTGATTTGGAATACCCAGATTTCACTGAATCACTCAAAATCCAAATTGCTGTAATAAGTCATGATTGGAAAAGTCTGAGCTTGGATATGGTGAATTGCACTCCACTGAGCAACTTGTATACATTCTTGAGCTACAATATTGAAATTCTTTCAAGCTACTGCAGTAAGATTGTTACCTGATATGTTCTGAGGCTGATCTGCATTTGAGATGTAATTTAGGTAGCTGTGGATATGAGCTGTTTGTTTGCACAATACTTTCCAAATAAGTAACAGTAAGATACTGTATATTCTGAATTAGAATTATCATGGGTCAAATGCAAAAGCCTTCTCACCATCCAGAACAGCTCAGCTGGAAATTTTGTACAGATACAACAGTGACAGACATGCATGTAAATCATCCTCAGGTGTAGCTCTAAGTGGCGGATGGCGTAACTTCTCTGTCACCACCATTTCCAAGCTTCTGTGATGACTCAGAAGCTGGGAAAAGTGGTGGCTACCAGTCATCATTAGTCATTTATATCCAAGGATTATTGCAAGGCAAATGTATTTTGTTCCATACAGTTACCAGCCTCTTTGCTGATTTTCTTTTTTGTGAAGGTATAATACATAGTATAATCCTGTCTGATTCCTGTTCTGCCTTCCTGTTTTTTTTCTTTATTCTCTTTTCCTATTATTCTGTTCTTCACTCCCAGGATTTTCCTCCATGGATAAAAATGCAGCCAGATGTATTGGTCCATTAAAAAATCCAAATAGAAAGAAGCACAATACTTTTATTAAGACCAGATAAAAGTCACAAATTAGCAAACAAGCTTTTGAATTTCAGAGAATGTTTTTTGTAGGCTGGATGCTAAACCCAAAAAAGGTAGGGG
Organism: Eublepharis macularius; assembly: GCF_028583425.1. Classification (NCBI taxonomy): domain Eukaryota; kingdom Metazoa; phylum Chordata; class Lepidosauria; order Squamata; family Eublepharidae; genus Eublepharis; species Eublepharis macularius. Next base: position 49,872,562 of record NC_072791.1, on the reverse strand, counting down.
TAGGGAAGATGTTGCTGGAAAAGACCCTTTTGCAATGTATTGCAGTCCTCAGACAGGGTGCTCTTTTCAGACTGTTAGTTTGTATCCAGTGCAAAAAAAAAATATAAGGTTGCATCAAAGTATATTGGGACAAAGAAAGGATAGCTATTTTCCTCTTGAAAAAAATGAAACCTAGCAGATATTTGGATCTGTGTCTAGCACTAATCAGAACACATGGACCTCTTGGAAGGCAGAGAGCACAGCTAAATAAAAATGTGGTGATCCCTACACAATCTCAATTTTGTAAGAGGAATGGGGTTTACAACATTACATGAGCAACAGTGCAAATTGTTTTGAGTTTTTCTTACACATTAAATTTTAAAAAGTAAAAATGAGTTACATTGAAATAATTTTACAATGAATGAGTTGCATCCAGACTGAATTGTTAATTTCCACCAATTCCTCCTTCCCCCTGCATACCCTCCCCCTGTGTCCCCTATACCATAGGAACAGCATTTTGTGGAGATCAGTGGGCTGCAGCTGGGAAGAGGGCAGCTGATATAAATTTATTTATGTACTTATGCTATTTATAGTCCGCCTTTCCCACTAAGACTCAAGGTGGATTATACAGTGTAGATCAATACAATCAATAACTGGGACATTCAACAAACAATACATTAGGGTAAAGACTGCAGAAATATGATTGTTAACAACAGTGCTGAAAACAAAACATAAGCAAAAATGACATATTACACAATGCAGAACTATCTAGTAGGAGCACACTTATAGCAACAGATAGTACACAATATTATCGTCTATAGTCCCTATCTCATTTCAGCACCTCCCTCTGAACCATTTCCTTATAGTACAGTCTTATTACCTCTGTAAAGAAGCCCTCCTGAATAATTCAGTTTTGTCTGAACCCAACCCAACAATTAGTTTGAGCTAGTGTGGTGTATTGTTACTCCAGGTTTTGGGGGACCTAATTTTAAATCTTTACACTGCTACAAAACTTGCTGGTTTATCTTGAGCTAATTACTCACTCTCTCTCTCTCAAATATTTATGTGACTCCAAGCTCCTTGGAGGAAGACTGGGATATAAATGAGAAAGTCCAATAGATTAACAAACGCAGGTAATTGGAAAGGACTTGCAGGGGTCACTTAATTATCCCCTGTATCCCTTTCCCCTACTATTTCTGCTTTCTCTCCTCCTGGCAGCCCCCATATTCTCTCCACTTTCCCTGCTTCTTTTGCTGCTTCCCACTCACCAAACAACCATTTTTTATTTACCTCCACCCAATTTTCAGTTTTATTTGTTATCTGTTTACTTCATTTACATTTCTCTGCCTTTCTCTCCAGAGGGGACCCCAAACAGCTTACATCCTTCTCTCCCCCATTTCATCCGCACTACATCCCTATGGGGTAGATTAGGCTGGGAGAGAGTGACTGGCCCAAGGTCCCCCAGCAAGTCTCCATGACATAGTGGGGATCTGAACCTAGATTTCCCTGATTCTAATCTGACACTAACCACCACACCACACTGGCTTTTGGCTTTCCTTCCTTCCATCCCCTTGGCAATCTCTCCCTGGGAAAAGTTTGGCTAAGCTGCAAAAATTGTGTGGTAGCAAGTCACTCAGGTGGGTTGTATAGTGGCCACTGCTGGGCCTGGCCAACTCATGCAAGTTGTGTGGAGACTGTAAGTAGGCGCAGGACAGTTGTAAGGCATCAAGTCATAATCACTACCACACTTGGGTGAGTTGCTCAAATTGCATGGTAGTAAGTTGCCTGGTAGTTGCTTCAAGGGCTGATCCTGATGAGTGTCCAGGGCTGGAGGGAGGGGAATAGGGGTGGACTGGGAGGACAAAATGATCTTGGAAAGGGCATATTACTAATAGAAATCTAGGTTTGAATGCTAGAATATTTATCTAGCAACTCCAAAATGGCCAATGAGATCTCAGAGGGCATTAATTTCTTAAAGGTACAGGCACTGCTTCTATTATTTTGGGTTTTTTAAAACACACACACAAACACATATCTATATCTATAAATCTATATAGAGATAGAGATATATAAATTTTTTTCTGCAGACCTGGGGCTTGTTGATAAAAGAAACCAAACATTTTTTTTAAATCACCTCAATTATTTTTTTAAAAATGAAAAAAAAGTGCACCAAGAAACCTTTATAGTGGGTCCTTAAATATAAATAAGACATCCAAATAAATCTACAGAAAGAAAGAACAAAACAAATGGCAGGAGAAAGTTTTCATAATCATCTCCAAGCATATTAAAAGCATAATTTGTGTTTTAGCCTTATTTGGCAACAATAGATTGGATCTAAAATATTGCCACAGGAGGGAACCTGGTGGAATGCAACTTCACCACCTCCCCTTTTTTTGCTCCAGCAGCACACTAAAACCTGCTGAATTCTGTTCCGGGTAGTCAAGTAACCTTTAGGGAAAGTATGGGGACAATAGGAGGATCTACAGTGAGATGGGAAATTGGTTGGGAAGGCAAAATGTTCCAGAAAAAGGGACCCTCCCCTCCCATGACCTTTCCCGGGGGGGGGGGGAGAGAGAGAGAGAGAGAGAGAGAGAGAGAGAGAGAGAGAGAGAGAGAGAGAGAGAGAGAGAGGAAGGAGGACTGGCTGGTGGTGGCAGCTGTGGGCAAGCCTTGCCTTATGTAGGATGGCCCCGGCAAGATGAGGATGAGGTCAGTCTCACCTCAGGCTGCCCCCAGGTGGGGTGAAACTCAGGAGTCAGTCCCCCAGGTCATTCTCCCCCCCCACACACACACTTTTCCTGTTTGCTATAATGGCCACGCTACCCCTTAAATAAAAACTTGTCTATGGAATGACTCCTGTTCATTTTTGCTGCAACAGACAAATATGGTACCACTCTGCAATTTTAGATTCAGAGAACTATGGCAGCTGAAGACTTCCCAGTTGGTCTTTGTCTTTCCTCTTGAGAATGTTTGGACACATGAAGATGTTCCCATTCCTCAGAGTGTTTCCTCAACTAACTATACTTGCTTACAATGAAAAAAAATCTCTATCCATACAGTATAACCTTGAGGACATCCCTCACTATCAGGAATATTTAGGTTAAAAAAACTCTCATTCACTATGAGTGCTTAGTCATCAGGAAGTTTGGCTTCTCCACCTATTTAAATCACAGCTCACACAGCAAACGTAACTATGGAACTTGAAGCTGCACAATCACATAGTTCTGCCCTAATATTAGCCAACTGGTAGGTTAATTTAATATGGTGACCTAGGTAAAGAATCAATAGAAATCAAAATGGGCAGTGTTACCAAATGGTTGGCCCTGACCTGGATAAACCAAGTGAGCTTAATCTCATCAGATCTCAGAAGCTAAGCAGGCTCAGCCTTTGTTAGTAATTGATGAGAGACCTCCAGTAAAGACCAGGGTTGTGGAGGTAGGCAATGGCAAACCACCTTTGTTAGTCTTTTGCCATGAAAACCCTGCCACAGTCACAAGTCAGCTATGACTTGAGGGCACTCTCCACCTCCACCACCAAATAGTTGAAGGGCACACTTTTCTAGAATGGGAGGAAGATAATCCTCTGCATCTTTAGTACTTTACAAGTTAATAAAGACCCAGTTTTGGTTAAATGAAAGAAAGGAAGGAAAAAACAGCCATGATGCTGTGGGTTTCCTCTCCTGTGCTAAATAGCTGTCACAAAGAAAATCAGGGCTAAGTAGTTTGGATGCGTTTTGAACTGCCCAATCCTCAAGAGCTTTCATCCAGCGAGAGATGATGGAAACGCTGGGAAAACAAAGGTGCTGGTATTGAAAAGCTTTAAAAAAATCAAAGGGAAGCAGCCGCAGGGGCACATTCCCAAATGCAGAGAATGACTGCTAATGATCCAGTGCCGTTTGCAGAGGTGGGTGGTGGGATAGAGAAGTAGTTACTCAATACGAAAGAACTAAATAAAGTATATACAAAGGGGGGAAATAGGGATGTGTCTGGTCAAGGTACAATTCAGTTGCATGATTAGCTATGATAAATTGAGAGAAAATCAACCCAGATCACTCCTTAAGTCTTTCTACAGAATTATCTTAGCAGTGGCAAGGTTGCAATAGAGGATTTTTACTCTTCTTTACAGCAGTTTTAACTGTGCAATCCTAAGCAGAATTAAATCAATGGGCTTAGACTGGAGTAACCCTGCTTACAATTGCACTTTAAAACTAGTAAATTGTAGCAAATTCCCAAGTATTCACTCTCATATTACCAGAAATGATTGATACAACAACCCTTCAGAGTGTCACACTCTGTTACATGTTACACTCATGCACCATAAACCTATGAATGTTTACTTGGAAACAAGCTCTATTGTTTTCAGTGGGGCTTACCCTCTAGTACTGGGGTAGCCAAACTTGCTCAGTGTAAGAGCCACATAGAATAAATGTCAGATGCTTGAGATCCACAAGATATGTTGCATTGAAGTGACTTCAGGTTTAGGGGACTGCCCTGAAAGTGACATCATAGGAAGGGGTGGGGTTTTGATGCAGTATGCTGGAAGTGACATCATTGGAAGGGGTGAAGCTTGGGAAGTGCCATCACCTGATATTTGACCTGGAAGTGGCATCACAAAAGTGATGTCACATCCTTGCTAGGCACCACCCCAAGGTCTCCTGGCTCCACCCCCAAAGTCCCCAGGTATTTTCCAAGTCGAACCTGGCAACCCCAACGTTTTTATTGAAAATATGAAAGACATGAAATGAAAGAAGGAAAGAAGGGGAAAAAAGAAAGCAAGGGAGAGAAAGACATGGAAAAAAGAAGGAAATGGTGGGAAAGATATGGAAGGAAAGAAGGAAAGAAACTTTAATTAACTTTGCAAACTTTGATTAAACAGCCAGGGTGGGAAGCATTGGGATCACTAGCCTTGGCCACCCACCTGCCAGCCAGCAGCCTCCTGGCCCAGCACCATGACCACGTCTCCAATCTGGCTCACCCACACCAGCCCTGCACTATGTCCACTATTGGTCCAGCCGCCCGGCCAAAGGAAGGGAAAAGGGTGCACATGCGTTCCTTGGCCAGCCGGCCATCTGGCTCCCTGGCTCACTTCTTGCTACTGCTGCTGCTGCTGCTGCTGCCGCCGCTGGGCACATGGAGCCTCCGGACGTGAGATCCCTCACTAAGCTAAGTGGCTGCACACTTTCCTTTCCTGCTCTCTCTTTTCTCACAGCAACCTGAAGGAGCTTGCAAGCTTGCCTATTTTCCCCTCCTTCCCTGCTAAAATAAACTGTATGGCCATGGCGAAGCTCAGAGACCTATGGGAGCTGCATAATATGTCTAGAAGAGCTGCATGGGGCTTCTGAGCCACAGTTTGCCCCCCTTGCTCTAGTAAATGTGCTTACAATGGCATCCTTTATGAGTGACCCCATGCAAGACAATCTCCCTCCGCTTGTTTGAAAACTCTCTTCCAAAGGCCATCTTTACAAGCAGAGTGGATGGAGCATGTTTGAAGTCATTGCCTGCCTTTCCTTGTACTTCTGGTACAGAGAGTGCTCCTCCTCATCATGCAATCAGCCATGGCAAGAGAATCTTCTTGCAATAAAGGGATCACTAGTTAGGGCATTTTATTTACTAATTTAAAATGTTTTTATTCCACCTTCCTTGTTGTCTCCCATGTAATAGCCCATTCTCTTTCCAACAGAGCAGCCCTTAAGGCACATATAACTCTGGAAACTAATAGGAAAATCTGAGTCAGAGATGGGGCTGGCACAAAAAATGGAGAAGAAATGAATCCTGTAGCTCTGTCTTATAAAAGCACAGCATTAGCCATAAACTTCTTGCTGAAACTACGACTGTGGCGGAATCTGGCAAGCCAGGATCTGCTTCTTAAACCTCCAGAGGAGAAGTAACTTTAATGAGTCCGAGCTACCCCAAAGGATGTTGCAAGTCAAATCTATTTTACAAAGATGGATGGTAGCCTTGCTTCTTCTAGTCAAAACATGTGTTGCATTTCAGCTTCCTTGAAAAGATCTCCAACAGCAGTAAAAAAGATATCTTGATAGAGAACAGGGCATATCCTGAAGTCAATAGATAAAGCTGCAGTGTTTGGCACTAGTATAGTGACAAATGGATGGAAGTCTAGCTTCCAGGCTTAAGCTCCATTTGTTTCTGGGTAGAGAGGGTGGGGTGGGGGGAGCAGGATGGCTCTGGGCATTTGGGCCCAGTAGTGGCTGTCCGATTATCACCCAGGTGGCACTCAAGCAGCATCCCACAGCCTACATGTGCAACATGTTTTCAATCTGGTCAGGTTAAAAATGGAAGGGACTGAGGGATATTGGGCATTCAAAAATGCTCTTCTAGTAAAAACCCAAACTCTTAACCCTGGTTTTTAAAATTTTTATTTCTGTTGTGGCTACCAATCTGTGTGCTCAGAGAGTTGCTGGTTAACAGGGCTGGGAAGGAATTTTACCCAGGGTTATGACTGGCTAAGGGGGCCTGTGGTTTTTGCCATCCTTATAGCAAAAACTGTCTATCAGTGCTGTTATAAGAGCATAACCAAAAGTTTCACAGCTGGCTGCTGGTGTTTAGAAACCGGTTGGGGAATAAAGTACAGATTGTGCAGGGTGGGCTTCCTGCATGACCATAAAAGGGGGGGGTCCCCTTAAAGGGCTCTGGGGGTGAGGGAGTCCATGACAGTCCATCTCAGGGCTGATGGAGTGACCATGCCCCCAGGAGGATGGTGGTGGGTAGGAATAATAATAATAATAATAATAATAATAATAATAATAATAATAATAATAACTGCGCTCAAATACCATTCTTCTAGACAGATTAGTGTCTCACCCAGAGTGGTGAATAAGTTGTGTTATTATTATCCCCACCATACAGCTGGGGAGCTAGGGCTGAGAGGAGTGGCTTACCCCAAGGCCACCTACTGAATTTGTGGCAGTAGTGGGATTTGAACCAATAGAGTGCTGATTTGCAACCAAACCACTTTACCACTGTGCTACAGCAGCTCTCAATAATGGCTTCCGCTGCTTCCAACCCTAATATTACCTCTCTTCCCTTAGTTACTCCAACAGAAAGGATGAAGAAGGTACTGACAGCAGTTGGGTGGTTAACCACACCTATTGTCCCCAAGCAATGCTGCATGAGGACCTGAGGAGCATGTAATCAATAACTTTGTGGCCTGAATCTCCCTAGCACCCTGTGTCTGTGTTGTCCTTCTCTCTCCATTCCAAGCACTTCAGCTGGCCTTACTGCAGACCTGAACATAAGTTGATTGATTGCTGTGTTTGCACAGGATAGGAGTAGCTTGTGAACCATACCCACTCCCCCAACCAGTCCCACTTGATTTTTTCCCTTAAAAATACACATAGAAGTTCAAGAAAGTCAATATAAAAGGCTACATTGAGCTAGACATGGATTCAGAAGAGTTAGCCATGCATGCATCTGACAAAGAGAGCTGTGGTTCTCGAAAGCTTATGCTACAATAAAGTTGGTTAGTCTTAAAGGTGCTACTGAACTCTTTACTATATTGAACTAGAAAGGTTCTTTGGAAACCAAATCACCCCAAAGGCCCCTAAGTAAAACACGCCTTACAATTCGAAAAAGAAAAGCATTGAGATACTGCAAATCCCCTGATTATAATGGAGTCATTTCATCTGTTAATACAAAATCACTACTCTCAAATATTACTTATTCTTGGGGTTCATAAAACTACCTTGAAATAAATACAGTGAGCTGCAACAAGTATGGAATATTTTCAAAGCCTTAGGGTGTTTTCAGAGAGGAAAATATTTAATATTCCAGCAACCAATCCACTACATTCCTATTGGACAATGGAACTGGATAATTGTTGGAGACATTATAGATTTTAGGGGGGTGGGGAACAACACTGTAAAGGTTTCCAGAAAATGCACTTAGTATGTAGGCTTGCCAACTTGTGTTAGATCCTTCATTGCATATTTATGCAGAAGCATTTTGTTGATTTTTCAGTGATAAAAACAGGTTCACCCTCCGTGGACACCAGGATATAAAGAAATCCAGAAGTGGCTATAAATAGTTGCATACAGTGATGAGGTAGTTTCTGTGAAATTTTTACATGCAACACAAAACTTCTTCCAACCGGGTCTTTGGGATGTGCTGTGCTGTGTTCTTTGAGTACTTCTAGCGATCCAGGTTCTGGTCCAGCCTCACTTGCTCTCTAACAGGCAACACAAAGCTGACACCAGCTGTTCTGAGATGCAAGCTCTTCTCTGGTGAAGCACAGCAATGTTTGCCCTCAGCCTGGAGCTCACTGAGGCTTCCCTGCACATTCTTTGAACAGTGCAGGAGCCACTGCAGTATGATACAACCTATGTGGCACTGGTGCACGCATGAGCAACATGACTGTGTGGAAGGGCGTCTTTCCCACCTGGTCAGTAACTTCCCTTGCAGAAGGATGCCAATGGTGTCATTTCAGAAATTGCGTGTTCCTAAGTAACACACTCACTCTTAGGACAGGGAAGAAGACTGAATAGTCTGAGAAGGTTTGCACAGCAAACTGACATCTAAATGCAGATTTAGCACACAGTTAATCCCTGGTTTTATAGAGGTTGGGTTACCTTCACAGGCCAGAAGAGTGCTGATCTTTCTCTTTCATCAATAAGGCCTTTCCAGCAGCACCTGTTGATTTTATTGATTATTGTTTTATCAATGAGATGGTTTTCCAGCCGGAAATTTTAAAAATAACTTTTAATACTTTGAATTAATTTTTATGACTACATTTTAATTATATATTGTTTTATCACTTGTTTTGTTAGTGGCAAGATTTTGGAGAGTTGGGATAGAAACATTTTAAATAAATAAGTGGTCTGTGGGTTAGAGTAAAGTCCTTTTTTAATCCCCCAACCCCCCCCCCCTTTTATAGGCTGTTTCTTTGTATCTTTATTGGCCTTACAGGACAGGCCAGATTTCCTGCTTCTCTCCACCACCACTAGGACAGATACATGAACAGGCAACATGACACACGAAGCTGCCTTATACTGAATCACACCGTTTGTCCATCATGGTCAGTACTGTCTATTCAGACTGACAGTAGCTCTCTCGAATCTCAGGTTGAAGTCTTTCACATCTCGGCTTTTTAACAGGAGGCCCCAGAGATGGAGTCTGCAACATAAGAACGTGAGAAGAGCCTTGCTGGATCAGAACAGTGGTCCATCTAGTCTAGCATCCTCTCTCACACAGTGGCCAAGTAGTTGCTCTGGAGGGCCAACAACAGGGCTGAGATCTGCTCCTGGTGTTGCCCCCAGGTACTGGTATTCAGACATTTACTGTCTCTGAATGTGGAGGTTCCCTTTAGTTGCCAAGGTTAGTAGCCACTGATAGCCCTGTCCTCCATGAAGATGCCCAATAATCCCTTTTAAAAGCCATCTCTGCCTGTGGCCATCACTACACCCTTTGAAGGTGAACTCCACATTTTAATCATTGGTTGAGTAAAGAAATTTTTATTCTGTCTATCCCAAATTTACTGCCTATCAGCTTCATTGCAGGTCCTCAAGTTCTAGTATTTGGGGAGGGGGTGGTCCTTGCTGTCCACTCTCTTTACCCTGTGCCTAATTTTATAAACCTCTATCATGTTCTTCCCTTAGTTGTCTTTTTTCTAAACTGAAAAGTCCTGGATTCTTCAGCCGTTTCTCCAAGTTTTTTATGTACCGAGCCGACTCTCTACAGGCTAGCCGCAGCTCCGGCTCCATTCCTGTGGGGAGAGGGGGAGGGCCAAATGGTTCCGACCCAGGCTGTCGGAAGGGGCTTTGCGGAGGGGCTGAGAGGCGAGAGCATCCGATGGGTGTCCTCGGAGGGGGTTCCACGGCCAGCAAGGGAGAACAGGCAGGAACACTGAAGGGCGCCTGGCCCTGAAAGCAGGTCTCCGGGTAGAGAAAGGGGAGCCACGCCGGCCAGAGGCCCAAGGCCTTTCCTCTGCCGCGGAGCTTTTCTTTCAGCAACAAGCAGCCGAACGGCAATCAGGGCCGGAGAGGAGACGCCCCCGGAGTCACGCGCGGCCGCCGCCGGCGCCCCTCCCGAGGGTAACGCGGCCGCGAGCGTGCTGGACAGCTCCCCGGGCAGCCTCAGCCCGAGTCCGGATTCCTCGGCTTACCTGCGCCGCAGCGAGGGCTGCCTTGGCAAGCCGCGTTGCTGTCGCGAAGGGAGGCTCGGGGCGGGCGGGGGCGTCCGAAAGCCGCTTTCGCTAAGGCGCGGAGCAGAAGGGGACCGGCAGAGCCCGTCCCCGCTCGGCGCGGCTTCTGGAGCGCGGGCCGCCGGGCTGCGCCGCCTGACTTTGGCCAGCGGCTCTTCAGCGGGAAGCGGAGGCTGGCCGGGAGAGGCGGACAGGGCGGCAGACGGGGGGCAGCTGCGCGGGGCTGGCCGGCGGGAAGGGGCCCGAGCGCGCCTCGCCTCGCCCCGCCGCCGGGAGGGGTCCGCCCCCGACTCGCCCGCCTTTTGCGCCCCGCGCCCCCTCCGTCCTCCCCACTCCTCATTGGCAGCCGCGGGCCAGGGCAGGATGACGCGCGGCCTCCCCAGAGGGGCCGGAGCTATAAATGCCCGTCGGGCACGCCGATCGCCGGTGCCAGCGGAGCGCTGCCGTCCGGGGCGCCCCGTGTGGCAGTGCCGGCAAGATGCCGCGGGGCTTCCTGGTGAAGCGGAGCAGGAGGCCGGGCGGCTCCTACCGGTTGCGTCCTCCGGCCGGCCCACCCGCTGCCCTCCCGGAGGAAGCTCCCCGCGGCCCCGCGCCTTTGCCGGAGCCGCCGCCGCCACCGCGCCCGCAGGAGCCCCACAGCCCGCTGGCGGCTCTCTGGGAAGGCGGCGGCTCCGACCGCGCGGCCGCCCCGGACGCCGAGGAGCCCGAGGCCGGCCCCCTTTCGCCCGCCCCGGCCGAGTCCTTCCCGCCCAGCCCCGCCCCGGCGGCCGAGGAGCGGCTGCCCCGCACGCCCTTGCCCCTGCCGCTGCCGCTGCCCGCCGCGCCGCTCTGCCTGCCCGGCGCTCTCAAGCGGCCGCCCCGCGCAAAGGCGCCTCCGGCCAAGAAGCCCAAGGCTGCACGCAGGCTGAGCTTCGCCGACGAGGTGACAACGTCGCCGGTGCTGGGGCTGCGCATCAAGGCGGCGCCCGAGGCAGGCTCCGAGGGGCCCCGCGCCGCCCGCCCGACGCTGCTGGGCGAGTTCGTGTGCCAGCTGTGCAAGGAGCCCTACGGCGACCCGCTGGCGCTGGCCCAGCACCGCTGCTCGCGGATCGTGCGCGTCGAGTACCGCTGCCCGGAGTGCCACAAGATCTTCAGCTGCCCGGCCAACCTGGCCTCGCACCGCCGCTGGCACAAGCCGCGTCCGCCCGCGCCCGACAAGGAGAACAGCCGCCGCGATCAGCACCTCGGCGCCCGGGACAGCGCCTGCTGCCGCGACCCGCCCGCCGCCCGGCCCTCCCAGCTTTGCGCGCCCGGCGAGGGCGGCCCCGCCGACGCCCCTCCCGGCGAGCTCTTCCTCTGCCCCTACTGCCACAAGACCTTCCGGCGCCAGGCCTACCTGCGCAAGCATCTGGGCACCCACCAGCCCCCCGGGCCGGCCGGCTTCCAGCCCCGCCAGCCCTCGCCGCAGCCCGCCACCTTCCCCTGCCACTTGTGCGGGGCACACTTTCCCTCGGCGGACCTCAGGGACAAGCACCGGCTGTGGCACGCCGTGCGGGAGGAGCTGCTCCTGCCCCTGGCCCAGCCCGAGGGCAGCGCTGCCCACGGGGAGCAGCAGATCTTCTCCTGCAAGCATTGCCCCGCCACCTTCTTCAGCTCGCCCGGCCTCACGCGGCACATCAACAAATGCCACCCGTCGGAGAACAGGCAAGTCCTCCTGCTGCAGATGCCCGTCCGGCCAGGCTGCTAGGACTGCCCCGGCAGGAACGGAGACGTCCTTTGCCAAATGTCCGGGCGGCCCGATGCCCCTGTTCGCCTGATCCACTTTATCGTGCGATAGGATCCCGTCGCCCACCCTGCCCCCGCCCAACTCCTGCCGGGGACCCGAACGAATCCTATCCGAACTGTAATTCCTATGGAAAGTCGCAGTGCATGGGCAAAGGAAACCCTCGGACTTTCAGCGTTCGTCATGCCAAAACGGTTAACGTCTGAGCACGAATCTTCCTTGCTGCCTTATAATGGGGGTTAGAGCGCGGTATGTTCTGTGAATCGTTCCCGGTACGCAACCGTACAGTTTCGGTGAAGCAACGGGACAGGAAGCGAACTGTATCTGCTTCACCCGCTCCGTTTTCCGACCGAACACTTGTGACTTTGCAGTACAAAACTTTCTGGTCTCCGCGAAACACTCTATAGCCATCGGCGTGCCTGCCCGCGTGTAAGCTTGCTGGAGAGAGCAGGACGGTGAGCGACTCCTTTCCTTCGGGTTCCTCCTGTTCCCCCCCCCCCCCCCGGATTGACGTACATTCCGCCACTGTATTTAACGAAAGTGTATTCGTTTCCCCGGGGAAGGAGAGCCGCCAGTCCTCAGCTTTCATTAGTTGACCCTGCTTTTTCAGCCTTGGAGGTTTTAAACCTTTTAATTTGTTGTGAAGTGTTTTATTCGTTGTCTCCTGTATTAAAATATCGCTGGATATTCGTAGCAAAGTCCAAGTCCCGTCCGATATATTTACATATTAAAGACGCACGAGGCGCCCCTTCTGTCTCGTCTTGCTCATTACTGGCTATTAAAAATCTGGATTGGTGGTCTTTTGTAGTCACGCGCCTCTTTTCTGAGTATATTGCCAGTACTCTAAATTTACCGAAATGCAAACTGCAAAGGGAAGAGGTGTCACTCCTCCCCCCTCCAGCTTCTTTCAGTCGTCCAGGATCCACAGGATCATCAAACTAGTTTAGTGAGCTCAAGGGAGTTTAGACTTTTAAAAAATAGCATCCTCCTAATAAATACCTGATCCACTTCTTGAAAACTGAAGGTGCTTCCCAAACCAGATTGCAACATGGCACACAGGTCAGCCCCTTCCAAAAAAGCACATTTTTAACTGGGATAGTGCAAACTCCTACACTGAGCCTGATATAAGGTCTATCAATCCCTGCTTTCAAATCCCATTGATTGCATTTGGCTGCCAGAAATGAAAGTAGGGCTCTTCAAAACGTACTAAAAATATTCTTCCTGAAGTTTTTGTTTTTCATAGTTGCTTCGGTATTCCCGCTTTTTCAAAATTACTTTTGCACAAGCCTTCATACACGACCGCTGCTCTTAATCAACCGTTTTAAGGCTGTGATGTTAAATGGCAGACTAGAGGAGACAAAAACCTGCTTCTTTCAGCCTACCTGCGGAGAATTTTCCAGGTGTCTTTTGCAGGGTTAAAAATACAACATGGAAAAGGAAGAATGATTTTAAGGTGAATTTAATTTTGCATCTCTCCCCTGCCCCCCACAAATTCACTCATATGAGAGATCTTAAAAATCCTCCCCCCCAAATCAGCTAACAAATGTTGCCTTAAAATAGCTAATACCTTAATTATTTGATCACTGTAAGAAAAAAGACCCCCATCTTTATCTGAAATGGGTATTTGAGTAATTTTTCATATTTTGGTAGGAATTTGAACTGTCTTGTGGAGCAGCGAGGCTGATATTTACACAAGGCAGCAAATAATCATGAGAACAGTCTAAGGGCACTTAGCAGTGAAAACTGAAGCCAACCTCACTTTGCTCAGGAGCCCCCCAAAATGGCTAGAAAGTTGCTAAGCAGAAACTTCCATAGAAACTTCCACGGTATCAGAAGTTTTAGGCAAAATTAATTCAACTTGATCACTGCAAAATACTTCACTTGGTACAAGCTTACCAACCGGCTTAAGAAGTTTTAGATTGAAGCCACAAATGGAGAGCTTGTGAATTAGGGTGTTAGCTGTCAAAAACCTTGCTGTAAAATCTCTGCAACCCCCTATCCAAGGTACAAGCCATGACTGCTCTTCACCCTCCTCGCAGAGCTAGGCAAATTGCTATTGATTTAAGCATTTTTCAGTGTTTGTAAGCAGAACACACAGCATACAGAAGATGGTAAGAATAATTTTATTGTATTATTAAATAGCATGTCTTTTCTTCAACCATTACAAATTTGTATATACTACACAGTGAACAAATACATCAATATATATTCCTATAGTTGCCCGAGTGAGGGACAGGTATTTACACATGCAGTTAGTACCAGTGCCATGCTACGTTTTGTTAGAGCAGAATATGGCAAACAACACAGTTGTATGTCTTCTTCGGCAGGAAAATACCTCTGAGGATAGTGGGAGTGTGGGGTGGAATGTGTTTGCGTAGACATCTGCAGCTGTAAGAGCACAGTCCCTTCTTCTTCAGTAATGGTACATAGCTTAGAGCAATAACTGACACAGCAACGTGTTTGAAGATGTGCGAGTGTATATATATTTTACAGAGTTAGGAACAGCCTCATGGCAGGAGGGGGGAAGACTTGCCGACTGTGGCCGTAACTCCCAACTGTAAAGCGAATGCTAGCAGGACAGAGAAAGGGCCGTTTGCAATTCAGCATCAGGATCCTGTTATTGTGCCTGTCCAGGAGTGAATGGCAGTAACAGAGCTGGTGATGGGCCTGTTCACTTGAAAGGGTTTATTTATATCACAAACATACTCTGTACATAATTTTATGCAATTCTGAAAATCACCTTTGAAGAGGATCTTACAGACCCAGCTTCACTGAAAAAATAGTACATTTATTTGCAAATGGTACACTTTTTATCATCAAGAAGGCTGCACAATAAATAGAGTGGAACATGCCTGCAGTCTCCAGCTCTGGGGTGGCTAGCAATCAACCTCAGAGGTTAAAACAAACAGAGTGGTTACTGTTGAATGTTCCACAAGAAAAGGTAAAAGATGAAAAGGACTGCACTGACAAACTGTGGCAGCAGGAACTTTGATTAAAAAAGCTAAAATATTTTCAGTTTGAAATAAAATTCCAATATGGTTTTCTAAAAAAAACCCCTTAAGAATGGGATGACTGTGGGGAAAATACTCTCTTTAGGCATGGGAACAGCCTGAAAAGGTGCTGCAGGTGTCATTCCTTCTTAGGTCTTGTTGGCTGAACCAGAGGAGCGCCGCAGCTTCATAGACATGCGACTCTTGCTAGTTCGGGGAGACATGGGGAAGGCTAGATCGGGCCCGTCCATCTGCGCTGCTGCTGGAACTTCGGACGCCTGAGTCTCTGGGTAGGAGCCTACAGAGAACAAAAAGGATCCCACATATTAGAGCCAATCTGATGCAGTAGAGAATCAGGAAAGAGGAATCCCCCAGTATATAATCAGTCCTTTGTTTGGCACAGGTAGAACAACACTAACTCAGCTGGCCAGAACCATTTCAACACACCCACTGCATCCCATTTAGTCAAGCAAGGTCTGTATGTTCAAGGTCCACGGGCAGCCTAAGTGTAAGCTCCAAGCACTGTAACAAGAAAGCAGGGGTGGCTAGGCTGAGGAGGTACTATAAAGTACCAGACCAGCACCCATTTGCGGCTATACATTCCTAAAGGACTTACAAGTTAGAAGTATTAACAGATCATGCAAGCTGGATACACTACATGGTTCATTATCTTTTTGAAAAGAACAAGAGGAATTTGACAGGCAGACTGGCTGAGATCCCAAAGCAGTAATTTCCCATAGGCATGACCAAAAGGAGAGGGGCAGGAATAGCAGCACAGGAGTTAGATTTGATAGTTATAGCAGCGACAAACATCTATGAGATGAAAAACAGGCGGTGTATTAGGGGGCCAGCTTCTATTAGTCTAAGTATGTGCTATGTTTTCATTGAATCGCAATCTGTCATTTCTTTATTTTTTGGCCACTGCATGGTATGAATTACTTACACATACCCGTAAAGATATATGCCATTTTTAAAAGAACTTAAAGGGAACCAACTGACTAGAGCTGAAGTTTACAAACAAGTATCAGGTAGAAGACCAAGATTTGTGTCCTGTAGCACCCTAAAAGACCAAAAAGATTTTCAAGGAATAAGCTTTTAAGACTCAAAGCTCCTTTGTCAGATATGCATCTGAAAAAGGGAGCTCTTATTCTCTGAAAATCTTGTTGGTCTCTAAGGTGCCACTGGACTAAAATCCTGCTGTTCTACTGCAGACCGACACGGCTACCCACCTAACTATTCCATCCCTAAGCTCAGACACTCTCAGCTACACATTAAAAGCTGGAGACATTCTATGGTTTCCCTACTGCAGATGCAGGGATCCTAGTTCATCTGCAGGACAGATACCCATAGTCACAACAACTACACCTAATGTTTGCTTGATTTCTGCTTTTGAACAGTGATGCAAACATGAAACTTGAGGCAATACTACAGTTAGGTAAATGCTCTGTTCTCACAGGAAGAAGAAGAAAAGTACGTTTGGATCCCAAAATATATTGGAATAAAGTCGATTTATTTTATGAGGTCTAACCCATACATTTGTGGAATTTGCAGCCAAGTGCTGCACAGCAGTCCTTCTGAAATCAGTGCCCCTTCAAGTTGTGCTAATATACCTTTACACTAATTTTAATGGCACTTCCTAATGTATTCAATACATATTTTGATCTTAAAATAATTAAATAATATTCTTCAGGGACATCTATGCCCCAAACTTATTTAACAATTTATTCATAGGCTGATCTCAAAAGAACCCTAATGCTCAAATGAAAGCGTAGTGAAGGTGGAGTGGTTGCTCGTTTTCCTTTCTAACTGCCCCCCACCTGCCAACCACATCAAATAATTCTCAAGAAGGTATCCTGACTTTTCAGGGGATAAGAGGAGCCAGCAGTGGAAAGGGGGTCAGAAAAAGCTTTAATTCTTGTATGGTCCCCATCAAATAAGAGTATGAATATTGAAAAGGTTTAGGAGAAAATGTATCTAAAATGAGTTAGGATGCTGCTATTATATCAACTTTAAAAATAATCTGGATATTTAGTATTGTTATGACTGTGAAAAATGCTCTAATATTAGAGAACCACTCTAAACAAACGTTTGTACTAATTCTATAGTAAAGAAAACCCTTGCGTTTGGGTTTCTGCTGAAGGCAAATAAATCTCAGCACACATTTCTTGCTTTCATTCTGCTAGATTTCCTAAAGAGGTTACTGCAAGCCATGATGGCCGGGTCAGAAGTCTAACACTGCTTTTAAAAGCACACTGCCATAAGCCTGATCTAATAACTCAGATGATATTGCATCTGCTTTGCCCCAACACTTTCTGAAACTGGCAAAATCCTTCCCTTTACTCTTTAAATGGGGACGTTTCTTTTTATGACCCAGGCACTGCATCTTCAAACAATCAACAAAGGCATGAAAGTGGAAAATTTATTATACCTTTTAGAAGAAAAAATATGCGCAAATGTGCATACACACACACACACACACACACACACACACACACACACACACACAGAAAAGGGCTTCCCTTTTGCACACCACACTCCAGTGTTCAAAAGGATTTTTTGTTCTAGGTTTACAAGGAGTCAAAGCATTTCAATGGTGGGGAGCAGCAAAAAAGTGACTGTGGGTGCTCTGCACAGCATACCATTCACAGCTAGCGTGAAAGACCTTCCGTTTCAAGCCTTTGCCCTTTACCTTGAAGTGGCCAATGCTTTCTAGTGGTGGCTTGGGAAGGAGAAGAAATATCACACCATTTCTTTCTTTGTTGAGAATGAAGAAGTGATGAAGGAGAGGTGGACAGAAGTGAGGAAAAGGGAAGAAAGATAAAAAGATAACAGGTGTGAGACGTGAGACGAACAGCAGAGGTTGGAGGGCATTTACAGATGAGTACAGAAAAGAGAAAATCAGAATTTGTTATGTTGCTACTGTGCATGCTAAAGATTTAAAGAAGGATGCGTTAGTATGCAAAAATGAGTCAACGGCTTTGACAATTAGGAAGAATACTCACCGTCTACAGGTTACAAGAAAAAAAGAAAAGAAAAAAGAAAAGAGTTCTATAAAAATAGTTCTGATCCAGCAGCCTTCTTGCTACAAATATGATACATCCATTATATTATAACCATATTTTAAGGTTTCCAAAATCGCACATTACTGCCAAAAGTTGTTACTGTTCACATGACAAGAATTGAAGTCTCCTAACAAGCAGTTTTCTCATTTCATGAGAAAAATAAATTAAGCTCCCTCTAAAATTTCTGCATAGAGAATTCAACCTTAGACCTCACCAACTTGCAAAAGAAATAATGAATGCTAAAACCAAAAGGGTAGGGCTGCGCCATTATTAGAACCAATGGAAACAATATGAAGCACTGAGCATAATTTCAGTTTATCAGAACTTTAAATCAGGATGGATGTTAAGAAAAATACATCGCCCCTCACAACATAAAGGAGAGAGATGCGCAGAGATACTTGCCTGAGCATGATGGGTGTCCCCCCTTATTGGTTTCCCAACCAGACTAAAGAAGTGTTCTGGAGAACTTGCCCAATACTTTATGAGGTTCCAGTTGGTTGTAATAATTTGCAAACAACACTGGGTACAATTCTGTATGCAAAATCATTTCTTTATATTAATAAACAACAAAAATACATTTGGCTTCAGTAAAAATATAAGCCAGAAAATTTCATGTATCAGAGCAGTACAGTTTGAGAGTTCTGTCTGATAACAATGGATGGGTAGATTAATACTTAACATAGCTTCTAACAGGTCCCCCCCCCACTAGGAAGTTATGCCTTTCATGTGTATTATATTTAGATTTGGTATTTCCAAGTAATAATGTGTTCACTGTAATCCAAATTATGATTAACATGAACAGCAACAAGAGTCTTAGACGCTAAAAACATGGGGATGTTTATCGTGGCTTGAAGACTAATGAGCCCAAATTCACCAAAACAAAGCATCTCTTAAATCTGCAGCTAATATTGCTACTCCTCTGGAATAATACTACCAAAATTTAAAACCATGCCCCCTTAGCTGATAAATAAACAGAATCAGAACCAAAAAACAATAGTGATATTGATTAGTTTAGAAGACACAAATTACATAGCCTTTCTGTCAGATTTGATACAGATATAGGTAGTTTGTTAATATGATGGGTTATGGAAATGGGCAGAATAAAACAGTTAACTAATTACATTTATTCTTATTTAGAAACATGAGGTAACAAATTCTAGAAAATATGAACTTCTTGAAAAGCTGGAATTATACTTCATTAATTTCAAGACAGAATATAAACAAGATTGCTTCTGTATATATCATTAAGGAAAACGATATGAACTAAAAATCCTTGAGTTTCTTAGCTTCTTTAAAATATTTTTTAAGAATCTACTATTTTGACTATTTTTTAAAAGGTTTTTATAAAATACTTAATGGAAACCTTTTGTCTTAATCAAGTGGGACTGAACTATGAACTCTATATTCCATTAATCTTTCAAACAGCTCATATATGTACATCTTCCATGTTGTCTGTAAATATGCCAGAAATATCTTTAAATATGCCAGAAAATTAAATTCACTGCGCAATCAGAAAATCATTAAATGGGTATCATCATGATGAGTCATATCTATTGAATATGTTTATATTACACCATTATAACTACCATAAGTACTACTCTTAACTTCAGAGGCACTGGCCCAAGAGAACCCCTTGCCCCAATAGCTGGAGCTATTTTCATGCTCAGATGAGAAATGAGAGGCTACGTTTTAAGACATTTTAACATATATATCTACTTGGAAGTGAAGTAATGCAAGCAAATACCTCTTCTAATGAAGAGTGGAGATAGTGTTACAATGCTACAATTAGAAAGCACAAACTATGCTACAATATCTGCTGATTATTTTTAATATTAAAATCAGATACATGTTATTAACATGAAAACAAAAGAATGAGGTTATACACACACAGATTCTATCAAAAGACACAGGCACATATCAGAGCACTGAATGTGACAATTGGTACCTCTCTAGATGTAATAAAGCCATACATCTAGATATAATAAAGCCTCATTAAATGTAATAAAGCCATATATATCTTTAATGGATTTCAATTCACAATGTATTATTTAATCAAACAGGTGATAACGACAATAATGTAAAAACATACAAAACTTGTGACACAAATATTTTTGTAGATAGCAGCCCCCCCAAAACCAAAACTAAATCAAAATGTTCTGAAAGGAAGATATACTAATCAAAATCTTAAGAGCAAGTTTAATTGCTATCAACGTTTTGATCTCTCCATTGTGATGCTACTGCAAATTTAGCTACCCAATAACATATTTAAGTTACACAGAAGGAACAACTTAAACTTATCATTTTAATTTTGAATATGTTTCAAAAATCCAAACATTTCTTCCTTATATTATTGTACATTGTACTACAGAGCAAGTAATAGTTGAAAAGTCCCATACAATGTGCACCACATGCATACAGAACTATGAGGCTATGGGAATCTTTATTCCATTCCTCAAGACATGGGTTTGCAATCTTGGGGCAAAACAGGACCAACAAAAATATGTAAATAACTCTCCAGAACATAAGCTGTTTTTTTTTAAAAAAATAAAAAGGTTAAAATTGTAGGATTGCCAACAAGATCACTCTCCTGTAATATCTTCAAGCTTTTAAATATGACATTGAATCTGGGCTGAAGTCAAGAATCTTAAAGCTTAAAGATCTAAATCCACGTATTTCCTAATGCCACCTTCTCCAAAATGCATTATCTGGGTTAACAGATTTCCATCAAACAATCAGGCTTAAAATAGTATATTGTAGATAATGCTACAGTGATTAATGGAGATCCTCCTAACAACGATCTAAAATTTTTACTTTGGGGAACTTCTAACAGCTGAATCTCTACCATTTCCCATTCTTCAGCAACACGTGTGTTTCTGAAGAATAACTTTTCCCAGGAAAATCCTTAAGTAAAATTAGGTTTCCTCTATCAGTGTGTGAAAAATTCAATATTGTCTTGGCTGGATAACAGCTTTCCACTTGGTTGCACCCAGATGGTACGTCCATGAACATTTTTCTGAAAACCAAATCCCCAAAATGTTAAAAAGCATTATTTGTTTTACGTCCTTTGTAACCCATCCTCCTTGGCAAATCTTTTCTCAAAGACTAGTATTGCTTGAGTAGGTATTTCTGTCCAATTTGTATGGTAGATAACGTATCATCAGCATACAGTAAGAAGGACAATTCAATATTATTTCAATACTAAGGCAAATTTCTAGTGCTGAAACTAGGAATATGCTGGTGACTGAAGTTCAGAAACCAAACCAAACAAAAACGGCAAACACCCTAGCAAAACATCTTGTGATAGGAATTACATAGGAATTTACTAACTATCCACTAATTCCTACTTTAATATTCATGTGTCAGTTTATAGAATTTTAATAAAAACAAAGATTTTTGTTAATATTGGCACTCAGTTTTTGCCATAGGCAATTGTAATTAATTTTATCAAAAGAAGCAGCAATTTTACACAAGCTTTATACAAATGTCTCATTGGATCTAGCACATATTTGCTAATAATCTAATTTCAGACAAAATTTTGATTAATTGTGCCACTGCTCAACTAACAAGCTGGTTCTTCCATTATAATCTTATGGCTTGTAGCCCAACCTTCCAATTTGTTCCACATTTAGAAGCTGTATCTGGAAGACATAAGGAGTAATAATTTCTGGGGTCATTTTTGTATTTCCTTTAAAAGTTGGTCCAATTTGGGGATGGTGCTAAAAGTGTGTGTGTGTGTGTATTAATCTATTAACTTATTTATTTACCTCATTTATACCTGGCTATTCTCCCAAATGGAGATCCAAAGTGGCTTACATCATTCTCCTCTTTCCTTATTTCATCCTGACACAACCCTGTGGGGCAGGTTAGATTGAAAGTGTGTGAGCAGCTCCAAATCACCCAGCAAACTGTCATGGCAGAATGGGGATTCAAACCCAGGTGTCCCAGATCCTAGTCTAACATTCTCACCACTACATCAGACTGATTTTGCCAACAAGGAAGCCCACCCTTAAATGTAATCTGAAAATAATTCCCTACTGCCTCCCACTTTTTCTAGCATTATTGACTTCTCCACAGAATCTTGTCTTCTCATGATATGACCAAAGTATGATAGCCTTAGTTTTGTCATTTTACCTTCTAAGAAGAATTCAGGCTTGATGTGATCGAATACTCACTTATTTGTCTTTTTGGCTATCCATGGTATCCGCAAAACTCTCCTCCTGAACCACATTTCAAATGAATCAATTGTCTTCCTGTCTGCTTTCTTCATTGTCCAACTTTCTCATCCATACATAGTAATGGGGAATACCACGGTTTGGATTATCTTGATCTTGGTTCCCAGAGAGACATCTTTATCTTTAAGGATCTTTTCTAGCTCCCCCACACCTGCTCTTCCAAGTTTCAATATTCTTCTGATTTCTTCACTGCAGTCTCCCTTTTGGTTGATGATTGATCCAAGGAATAGAAAGTTTTGAACCATTTCCATTTCCTCATTGTCAACTTTAAAATTGCAGAGGAGTTAGCCGTGTTAGTCTGTAGTAGCAAAATCAAAAAGAGTCCAGTAGCACCTTTAAGACTAACCAACTTTATTGTAGCATAAGTTTTCGAGAATCACGATTCTCTTTGTCAGATGCATCTGATGAAGAGAATTGTGATTCTCGAAAGCTTATGGTACAACTTTAAAATTGTGTAACTCCTCAGTAGTCATTACTTTTGTCTTCTTGGTGTTCAGCTGTAATCCTGCTTTGGCACTTTCTCCTTTAACCTTCATCAGCAGTTGCTTCAAGTCTTCGCTATTTTCTGCCAGTAACATGGTGTTATCTGCATATCTGAGATTGTTAATGTTCCTTCCACCAATTTTCACTCCACCTTCTTCTAGATTGAATCCAGCTTTCCTCACTCTGCATAGAGGTTGAACTGGTAGGGAGAGAATATGCATCCTTGTCTGACACCCTTGTCAATTGGAAACCATTCTGTTTCCCCATATTCTGTCCTGACAGTAGCCTCTTGCCAGAGTACAGGTTGCACATGAAAACAATCAAATGCTGTGGCACCCCCATTTCTTTTAAGACTCTCCATAGTTTTTCATGATCCACACAGTCAAAAGCTTTGTTGTAATCTCTAAAACACATGCTGATTTTCTTCTGAAATTCCCTGGTATGTTCCATTAGCCATTGTAAATTTGCAATGTGATCTCTGGTGCATCTTCCTTTTCTGAATCCAGCTTGAATATCTGGCATTTCTTGTTCCATATATGGTAAGAGTCTTTGCTGCAGAATTTTGTGCATCACTTTGCTTGCATGGGAAATTAATGTGATAGTTTGATAGTTGCTGCACTCTTTGGCATCCCTTTTTTTAAGAACTGGAATACAGACTGAGTGTTTCCAGTCTGTGGGCCATTGTTTTGTTTTCCATATTTATTGACATATTCTTGTTCAGATTCTGATGGACTCATTACTGTAGCTTGAAATAGCTCTATTGGTATTCCATCTACTCCAGGTGCTTTGTTTCTCCCAATTGTAGCTTTTACTTCACTTTCTAGGATTTCTGGTTCTTCATCAAAGGACTCTTTGACAAAAGTATCTGTCACCTCTTTTGTATAGTTCTTCAGTGTATTGTTTCCATCTTTCCTTTATTTTGTCCTGATCAGACACTGTATTTTCATGTTGATCTTTCAGCAACCCAAGCCATGGCTTGAATTCCCCTTTGATTTCTCAGATCTTTTGGAACAGATCTCTTGTTTTCGTTTTTTGTTGTTGTCTTCTATTTCTTTGTACTGGTTAATATAATACATTTCTGAAAAGTTGCATTTTGAATTTTAATCCTATTTCTCTCACCTTTTGCTTTTGCTTCTTGTCTATCTTTCGCAATTTTAAGAGTTTCCTCAGTCATCCACTTAGGCTTCTCCTTTCTTTTGGTTACCGGAATAGTTTTTGCACATTCATCCTTGATCTCTGGTTTCAGCCCACAGTTCTTCTGGCTCACAATCAATTAAACTTAGTAGTGCAAATATGTTCCTTACCTGGTATTTAAATTCTTCAGAAGGAATATTATTTAGATTGTATTTTGGCACTGTGATTCTTTTAGTGTTTCTCTTCAGCTTTATTCTAATTTTTCATATTAGCAATTTATGAACTGCAATCAGCTCCTGGTCTTGTTTTAGCAGAGAGAATAGAGCTTCTCCATCTTCTGCTTCCAGTTATGTAATCTATTTGGTTCCTATATCGGTCACTCAGTGATTTCCACGTATACAGTCATCTTTTTGGTTGCCTGCAGCATGTATTAGCAATGAATAGGTTGTTCGCTTCACAAAATTCTATGAGTAGGTCTCCTGCTTCATTTCATGATCCTTGTCCAAACTATGTTTGATTCTGCTTTTTCTCCTACTTTTACATACCAGTCACCTATGATGATCAGCATATGTTGTTTAGATGTAAGATCAATTTCTTCTTGGACACTTGCGTAAAAGTTTTCAATTTCTTCCTCCTCATAATCTGTAGTTGGAGCATAAACTTGAATGATGCGTCTGTTGACAAGCTTCCCCTGAAATGTGATTGCTATTACTTGGTCAGATTTTCTGTTTTCTGTTAAAATGCAAGAGAAACCCCTATCTGAACATTCTAAGTAAATGCTTTCCTAGACCTTAGTCTAAGAAAGCATTTACTTAGAATGTTAACACAACTTAGAATAAAACAGATGTATCTCCCCTTACAATGCAATAAATCTTACTGACTCTGGAAGCCTAATTACCTTGTCATGTCAATAGGAAAACAATGAAAAAGAACCCACACATTCTGTTTCATGCAGAAGGTCCCATTTTGGCCTCGGCTAACAGGTATTTAGGTAACAGGACTGGAAAGAACTCTGGTTGAGATTTTGTAGAGCTGCTTTCAGACAATACTGGAATCAATGGCCATAACTGACGCAATACAAATCAACAATAATATTCTATTAATATTTAACTACTCATTTGTTTGATTCCAGCTCTTTCACCCACATAATTTAAAAAAAATCTGAATACAGATTAAAAAATCTATTACTGGGGGTGACAGTATCATTTTAACACACTTCTATGCTTTTAACTAGGGTAAATATGTATTATAATTACTGATTAGATATTTATTTTTTAAAATGAATTTCATATAGTTGTTAAAATGAACCTGTTGTTGAAAGGGAGAGAGAAGACTGCTTATTTATTGGTTTAACTCAACATTTTGTAATGGATATTTTGGAAAAGTAATATTAAATACTTCTCAGGAATCAAAAGAAAACTTCACAAACTAATTAAAACGTATTTCCAGACCTTATATACATACAAGTAGGTACTGCAAAATAACTCGTCCCAGTTTAGTGATATATCTATCTATTCAGCATTACTTGATCATGTAAAGAACAAGCATAGAAGTCTATGCAACTGTTATAAATGCAGCTGTATAATTTGAGACACTGCTAATCAACTGGTAGAATTAATTAAGCAAGACAACAATGTTAATAAGGGTTCAAGAACAATATTCATTATATTTATTGTACTGTGAAAATGGTTTTATATCTGTTTTATTTTTATCTTTATTCTTAAATGCTCCTATTGCTTTGCACTCTGGCATTCATTATACTGTGTACTAAATTTATTTCTATTTACCGTTCATTTTTAAAGTAAAAACAATGAATACTGAAAGACAACAAGAATGCATTTTTCTTTGAACCACATGCATTTTCAGTTTATTTCTTTTATATCATATTATCAATTCTGTTCCTTTTACATTTCTAGATTTCCATCTATTGTTTTCAGAAGAAAACTGCTCTGAGACTTTTCTCTATTGCAAGTAGGTGAGTAGTGTCAGTGGTAGCATCTGAATTTATTTTATTTCAAGACAGTATAAAAGTTTATCAGCAACAAATGAATTATGTTTCCCTTCCCCTCTCTCATACTGAATTTAAAAAGTATCTCGTAACATCAGAGAAAGACAGTACAGGGTACAAAGCACACCACTGCCATCCAGTACTACTTGTTCATGCTGAGAAACAAAAGGTCAAACACAATCAAGTCTTACTAGCTCAACAGATGTCTCTCCCATTAGTTACCTTAATCCCAGAACCACAGTGTTAGTGTTTCATGCAGACCTGGGGTTAGTAAAGACTAAAACTTGAAAATGTAGTGGTAATTTCTCAATAGTGTGAATTCCCCCCTCTTTCTTTTAGTATAAACAAGAGCAATCAGGAAAGTTTGCATACAACATGGTTACAAGCTTAGTGCTCTAGTAACAGATTAATAAGAACAGAAGGGGTTTTTTTTGGACA
The DNA here is from genome assembly GCF_028583425.1 of Eublepharis macularius. Taxonomy (NCBI): domain Eukaryota; kingdom Metazoa; phylum Chordata; class Lepidosauria; order Squamata; family Eublepharidae; genus Eublepharis; species Eublepharis macularius. The sequence continues at coordinate 49,846,319 of NC_072791.1, read as the reverse complement.
CTTTGTCTTACCTTCTGATAAAACAGAACTGATATTTAATGATCTAAAGAGGGGAAATAAAATAAATGAAATAATCATCAGGAGTTCAAGAAGTTATTTGTACAGGTAGGCCTTGAGTTACTCATATTCTTAGTGATTATTTTATTAGTCAACTGAAAATGCAGTATCTTGTACAACAGATTTTGAAAATGTAGTTTACATGGTGAAACAACCATGCATCTGTGCATATTTTTACACTATAAATATGGTGATAACAGAAAAGCATACATGTTTCCCACAGCAAGAATAAATGTAAACTTTTCTTGAAGATAATATACATCAACAAGGCTGAAAGATTATTCTTAAGTATTTGATGCAAAGAGGACTTTCACAAATAATATGTATCAGATAATTTCGATTTGGTAGACATAGAATCAAATTATATTTCATGAAACACAGATTCTTCAATATGAAAGTCTCAGTCATATTACAGAATATGGTAGAATTAATGTTTTAACTTCTTAGAAATACTGCATTTTAAGTATTAATACACAGAAAGATAATTCTTTATTGTATTCTTACCAGTTTCAGAGGGCAAATGATGGCAGGGTGCTGGGCAGAAAACCTGAGCTGCAAAGTCTTCAAAAGTTGAAGGATCTAGATGGTGCCGAACAATCTCTTGCAGATACCGAGCTCTTTCTTCATAGCTAGTTTTGTTCAAAAGTTAAGGATCAATTTAAAAACCTCAAAAGAAAATAAAGATTAAGTCTTGATCAATTACATATCCCTGTGTTAGAATATTCTTCTTAAGCGGCCAGCCTTGTATAGGCTGTGGAGGGACTAAGTTCCTCCATAGCAGAAACTGTAAGAGAAGCAGATTGTGACTAGGATTGCCTGGTAATGCTATTCTTCTTTTAAAATTCACCAAACACAGTTATATCCCCATTCTATTACCAATGACAGCCATGGTCCTGACAGGAAGCAATTTGGAAACAGAGCATTAAGTTTTAAATTATGTTGTAATTTTCAAGAAACATTACACTAGTCATCCAACAAAACCATAATGTGGCAATAAAGCACATCATATCAGTTTGAGAGAGAATACATTCAAACTACAGTTTGAACCTCTTAAAACAATAAAACATTTAGATTCTGACCGAAGTAATGACAAACTTTTATATGGGCTGTATCCTATCACTCTGCTCAACTAAGCTCAGTGCATTTTGTTGGCACAGAGCAATTATATTGTTAAAGAGTCTCTTTGTCAGCCAGTTGTATTTCAGGTTGTGTCAGCCAGAACATAGTCTGAGTGAAGTGATGGTACACATGTATCTGTATTAATGCCAACCAGCTATACCCTATACAAGGGATGTACGCTTCGGGTTTCTGATTTGGGTAAAATACCCAAATGGGACCTGATCCATAAAGATTCGGAAATCCTGAATCAAAGCTGTCTGAAGCATTTGTAATGCTTCGGAAAACTTCGGGGCCGAATTTAAAGGGCCCCTTTCCTGCCGCTTGCAAGTAGCAGGGCCCTTTAAACAGTCACCTACCCCCACTTACCTTGGCCCTGCCACTGGTGGTAGAGGTGGCGTCAGTGGCAGCAGTGGCTCTGGCCCTCCCTGCCACCCTGCAGGGCTGCGGAGGAAGCAGAGAAAGCCCTTCCTGCCCCTCAATTGGCTGCTGCGGTGGCCATTTGAGGGACAGGAAGGGCCAGAGGAGGCATTGCGGGCGGCAGAGGAGCTGGTTCTGGGTTATCCCAGCCTCAAGCAGGCTGCGGCGGCGGCAGAGGAGCTGGTTCCGGGACGTGGCAGAGAAGTTGGCTCTGGGCTATCACAGCCTCGCATGTGCCGCTACCACCTCCCAACTGATCACCCTCCCCCTCTCCCTGCTGGCCAGGTAAGTGGTTGGGGGTGGGGGTGGGGTTGCTCCTCCTCACTGCAGTATGCTCAAAATCTTTATGGCGCATACAGAAGCAAGTAAATACCAGAATTCCAAAGCGGCAATTCTGGTATCCCCACCCCCACTTTGGGCAAACCCGAAGTGGGAAACCCGAATCTTTTCACAATGCACACCCCTACCCTATACTTTCAAGTATTTATGGCTCTTAAAGAAATTCAAGAGAAGTATGTATTATTTGTTTTAATAAAGCAAACAATTTTAATAATATCAATTCAGACTGACTAATGTATAACGATTCCATGTTATCCCATCAAGACTGAAATCCAGTAGCATCTTAAAGACCAACAAGATTTTTAGGGTCTAAGCTTTTGAGTTAAAGCTCCCTTTGCCACATACCTGGATGCCAGTGTTATTTTCAAATCTTGCATACTTCCAAAGTCAGATTTTATTCTGTGTAAGGTAAAATATAAAATGGAAATCCCAGTCTGGTTTTGAGTTTTTTTTTAAAAAAAAATGCCTTTAAAGCCATTAAGATAAACATGTAATCGAAAATAGCTATTCAATTAGGTCATTGTGGCAATTAGGGTCATAGGATGCCTAAGCAAAGAAAGTATCTGCAAGACACCACCAGCAAAACACTATACTCCTTTCCCTTTCCCTGCATCCTCTCTTGCTGATATTATTGACAAGGGACTGGCATCTTGAAGTGCTGTTGCTTTTGAAGAACCCTCTCCAGGCTTCTTGTTCCAGCAGCCCTGATTGTGCTGTTAGCATAGAGAGTGAGAAACAGAGAGAATATTTCTGCTGTTCATAAAAGCATCTATGGAAATGGCTGTCAAAATGTAGAGCAGCAGGCAGCAACATACAATTATCAAGAAAAGATACCCTGCTGACTTAGTGTCATAGGCTGATTGTGGGCTGAGAAATCAGTTACCTTTCTTACAGAACTTATAAAAACTTATCCTGCTGAACTCAGTGGGTTATTCATATATTACTTACACTAGTCCCTATTTTGTACACAAATCAGCAAAGTAATTCTAAGAAAGACCTTAAATTGAAATTACATGTGAAAGTATAAATTTCAATTTAAGGTCTTTCTTAGAATTACTTTGCTGATTATATTTACAAGCAGGAACCTGTAAAAATTCAGAGGTATCTCCCATCACAACCCTCACTTGGCTAAACCCTCCTATGAAACTTCAACTGTTAGGAGAGGACCAGGATGCTTGAACCTTACAACACAATTTTACTTGCCTTTGTGATCTTTTGAGTGAGCTGAGGTAGTATTTTGTTTGTGAATACATGTGCAATGGAACTGGCCTTAGAGAACATTAGTCCCATCCTTAAAGCAGCAAAGAGACAGCATTGTTCTAGTGAAGAAGAGGTAGTAGCCATTCAGAAGTAAAGGGCAGCTGCCAGTTGGTTGGTAAGAATGTTTGCCTATTTCTTCCCTTCCCTCTTGATGCTTCAGCGCCTCATCAGGTGAGGGCTAGTGTCTCTGCATACTATCTTCCACTGCTGTTTCCTGCTGCCATGAGAGAACCATGCATGTACAATCCTGAACTCTATTAGGGTTTTTTGGGGGGAGGGGGGTATTTTTTTTGAAGAAACAGGGGTTCTTTAACATGGTAGAGTTGGCTTTCTTCTATATTTTATTTTTTTATTCAATTTTTATACCACTTCTCTTCAGTTAAGGTCTTGAAGTGGTTCACAACAATTACAACGGTTAAAAACAATACAAAAATATAATATTCAATAAAAATCACAATAAAACAGCCTAATAAAAACTACTCTAGTTCAAACCCCAACCTATAAAACTCTGCAAATAACATAAACATTGTAGGTAGATAAACTGTACAGCAATTTGCTCTGCCTCACAAAAGAATATTAGATAGCAAAGGCTTGCTGAATCAAAAAGAGTCCAGTAGCACCTTTAAGACTAACCAATTTTATTGTAGCATAAGCTTTCGAGAATCAAGTTCTCTTCGTCAGATGCATGGTACAGAAACTGGTCAAATATAGAAGAGGAGGGGGGAAGAGGGGAGGAGAGAGAAGATGCAGTTAGGGGGGGAGAGGGAGGATGCAACCAAAACATTCCTTTGCTAGTAAATGTAAACATCTCCTTTTGGCGTGGGGATCAGTTGGCTTCAAAGGAGTTTGCCGTGTTAGTTTGTAGCAGTAAAACAGCTAGACCGTCCAAACTAACTACAAACTGCTACAAACTAACACGGCAAACTCCTTTGAAGCCAACTGATCCCCACATCAAAAGGAGATGTTTACATTTACTAGCAAAGGAATGTTTTGGTTGCATCCTCCCTCTCCCCCCCCCCAACTGCATCTTCTCTCTCCCCCCCTTCCCCCCTCCTCTTCTATATTTGACCAGTTTCTGTACCATGCATCTGACGAAGAGAACTTGATTCTTGAAAGCTTATGCTACAATAAAATTGGTTAGTCTTAAAGGTGCTACTGGACTCTTTGATTTTGCTACCACAGACTAACACGGCTAACTCCTCTGAATCAAAGGCTTGCTGGAATAGCTCTGCCTTACAGAGTTTCCAAAATATCAACAGGTCCTGCTGAGCACGAGTGCTTTCTGACAGTGCATTCCAAAGGGAGGGTGCCACAATTGGTGAGGGCCTCTTCCTGGTGGAAGAAAGTCGTGCCACCCCAGGTCCAGGAACCACCAGCAAGCCCTGCAAAGATAAATAAAGCAGGTGGCAGCAGGGAGTAGGGGTCATAATGGGACTATACTGGTGTCCCCTTACCCAGTTCTCACTGACAAGTGTCTGCAGATGCAATCTGGTTTTGAAAATAGATCTTATCCTCCAAACTCAGGACTGCATGCATTTTGCCCCTAATGTGAGAGGAGAGGTGCCATCCAATCTTCAGTACTTAACAGCACCCATTCCACATATCCCAACCATTTCTAATGCCTTTTATGTACTCCCTTCCATGCATAAATATCAACAGAACTGGATGTCTTGAATCCAAGTGAACAATTCCACCTATCCTCTGCACAAAATACCTTTCTTTAGCTAACCTTTCTCCTCTCACATTAGAAAAGTGCATAATTCCTGGTGACTTATTACTGAAGGTAGGGAAGAAACCATTCAGTCTTTGCTTCTCTTTATTTATCCTCCTATCACTAATGTGTGGCACATACTTATTCGATAAACCACATACACATTTTAAATGCTGACACAAGAGCCAATTATTAGGATTAACTAAGACTTGTGTAAAAATAGAAGATAGAACACAGATCAATCTTTCACTCTTCACTATATTTCAGTAACTAAGAGTTAATTTTACTACTTAGGAAAGAAGTATGCAGAAAAGTACTTTGAATTAGAATACTTAACTCAAAATAAACTACAAGATCTTCGCCAGAGTCACTGCTGATACTATATCTGTCCCCTTAAAAGAGAGAGACAGTCTAAAAATTGCTTCTGAAATATCATAAATAGCGATATTAGGACTGGGAAGAATATAAAACCTCTTTGTTGTGCAGGTTCTTAGGTTGTGGGACATACACAAGATTGAGCCTTAACACAGGAGAGTAATATAGCACAGTTTTTAAGAGGCTGTATATAAGTGGTAGAGGATGAAACTGATGGTTGAAGTCTAAATAATACTACATATCTCACAACTTGTTGAAAAGCACTTTTTTCCATTGGGGGAGATTCACAGCTGCTGAATTTTCTGCAGTTAATAGAGTCCTTTGATTCACAGCAGTGCCCCTTGCACAAAAAATACTGGCCTTTGTGTATTACCAGAAACTAATTTTCTATTTGGCTGAAAAGGGAAAAATTGGGTTATTGCTTCTCCCTCCTACAGAGCTTTTCATTATGCCTGATGCACTCAACTTCTAAGCTCTTCTGAGAAAAAAAAATAACTGAAGAGGCAAGAGGTAGAAAAATGAGCTTGTTAGCACATTAGAAGTGAAGTATCTTGGTGGGCCCCAGAAATTCCCAGTGGTGTGTTAACTTATCACTCTATGCATGCTGGCACTGATAGTCTCCCAATTGAGCACTCTCTTTTCGCACCAAAGGTGCTGCCAGGAAGCAAAGGCTGAAGGCCCACAGGAGAACAGCCTGCTATCAAAACAAGCTGTTTTTAAAAGTCTGTTTGAATGGGTAAAATGCTTTATGAAAAGCAGGGTGGAGACACCTACCTGCTTTTAAAATACTCCTGTTTCAGAGGGCTCTAAATGAAACCTTTTAGGTTTATTTTATTATATATAATGCTTATACACAAATAGGACAGAAGTGAAGGAAAGTTAATACTTTTGATGTGACCACATTTGAGGTTAGGGAGCATAAGTTTCAAAGACATGCTCTTTTGTTGATTTTGAAGGGTAGCAATAGGTTTCATTACACAAAGAGAATGCACAGTTAGCCTCACCTAAAACAAGAGAGAACACACATTTTTATTTCAGACATCAAACTAAAATATGTACACTGGACCCTTGTATCAGCAAGTTTCTGTGCGCTGTCTGACAAATTTCTGCTACTCATGCTGAAAAAGCTCAATTTTAGTATCATAAAAGCTTTGTACTTTATTACATGTTAAAGTAGTCAAAGCCAATGTTATTCTCATTCTATATTCTTCACATACATGAGCATGAACAATAGAAGGTATAGCAACACTGATTTCTAGAAACCATCTGTCATGTTCAGTGCTTTGCCCTATTTTGGAATGCCCCTATTTCCAGATGAAGTTGACAGTGAGGTTCATAGACCAGAGTCTGCTTGCTTTTGAGGCTTTCTCTTATCAACTGCTACAAGCTTCAGGACTGGTAGAGAATACTCTCTCAACACCACCACACATACTTCAAATATTCAAAAGCATCCGAATACAGGGATTCTCAAAAAAAAAATCACCGAGCATCTCTCAATTACTATTTCCAGTTTATGAAATTATCTCCTAAGAGATCTGTCAATGCTTGTGATACTATGCAAGACTTTTCTGCATCCTTTATGCTTATTTTCCAAGAATATTGCCAACTTTTTCTATACTAGTGGTTTCCTTCCTATATGTCAATTATCAGCATCTTATGGCTTTGGATTACATGAATTTGAACAAAATCCTTGTTTGTTGGGTAATGGAAAAAAGAAACCATTTTGGCAATGTTGTCCTTTAAAAATATGTACATTTAAACTTGAAAGTATGCTAGTTACCTTGTTCCTTGCTTATTAGTCAGTTCTCCCTCAGCTTCAGATTCTTATAGACTAAACAGATGCTGAAATTTCAGACTAAATTTAGAAAATCAAAACAATTTTATCATTGGTTTTAACGTAGATTGAAAATTTTGTTGTTTTAACTGATTTACTAAGGCTGCAATCCTATATATACTTACTTTGAGTAAGACCAACTGAACTCAGCAGGGGGCTTACTTTTGACTAAGCATGTATAGAACTGGTGTGTAAGTATGTTAGAAATGTTGCTCCTTAATTTTAAACTCTTTCCCATTAACAGGCAAAATGTATCAGAAAATGGTCTACTGTAGCAGTATGCCAAAATTTCAAGTTAAATTCTGCAGTGGGCAACCTGACATTATACAGCAACCACACGCGAGTTATTTTCATTGTTCCATCATAGCTAAATTCTTCAGTACAGCTTATATTCTCACCTATGAAAGAAAGCTGTGATTTTTCAGAGGATATAATGCTGGGCTTTAATCCATTTTATAACCATATTGCCAACTCTATATTGTTTACATTGAGTCTCAATTAAGAAACAAGCCTGACACCTGGTACTTCTTTAGCTGAGTCCCATGGGCTGCCAGATGATTCAAAATCCATAACAGGTGCTATAGCAGTGCAAGCAGAGCCCCATTAAGAGAAGCTAGAGTCAGATAAAATATAGACCATGTTACAGACTTAGCCACTTAACAAATAATTGCTGACAAGAGGAAAGAAAGTGAAATTGTCCCATTTTTTCTTCACTGTTCATTTTAAAAATCAAATAGTTATTGTTATAGATTTTAGAACCGCAGAACTGATTCTGGGCCTTAAACTCATGTTAATAAAACAAGTCTAGCTGTAATCAGAATATGACTAACTAGCAAGCAGTTCTGCAACAATTAATTAGGACTACTTAAGTAAGCAAATTAAAAAGGTTGAAATGCTATACTGCAACTCATAATACAACAAAAATCATTAGCAGTGGAATCTTAGGAGCACTTTCTTGGGAGTAAGCCCCATTGAATAAAATGGGATTGCCTTCTAGGTAGACTGGATTAGGATTGCTCCCTTAAGATTTTAAGAGAAATGTTAACCTATTGAGGCATCGCATTAAGAACTTCTGTAAGCAAAAGTCTTCAAATATGAGTAACATGGATAGGGTGATTTGTGTGCTTTTAAAATTTAACTGTTTGAAAAACACACTTTAGAGCGCTTCTAAAATGGCAGACTATTTAGTTCAAAGTGACCCAAGTAATTGTAGTGGGATTAATTCATAGTAAACTGGAACTAGCTTCCAGGCAGAGTTCCTCTCTCACGGAGAGACTAGTTTAGGTATTAAGCACCTATTAATGATGTCTACATAGAAGCATACCTGAACCTCTGGCACACAGGGATGATTTCTTCGGGTAGGGAGACAGTCTCTCTTTCTTCTTGTCCCCACTGAGTCTGAATGTGCCACCATTTGAGGCGGCAAAGAAAAGAAAGCTGTTCCAGATGGAAACAACAGGTAATTTAGGTGTTGGTCTGCAGTAGATCGACGAGCCCCATCGTGCAGAGTGGTAAGCTGCAGTACTGCAGGCCAAGCTCTGCTCACGACCTGAGTTCAATTCTGGCGGAAGCCAGGTTCAGGTAGCCGGCTCAAGGTTGACTCAACCTTCCATCCTTCAGAGGTCGGTAAAATGAGTATCCAGTTTCCTGGGGGTAAAGTGTAGATGACCCCGTAACAAAAGTCTGCCAAGTAAACATTGTGATGCGACATTCCCCCATGGGTCAGTAATGACTTGGTGCTTGCATAGGGGACTACCTTTACCTTATCTGCAGTAGATCAGCAGGATTTGAGTCCTGTGGCACCGCAGAGACCAACAAATTTTTCAGGGTATGACCTTTCAAGAGCCAGAGCTCTCTTCTTCAGATATGAGTAAAAATTGAAAACCTCAAGCCTTTATATCCCAGCTAGAAGGTGGTAGGGGAGTCACAAGGAAAGGAATCATAATACAAAGGTACAATGCAGCTTGATTAAATGGGAGATGTATAGCAAAGCAGGATGCCTTCTCCCTGGAAAAGAGGCAAGATGTCACTGCTGCTTATCAGCCTACAAAATGGGTAGAATGATGGTATAGAGGAGGAAGGTTTTCAAAAGCTGATAGGCACCAAGCAAGTTTTTTGGTTTAAAATGAAATGTTGAAATGAAATGAGATTTTACTTTTAGTAATCAAAGCTAAGCAAGCATTCTGAAGTATTGAACATGCACACTGACAGAAGACCTTACAAGAAGAAAAAAAAATAAGAAATTTTACAGTGGGCAATTACTTAAGAGCTATCTATATCTAAATGTGCAATAATTTGATTAGATTTCTATTTAATATTGTAATGATCAAGAACACAAAATAGTGATTTTATTACCAGAGAGAGCAGTAACAATACACAGCAAACTGACATTTAAGACTGTGTCATAGTATCTATGATAAGCTGCATATTGGTTTAAACTAATGCACTATATGCCTCTAGGGAATGGCAGGTTCAGAGACTGGATTTTAACTTCAAAATCTATCCATTAATCTTGACTTAAATATAATCTACCCTGCTGCAAGAGGAAGAATGGGCATTCAATGAATTACCATTATGAAATACAGGATTAATATATTTTATCAATAATTTAAGTAGAAACTTGACTATGACCACTACCTATGCTTTCTAAACCCCTAAACCAAGCAAAAAAGAGGTTCATTCACATCAAATGTTAAAACTAATACATTAAGTGTAAGCTATACCCATCAACAATGTCACAGTGTTGTGTCTGTAAAACTCTTTCCCTGAAAAAACAAATCTTCTCCATCAGTTTTAGCTGCCCCACCCTCCCCTGCCAAGTTGTCAAATGCTATCCCACGCTCTGCTGCTCTGGTGTGAATGGGAGGAAAGAGAAACAAGAGCAATCCTATGTCACAGAACAACAAAGCACACTTGCTCAAACAACCTGATTACTGAGCAGACTGCTGAAAAATCAACACACATATATGTCAGTTTCAAAATGCTGGGCACATACATCCTCCATGCAAAGGCACATAGAGTGAAATTGTCTTCTGGTGTGACCTTATATGAGCTTTAGTAAAAATTAAACATATAGATCATCCAATACTTTATAGAGATGCTTTTCTTCAGTAAATGTGTATAAAATTATTGTGCAAGCCAGCCTTACTGAATATTAAATCCAAGGGCCGGGGGTGTTTTGAAGCACATTAAAGAACAATCAAAGTTTATAATGAATAACTGTTTCAGTGAATTGACAGAGAAAGTCTGATGTTCTGGGACGTATACAAACCAACTAGTATTGTTTTGAAACCACTGTCTAAAGTACCTGTTGCATTCAAAAAGCTACATTTTTCTGTCCTCAACAGATATTTTAATCTGAATGAAAATATTTTGTAATTTACCCAATATTTAATTCAATATTGAAACTGTTATTGCTTGGCAAATGAGAGGCCCATTGTTAATAACGAGTATTTAAAATAATGAGCTCATCTCAATAAACTAAGCCATTTTATTTGCTCCAGAAACTGGACTGTATTTTTATGCAGTATCCTGTAAAACACACCCATGTAACATGTGGCCACAGTAAGCTAAACTTTTATTACCTACCAGATGCTTGAACTGCCTTGTCACAAATGAAAAAAACAAGGAGTATTTCACAATTTCAGACACACGGTAGACTACAGTATATAGCTGGGATGCCAGGGGTATCTCACAGGTGCATGTGGTGCCAGCCTATTCTACGAGATTGTTTTCTGAAACAGGAAGCAAGCAATCTAAGATACCGAGGAACAGTTTCAGAGGTGGTGATGAATGTGGGAGGAACATGGAGTATGAATTCTCCACTATTCCACAAGAATAATGTAAATCAGTGTAAAGCACATTGTGCCTCACTAGCAAATGCTTGGTTGTGATGAGTAAAAATGTAAGTAATCTAAATTGTCCAGCTGTAGATTCAAGACTTCACAACAGTGCTTCATTTTGAAGTGTATTACCAGATATAAACTCTTCTATAGTTCTTTTTAATTGCCAAAGGAGACTGTAAACATTCACAGGTAATATGAATTTGATTACAAATTCATAAGTGAAACTTGGCTCCCCTCACAGATTCCTTGTACCTCATGTTCTTTTTATACTGTTATGTTGTCATAAGAGGATCATGTTTTCAAAAAGCCTTTGCAGGCAACAGTCAAAGTATTTCATTTTTGTTTATTACTAAAAAGCTGGTAGTCTTTATGCAAAAACAGCACAAAAATATAAATCTTGACTTCATTTTTTTGCATCCTTCTTTTGAACACCAATTAGTAAAACAGCCCCTTCCCCCCTCCTCCCCAAAGCTGTCAAGCTGTTCAGAGTAGTTTGTAACACTACAATAGTACTATTGTGAACCGTGCCTAGGCTTCCTTCCCACAGAGAGTTAAAATGGGCAGTTCCTGTTGCTCGTGATTGGTGTCCAGTGAAACAATATGCAGCCAGGTTTTATCAGCTCCACGCCAAAAAAAGTGAAGCCAGGGAACCGAAGCCTTCATATCATGCTGAACCATATGCCAACCCTGCTGGCCCCAAAGGTTTATCACTGAGAATCAGGATCCATCATGTCCCCTGTGAAATTTCACCTCACATACCTTCTGTGAAATACATGGCTTTGCTGAAAATTGAACCTTTTCACAATTGGCAAGAACAGATGGATGGTAAATGGGGTTTGGCAACAGGAATTAAAAGATTTTAAAAGCTCATACTGGTAATAAGTAGAAGTACTCCACACAAAAAGGATACATTTGTGACCTTTATCTTTTTATTTTAATTAATTGCTAAGAGGAAAGTTTTTTTAAAAAAAATTCTCCATCTCAACAAGAATATTAATAAGTCATAGTAATAGAACTCTCTGTACGTTAATGGAGATTACTTCCATGCAAAAATTAAAAAATCTCCAATAATCTCCAATAACCTTTACTAAAACTAGAATATGTAAAACATTTTTTTGTGATTAAATATGGCTCACAGAATACTTTAAATAGAATGTTCCTTTTTGGTTTAACTTAGGTACCAGTCTAGCAAAGCAGGTTTAACTGCTTTTTCTCAATATAACCATTTTTCTCAATTAAAAACAAAGTTTTGCAATCAATCTCAAAACCTGCACATTTCAGTTTAGAAAACCTGTCGGTGATCATAACTCTGTGTATACAGAGTTAAAGAAAAAAATTGTAAGATGTTAAATTGTGAAAGGCTTGTGAAATAGTTCAAAGACCTCAACTACTAAAGTAGTTAACATAGACAACATTCTTTTTCTACTTAATGCGAGACATACAAACTATTTAAGTAGAGCATAGATGCGTTACTCTCAACTAGACATGGGCACGAACAGCATTACGAACAGAAAAAACCCACGAACAGCCCAATCTGCTGTTCGCGAGCAAGCTGTTTGTGAGGCCCCATCCTAAACGAACAGGTGGTTGTTAAAAGCCTTGTTTGTTGTCTTCGGCAGCCGTTTGGCAAGCCAGACAGTCTGGTGCCAGCTGCAATCAATCCATTTGGCAACTGGAGGGAGGGACTGAACTCTGTCTGAACTCCTCCTGTCTTTCCTTCTGGCTTTAGCCCTTCAAAGTACTTCCAGCAGAGAGTCCTGTTTTTGCCACTGTGAAGAGAAAATGACAGCCAACGGGGAGACCCATGGATTATGCCTTTCCCGGGGTGCAATCTCTCTGAAACTTGGGGGGTCTTCAGAGGACAGTGAGGACTATGTCCCCTGCAAATTTGGTGGGTATTGGAAATTGGGAAGGTCAGTTTGTGGGATGTTTAAAGGGCCCTGCTCCTTGCATGTGGCAGGAAAGGGCCCTTTAAACTATCAGCTGGCAGGCGGGAATCCCCCCCTGCCGCCTGCCAGCTGATAGTTTAAAGGGATCTTTAAAGGGCCAGGTAAGTGGGTTTGAGGGGAGGGGGGCTAAGGTTTTTTTGGGGGGTGGGGTAGTTCTGGCCCCCACGAACAACGAACAACAAACATGTCCGGGAACAGTCCATGTTCGTTGTTCGTGGATGGCATCGAACAACAAACAGGATGTTCGGGGTTTTTTTCCCGTTCGTGCCCACGTCTACTCTCAACTCCCTCTTTCTGTAAAACAATGCTCATGATGACTTATCTCACAGGATGCTTAACATTAAACTAGAAGTAATATTAAGCAATCTGGACATTAACAGTGCAATCCTAAGAAGAGTTACTACAGTCTAAGGCCATTGAAATCAGTAACTGGAGTAAGTCTTCTTAGGATTGCACTGTAAATTTATTATGGACTGGAATAAAATGTTATTAATGCCTACATTACAAGAGCAATCCTATGCATAATTACTCTAACAGGCTATTAGATTGGAGGGGTTCTTTACAGGAGTGCACAGTTTGAGTACTATTTATTCTGCTGAAAGCAGATGATTCTTTATTGTAATATTTCTTAATAAGAGAAAAATGCTATGTAAAAAAAGTGGTTAACCATATGAAAACTGACAATTAAACATTAGTGATAGATATCCGAAAGACTAACACAGATCCTAAAAATGAAAATAAGCACCACTGATTTCAACAAAATTAATGTCAAGTCAGAATAAGGTTTCTCAGTCCTTTCAAGCTTTTCTCCCAAGCAAGCAAACAAAGGAAGCAAGCAAAGAGAGGCTTGGATCCAACCAAACATTTCTATTGTCAAAAGAATTTCTGTCAGGAAAGCATGATTTGTCTTCCCCCTCCCGCCGCAGCTCAAGGTGCATGCTGCAGTCAGTATGGTGTGGTGGTTAGAATGTCAGGTTAGGATCTGGAAAACCCAGGTTTGAATCTCCACTCTGCAATGGAAGTTTGCTGGGTGACCTTGGGCCAGTCACACGGAGTCAGCCTTACTTAGCTGAAAGAGTTGTTGCAAGGATAAATTGGAGGAAGGGAAAATGTTGTAAGCTACTTTTGGTTCACATTGGGAAGAATAGTGATGTATAACTGAAGTAAATACACTTATTCCACCCTGGCATTTATGTTGGGAGAAGTTGGAGGTCTGCAGTGGGCAGGGGAAATTGGCAAAAAATCACCCCTCCTCCATCAGTGGAAATCCTCTATGGAATCCAATCCAGAAGCATTTCATACAGTGCCATATATGTCCACAGCATATGAGCCCTGGGCCAGTACAAGAGGATTAAAACGGGGCCTCCAGATACCTCCTAAAACCTAGACAAACAGGAGATGCTAAGGTTAGAAGCTCCCATATTATCCTGGCCTCTCTTCAGCTTCCATGATTAGCACAGAACGTTACATCTCTGGTTCTGGGAGAGAAATATTTAGGATCAATCTGCTTCGGATTCCATTCCTTTTCTTGAACCTGACCACTGCAAAGTATCTTGTGCTCTCCCATTACAGTTGGAGAACTACAGAATCAGAAGCTTAGAAACACAGTCTGAATTATATGAAAACATCTAGCAATGATTTTAAAAAAACAAGGAACAATGCAGGAACAAAACTGCTGGTTCCTTCTAGAGTTTATGAATAACAACAACAACAACAACATTTGATTTATATACCGCTCTTCAGGACAACTTAATGCCCACTCAGAGCGGTTTACAAAGTATGTCATGACAGATTAGTACAATCAATCGATTTTACTTGATTTATGTTTGGCTCTTTCATGTCTTTCCAACATATTTAGCTCCTCAGACAGAAAACCAGAATTTCTCCTTGCAAGATGGAAAAACTATGATGTGACAATATTAATTTTTTTACTTATTTAAAAACATTTCCTCCTGAGGAAAACCAAAAGAGTATTGTTGTGGGAGGGGGAAAGAAACATAATATATTTACATGACCCTTACTCAACAGCACAGCAAGCAGACACAGATAATCAATGCATAAATCCTTAAATAACTTTCAAAAGTGTAGGCAAACAATCTAGACGGCAAACACAGACAAGAGTTTAAAAACTCAATCAGTGGTCTCTACTGGCTAAATTCAAAGGCATTTGTGATGCTCTGGAATTAGTCATTAGAAAAAAAATCCTAGTCTTTCAACAGGTAACTAATAAATGACTCAGAACAAGCCTACACTACACCTAAGCTCCAATTGTTAAGCAGCCCACTGCCTACCTGTGCTACCCAGTGCTGTTTTCTCTCTCTAATTGTATGATCAAGCCAATAAATTGGTTTTGAGGGACAAAAAAGGACTATATAAGTGCCTACCATGACAAAACTGGAGGTTGTAAGAAAATGCACTTTAGTCACAAGTAAGGCAAGACAAGACAAATGAAAGAGAGGTATCAAAGCCTGAAAGACAGTCATCAATACTGACAGATTACTGTAATTCTGGCTGTCAGGATGATCGATTTAAACAGCATATGCCAATCAATATTCTTGTAATTTACTGAAAAGCATTAGATACATACTTAGCCAAAATGTGCCCAAGATAAGCCCCAGAATACTTTTAATGACCTTAAATCACACAATTTATGCTTTGGAATCTCAGGTCTGTTTAGTGGATAGAAAATAGCTTACACAATTATTGGCACAAGATATGTTTAAATTCTTTGGCCATTTTCATTATTCAGGAGCTTACTGTATCACTTATGATATGCTTTTTCCAAACTGCTTATATTTCTGGTTGAAATCTTTCAAAAATATCACTTAGATATCAATGTTTAAAAATGTATATGTAACTATTGTCTCTTTCTTGGATTTCCTAATATTTGGAAGTCCTAAGTGACTGGCTGTTTCCTGGGAATCTGCTGCTGAAAGATAACTGCCTTCCATTAGAAAACCAGCCTTTACCACAGATCTTTAGTTTGAAATGTGATTGATTAACATATGGAGCAAATTTGCTGAATGGTGTATCTTTAGAAAGGAGCCTCTAGGGAATGCAACTGAATAATGTCTGCAGTATGAAGTGCACACACAAGCATCCATACAGAAGTTGACACATGTACAGATTCTGCAGCATAAACTCGTTATTTCGAAGCAAATTTCACTTCAATTTCTATTAAGCAAGGGGAAGTAGCATGACATATTCCTTTTATCCTCCTCATTCTTCACTGATATGATACAGGGTTCCTCTCTCCCATCCACAAACCCAATCATTGGGGCATACTATTTTGATAAACAAAACAGAAGAAGTTTATCATGTTAAGAAAACCTGGACAAAAATATGTAACCAAACTATAAAGCACTGCCTTAAATTAACTGACCTATTGCACACATATACACACACACAGGCCTATTCAATGGGAGCTTACTCCCAGGAAAGAGCTCTTGCAATTACCACTAGTCCAGTTGAATTTATAACTATTTATATTGAATATACTCCCTCAAGATAATTTTTCTTTCTTTCTTAAAAAAGAAATGTACTAATAAAAATAATTTATTTCAATAAAAGAATTAGCATATTTAAACACTGAGGAAAGTTTGGGGGCTAAAAGGATACAAGTTTTGGTATAATGGGATGAGTGACTTCAATGCTCTGCTTGCATTTATAGCTGTTGCACGAACCATAATAGGAAGAATTTTTCCATTCACAATAGCACCATCGAACAATGGACCAAAGAATGGGACCTGAATCAGAAAATAGGGAAATTCAGCTGTTAAATGATGCTCTTCTCTTACAATTAGTAATCAACATTAACAAAGGATTATTCAAACAGATCATTTTTCTCACCTCTGGTTAGTCAATCACAACAGTTATTCAAAATATTCTAAGAGATATTTTATCTTACATAAGTATGCCGATACAATTACTTGATATTCTCAGCAAGAAGTAATTTTTCTCCTTATTTTGCTTTCAGAAGTATTTGAATAATTTATTTTATTCAGGTTTAGGTTAAGGCCAATAATAGTCATGTACATTATATTCCTAGAGGTCAAAGTATGGGTAAGATTAGAGCAGGAACAAATTTGCTGAAGGGCTTTAAAAAGACAGCTGGTGAGAGTTTACATTTGTGCATTCAGACAGAGTAATCTTAACACACAATGAACAAGTAAACACAGTCACTGTTCAGATACTGCCACGTCCCTGAAGGAAGCTAAGCAATAGCATAATATGGGACAAATTTTCTGTTGTGTATATGTGTTAACGTCATATGTTCTGACCCAAAGATTCACATGTGCAACAATGGGCTACATGCATCTAGCCACTCCAACAGTGGTTGGTGCCACCAGTTACGATATGACAGCTGGAACTATACATGGAGTGCTGCATTCCTCATCTACTGATGTGTGCTGCAGCAAAAGCTAATAGCTGATGGGGATGTCCAGCAAGAGCTTTTGCACATGTGGTGCTGTGTTACAAATGCAGCTCCTAATCAGTCAATGAGAAAGCTGCTGCTCTACACATAAATCCTTTACAGTAGTCAGATGATGGTAAGTATGAAGACTAGTGGTGGACTTGATTGATACAGGCAATTGTTTTTGCTTTTCACTTTCCTGCACCTTTCCTGACTGCCATCTTGACATAAACATGGTTGCGTTTTTAGCAGTCATAAAATTAAAATCTAGATCCTTTCTTCTTGATTCTGTGAAAGTGCTCTAACTTCTTATTCATTTTGCACTCCATAAACAAACACTATAGATGTGTAGAGGACAATGGGAAATGAATCATTTAAACTAGCAGGGTGGGTTTGCGGGGGGGGGGATAAAGGCAGATGTCTAGGCTCCCCCCCCAGCAGATGTCAAGTCCCTCCAAAAGGGGGAAGAATATTTTAACTATTTCATTTTATATAGTGTGCAGACACAGCCAGATGGTCCTGACTTGAGGATCCCAGAAAAGGAGGTAATAGCTTGCTTCCATGGCAATTCATGCTTCCTAGAGCCCTCTCTGTGATAACTTTAATAGAGTATACAATAGGGATGCTTTCTTCTATCCGCCTGAATTTTGGCAGAGAGGTTCTCTTTGGAGATGGGTGCAATCTATAAGAATTCCATCCCAACTGAAGGAAGAAAAATACATTGGGAAGTGTGTTTCCTATTGAAAACAATAGAAATGGGTATCAGATTAATTTTTAACGCTACTAGCTTTATTTCCAATATTTAAAAACTCAACTATCAGTATAGCTACTGCTAATGAGAAAAATAAGGTATTTCACTACAGAAATATACTCCTTTGGCTAATTGAGCATTTCTATACTTATCAGCTCCAGTCTTGTTCGTTTTGGGCAGTAGCATACACCATGTTCCATGCAAGACTTCTGTGAATAGAACAAGTTCATGGATGCAAATCCTACCACCTTCCCATTCTTCCAGTAACCTCCTACATCTGAAAAGCTATTGCTAAGAGTTGAGGGATCCTCCCAGGAAAATATACCATGTAGCCTAAAGGATTGCAACAAGAAGGAGAATAGTCTGGTATCTCTCCCCACTCTGCTGCACACTTACTCTTGTGGGAGCACCGGCAGGTGATGGACAAAATGGGAGGCAATAAAAATTGCTTCTGTGAACTTGTACTATTTGCAGAAACTTGTATCTAA
Source organism: Eublepharis macularius (assembly GCF_028583425.1). Classification (NCBI taxonomy): domain Eukaryota; kingdom Metazoa; phylum Chordata; class Lepidosauria; order Squamata; family Eublepharidae; genus Eublepharis; species Eublepharis macularius. The sequence goes on along the minus strand of NC_072791.1, from coordinate 49,827,760 downwards.
TCCACAGTGTTAAAGCATGACAATATTAAAGGAGAAAAGGGAAGACAGCTGAATTCAATCTATCTTCTAATATCATCTTGCCTCTCCCAGGCTTCAGATGCTAAAATGCAGTTACAGAGAAAGCAGAGACACAATTGTACTTCTGCAACAAGGGAAGATGGCATTTTACTCTGCAATGCTACCCAGTACCCACCCACCAGCAGCTCTCTTACAAAACAGCTCTCTTACTCCATACAAAGGAGTAATTTTGTGGAATGTCAATTTGCAAACATTTTGTTTAGGAGCCTTAAACCGCTTTCTTTTCCTTGTCCTGCTCAGAGTGCTGTCTCAAGAGGGCTGCCTCTATTAATGTTAACAGCTAAACTGAGCTAATGAATCAATCTGCCATTGTGGAAATCAGAATAGGTTGCATCATAAACAATCTAGCCATTGCACGAGGAAAATAAATCTTTACCTCAGGTTTTTTCATAATCTGGATACTGAACATGTAATTCTTCATTGGATATATAACAATGAGCACATCTCCAAATTCTGTAGGAATTATTCCTCTTCTGTAGTCCCGTGTATGCTCTGACCAGACAATGTGAACTTCATCATTTCCTAAATGTCTTAGCTGAGATAATAGAAACAATATTTTTATAAATATAGAATTATCTAAACTCTGGATGAAATTAAAGATTGGTGCAACAAACAGTAACAGCTGTGGAAAATAAGTGTAAAATAACCTGAATCTATTTTAGATTTAAACAAGTGTGTTTTAAAGACTGGGTTATAATATTTGAAGTCTGAAAGATACCTTTAAAAATGACACCTTGGCCTGCACTAAAACAAACTAATTTCATGCAAATACTACAGCTGCCTGCTAAAAGGGCTTTTGATTCAGCTTATGCTCTTCAGTTTAATTTGCCAGCTTTCAGTGTTGGTGCATCACAAGCTAATGGAGAACATGCTTCTAAAGACAAAACCTTTCAACATAAAGCTAAGATTCACATGTAATGACAACCTGAGGTTTGTTGTTACAGGAATGAGCTTGGGAAATCCTCAGGCTTAACAGCCACCTTTCCTACCCTTGTACACAGGCAAAAAAATTAAATACTTCCACTGGAATCCAGAGTTCGTTGTTTTGATCAAATCATACGCTATGGTTTGTTTTTGGCCCTCCAAACCAGGATTCCAAAAGGCAATTGAGCTATGGTGCACAAGGCAAAGAATGAACCATGGGTCCAGCCAACTGCCAATGGAGAGTTCCTGTACTTCCCCTCCCCTTAGCAGTCCTTTATGACCTCTGAAAATATTATTCCTGCCCCTGAAGTTGAGAGATGAAATTCTAACAAAAGAGTGGGCAATTAGTTTCCTTCATCCTCCTCCACTGCAACCTCCTGTACTACACCATATATGTCTGTTGACTCCAAGGATGATAACATGATATCATGATATCCAAGGATGATAACAAAAAGGGTTCAGGGTAGGGTATCTGTGTGCTTTCCACCAGCTGTTGGCTGACTCCAACCCATGGTTTATGATTCAGATAAATCAACTGGATATGGTTTTTGCAAAAATGGTTATGATTTTTGAATGATGCATGGGGGAGGGACCTGGGGGAAGTGCATGAGTCGATCCCCATTTGATGGCTAATGGAAGTTAATTAAGGGTGGTTGTTGTGGGTTTTCCGGGCTGTATTGCCGTGGTCTTGGCATTGTAGTTCCTGACGTTTCGCCAGCAGCTGTGGCTGGCATCTTCAGAGGTGTAGCACCAAAAGACAGAGATCTCTCAGTGTCACAGTGTGGAAAAGATGTGGGTCATTTGTATCTACTCAGGAGGGGTGGGGTTGAGCTGAGTCATCCTGTAAGAGTTTCCCCGGGTGTGGAATGCTAATGGCGGGAGGCTTCACTGTATCCTGAGGAGGTTCTTTTGCATATGGATTGGTGCTTGATGTGCTAATCTTCTCTGCAGGGCTATTGTCGAGTATAGAGTGTTTTGTTAGCCTGGTGTTTTTCAGAACTGGAAACCATGCTCTGTTCATTCTTAAGGTTTCTTCTTTCCTGTTGAAGTTTTGCTTATGCTTGTGAATTTCAATGGCTTCCCTGTGCAGTCTGACAAAGTAGTTGGAAGTGTTGTCCAGTATTTTGGTGTCCTGGAATAAGATACTGTGCCCTGTTTGAGTTAGGCTATGTTCAGCCACTGCTGATTTTTCAGGTTGTCCAAGTCTGCAGTGTCTTTCATGTTCTTTTATTCTTGTCTGGATGCTACGCTTTGTGGTCCCGATGTAAACTTGTCCACAGCTGCAGGGTATACGGTATACTCCTGCAGAGGTGAGGGGGTCTCTACTGTCTTTTGCTGATCGTAGCATCTGTTGTATTTTTCGGGTGGGTCTGAATACTGCTTGAAGGTTATGCTTTTTCATATGCTTCAGGTTATGCTTCAAGCAGTATTCAGACCCACCCGAAAAATACAACAGATGCTACGATCAGCAAAAGACAGTAGACTTGGACAACCTGAAAAATCAGCAGTGGCTGAACATAGCCTAACTCAAACAGGGCACAGTATCTTATTCCAGGACACCAAAATACTGGACAACACTTCCAACTACTTTGTCAGACTGCACAGGGAAGCCATTGAAATTCACAAGCATAAGCAAAACTTCAACAGGAAAGAAGAAACCTTAAGAATGAACAGAGCATGGTTTCCAGTTCTGAAAAACACCAGGCTAACAAAACATTCTATCCCCGACAATAGCCCTGCAGAGAAGATTAGCACATCAAGTACCAATCCATATGCAAAAGAACCTCCTCAGGATACAGTGAAGCCTCCCGCCATTAGCATTCCACACCCTGGGAAACTCTTACAGGATGACTCAGCTCAACCCCACCCCTCCTGAGTAGATACAAATGACCCACAACTTTTTCACACTGTGACACTGAGAGATCTCTGTCTTTTGGTGCTACACCTCTGAAGATGCCAGCCACAGCTGCTGGCGGAACGTCAGGAACTACAATGCCAAGACCACGGCAATACAGCCCGGAAAACCCACAACAACCATCGTTCTCCGGCCGTGAAAGCCTTCGACAATACATTAATTAAGGGTGTTTGCCTTTGATTTCCATGTACCACACAAGTAAAAGATGGAAGTAGGGAGCATAAGAATGCCATTATTAACTAGGGTTTGGCCCATCACAAATCAGCTGAGGTTTGTTCATGAGATATGAATACAGCCTAAAGTTAGGATATCTGAGGATGTTTAAGAAGATTGCTATTTAACTGAGCTATAAAAAACAGAATAAAGCTTGATCGAGAGTCACATTTTAAAAATCTAACTGCAACACAATGGATTTTCCAGTCTCCAAATGACTGAAACAAAACATGTTTCCCTTGGCAACTATATAGATTTGTTAGGGTCAATAGGTTTGCAATGATCAGACTTATCTAAAATAACAGGACTTTGGTACGATTTCGAATGACCGTTTTTAGAGTTAAAATTCATTTCTAGTATAACGATCACACAATGCCACTGTCATTTCCATCTTAAAACAAACTTGCGTTTTACACATGTGCCTCTAATTTTCATTAAAGCACCTGCATGCTTATGACTGCAGCCTCTAGTTTACATTTGCTACATGATGAATGCAGCATCAGATAGTGACATGCATCTACGAATGAAAGATGACACAAATACCACAGAATGTCCATATACTCTTACATCACTGGACTCACTGTACATTTTCAGCTGCGTATTACTAAGCATTCAATAAGTGTAATGGGAAATTAAGCAGGACGCTTACTTGAACTTCAAGTTCAAGCTTCAACCCTTACTTGAACTGAAACAGAAAGAGAAGCACTCCACATTTTTTGAAGTTCTTGGGAGTCCTTGTACAATATGAAAGAACAGTCTATAAACTATAAGCACCCCTTCCAATGTTATAACTAAAATTGCCTGTTTCTGAAGGGACAATAATCTGTTTCACAAAGTAACCTTGTTCACCACAACACATCCATTCCTACAGTGTTTCCCTTGGAATCCCCTCCAATAGTTTCAGTTCTCTCTCTCTGCTCCCTCTGGTGGCCAGACCAGACCTATGCTTGCCTTTCTGAGTATGTTTGCCCCTTCTTCATATTGAATGGGGGAGCTTAGGGGATGGCACCTCCATCACACACTATATTCCAAAACGTATTTCCTAGGGGTGTGTGTGTGCAAAAGATGAGGCAAGAAATTTATTCTGGGTTATCAGTCTGGGTAGGGAATGGAAAGCATCACTTATGAGGATCTCCTGTCTGGTAAATTCCAGAAGTGGCGCTCAGAAGTTCATGTTCTCTTTTCTATGGGAGTTATTCAAGTTATTCTGTAGGGGTTCAGTTTTTTCTAGTTTTTTTATGCTTTTTAATAACTACATGAACAAACCAGGAGATATTCAATATTTTGCAGTTCAGTGTCATCGATACCTGATGATACAGATCTCTCTCTTTCTCTAATCCCAGTGAGGCTGCAGAATCCCCCAAACAATGTCTATAATCTGTAATGGACTGGGTGAGAACCAATAATTTGAAGCTCACTCCAGATAAGACAAAGATGACAGTAGGGTTTTTTTTTTTAAGATCAGGCAGTTAGGGTTGCCAGGTCCTCTTACACTCCTGGTGGGAGTGGTGGTGGGGACCTTGCATTTACTCTGACAATCCTGTGTGTGCTCCTGGGCAGGTGCAATGACTCCCTGCTGGCCTGGAAGGTTTCCCCCCCCCTCCCAATCAGCTAGGTAAGTGGTGGTGGGGGACAGAAGCTGAGACTGGGGTATCCCCCATGCCCATCAGGGGACCTGGGAGAAGAAAGATGAGTACAAAGGTGGCCTACTCTAGCTGGGACCCCAATGAGAGCATTTTGCAGCCTGGTGAGACACCTAGACCAAACACTTAATACACAGTGACAGCAGCAAAGAGTGCCTTTCATCTTTGCTTGGCAAGTTGCTGTACTCTCTCCTTGATGATCATAATCTATGCCTCAGTCACCTCAGAACTAAAATACTATACATGATGAGACTACTTTCACAGAGTAGAGCAAAAGTTGCATAATACAGCAGTCAAACTACACATACAGTGGCTAGAGAGGACAGAACACAAACTAGTCCTAAAAATAATGAATCCCCTCAAGCCCAATTCAAGCTGTTTTTGACTTTAAAGCTGACACAATATGTGATCCCTTGTTATCTGAAGGAATAGATGCGGCAGTGGGGTGTCTCATTCCCACCCCCACTATTTCCTTTTTCTCTTCCCTGAAACCCCTCAAGCCTTTCCTCTTTCTGTGCTTCTCTCTCTCCTTTCCGTACACAAATCAATGGATCTTTATTCCTGCCCTCTTCTGCTTTCCCTCCTTTCTTTCCCCTGGAAGCCTCTCTTTGGGAAAACTCTGTACAGGCCCATGCGTTGGGCCAGTGTCTGGGCCCAGTTGAGTGGTGGGACCACCTCACTTTCCCCTGTATCCTGCTGCCCATACACTTTCCGCTTTCCCCCCTTGGCAACCCCCATAGCCTCCCCTTTCCAAGCTTCCTTTTCTCCTTCCCAAGAAACTTGTTACAGAGTGCAACACCACCAAAAGAATATACAACCATTTATAAAAACCTGAGATGTTGCACAGAAGAAAAATGGTCTTAATAATCCAATAGACTCTGCTTAGGTGTTATCTAATTTCAGTTCTGAGTACAACTTACTACAGTTTGACCCATCCTAGTCTAAATTGGTGACAAAACTCTGCAGCAGAAAACAGGGCTATTTATACTCTTCTCCTTTGTGTATAACCAGTCTTTTCCACCCTTCATAGTTCTCATTGTGGGGAACAGCTGTTAATGTAACAGGCATTCAATCTTGGCGAGTACTAGTAAGAAAAGTAGTAACAAAATAAATATTAAGGTTACTTAAATTATTTCTACAGGTATAGCACAGGGTTAGAATTTCTACCTAACCACTGAACAAACTAGCAACTACTTGGAAAAGCAGAGATATCTGAATTTTCATTTTAAAAAAATGACATACTTTAAAACATTCTTACTTTACAGCCATCAACCATGTGTCAGCTTTCCTAATAAGTTTATGTTAACTGAATACAAAAGAAATGTGAAATAAATATAACCAGAAGGGATGATCAAATCTAATTTTGATACATTAATGTCATATGCTGTACATGTTACAATACCAGCCAGAGTTAATACTAAGCTGCAGGCTACACTGAGATTTCCAAATGGCAGATTGTTCTAAGTGATACCAAGTATAATTGAAGTAATAAACGATAGTAAAAGCAAAGCACACTGGCAGGAAGAATTCAAGTATTTACTTTAAAAAAATTAAGTAAGTTAGTTTTGGAAAGGCAAGACAACTGAAATAATGCAGGGCTCAATTTACAGAAAGTTCCTTTCATTTATCTATTGCATTAACCCTTGAACTCTTGCCAGAATTATCAGTAACGTGTAGAATCTCCTGATCTAAAAAGCAGATGAGAATAGACAATCTTACTTCCTGAAGTTCATGATCTAGAGGTTTTGCTTTTGCGACCCAAGTACCACTTCTGCAATCCTATTCTCTACTAAGCTATCAAATCAATTTTAAAATCAGGGTTAAGTGGGAAAAAGCAGTCTTATGATTTAGCAGCACAGAACAGAAGGAGGCTGGCTCCTGAAATGGGAACTAGGAAAGCATAGCTGGATGTGATGAGATTCTAATGTCTAAAGGAAATCTGCAGAATAAAAGAAAATAAAGGATAACAAGCCAATATTCATAGCTGGGAATCCAAAGAACACTACAAAGTTCCTACATGCACCAGGAGGCATCATTCTTGAGTGTTTCTCAAACAGCAACCATCTCATAGCAAACTGTCTTTGAAATTGATGGCGAAATTGATCAAAAACAGTTTGTGATATAGTCTATGGGGTGTGTGTGTCTACAATCCAAAGGAAAAACATGAAACCCATGAGGCATGCTCAGGACTTTTGGCTTTTCTCAAGTAGCTCTTGGGATTCTAGTCCATAATTGCAAAGTAGCTCCAATGGTTCTCTAACAGTTAGAGTTGCCAACCCTGGGTTGGGAAACCCCTGGAGATTTTGATTATGAAGACTGAGGAGAGAGGGGTCTGGGGAAGGAAGGAAAGGGTGCTCAGCTAGGTATAATGTCATAGGGTTCACTCCCAAAGCAGCCATTTTCTCCAGGTGAATTGATCCTTGTACTCTGGAGATTCATTGTAGAATCAGACGCAGAATATTTATTGCATGTGGCTAAAGGCCATCACAATCAAGCAAATAAAACTAAGAAAAACATATAAGCAAAACAAACAACAAACAACAAAACTATGATGTTAAAAACATAAAAATTACTTAAAACACATAATCACCTTCGTTATACATGGGTAAAGGAGTCTCAACGATCAGCACAGCTTGAGCTCTGATTCTCTTAGCTGCCAGGGCAAACTGTGCTGCTCTATAAGACGTGAAGAACCAGGTTGGAAAGAATGAGGGTTCTTTCTACAGGGGATGAATCAACGTTTTTAAAGATTTCCCCAAGAAATTTATTTCTGGGCTCTGTATACAAAGAGCAGAACAAAAGGTCTTCGGAGACTGAAGCTCCACAAATACAGAAACGTGTATCAATTGGTCTAGACTGTCTAGAATAGCTGAAGGAGTCCCCTTGCCCAGTCTCAATATACAAGACTGGATCTTTAAGATAGAAGCTGCATTGGACAGAAGTACAACGCTCTGTTCCAAATCTTCTCTCTGGTTCAATTTTTTCAAGGGGGACTATAGCAAAGCCTCTTATTTGGCTGAAATCTCCTTTTCTAGTCTTAGAATGGCTTTAACTTCTCTGAGATTAGTTGTAATTCCAGGAGATTTCCAGAATCCACCTGCAGGTTGGTAACCCTATTAATGGTGCCACCCTCAGAAGAGTTGCATCCCTCTAAGTCCATTGAAGGCAATTGTTTTAGAAGGATGTAATTCTGCTTAGGACTGTACAATAATCCACCTTTTAAGTTTTATATGCATATGCATTACAGTGTGCATAACAGAGATATATAATCCATGTACAAATGGCTAATAAATTATGCACAATTTACTATGAATGAAGAGGCACAATCCAATTTGAAATAAGTGGCAATGGCTGATTCCACAGGAAAGTTTCTCTATTTCAGCAACTCTAGCTAGATTCAAGTTTGGTGTTTTTGTTTCCATATGTCACCTTCCATTCCTGTTCAAATAGCGAGTAGTCTGTTTTGTCTACTAAAACTGGTTTTTTTTTTAATCTGAAAAAAGCCTCCACCGAACCTTTCTCCTGGCTTTGATGGCACAATCTTTTTCATGAGCCTGCAAGGGTAGGTACACCTTCTATTTGAATGAACCCACTTTTCCTGCATTTTCACATCGAGCTGTCTTGATATCATTGCTGACACCAATAAAACTGAGATTTTTAAAAAAATTGCAGGTGAGGTCAGGGCAACATAATAATGCTATTACTACATTACAACAGTAAAAGTGGCAAGTGTTTTTTCTCTATTCTTTCTATTAGCATTTGAAAAGTTCCGGAAGTGTCCTCTTTCCCCAAGCAACAGGGGGCAATTAGTCTTTTCAAAGCAGATGAGTATCTTACAGTAATTAGCATTACCAAAGATTCAGGCACTGCTTTATTCTGAAACAGCACTATGCAAATATGCAGGGTGTTTTTTAAAGGAGTAGTATTGCATTATTCTTGAGCAACACTATGCATGCACCCCATCTGTTGCAACTGCAAACTGAGCAACAATCACTCTGGCAACATGACAGCCACAGAGAAAAAACCCTTGTGTGGAATCAGCCAATATTAAAAATAATTATTTACTCAATACATACATACATACATACATACACACACGTGTGTGTGTGTCACTTCCAATATTAAATAACATTTTTATTCCTTTATTTTAAATGCATTTTATGTAGTGCTGAAAGTTTCCTTTAACTGAAGCATATCAAATATTATTTTTCAAAAAGGCAAACAACTTTTTTGAAGAGAAGAAACATAATCTCTCTATATAAAGACAAGTGTCCTGATTGATTCATCAATGCCCAGCCCAAACTCCTGGACCTAGAACATGAAATTTGGGGAGAATATTCCTTTCATGATGTAAACACCCACTAAGAAGGGATTTTAAGAAATTTGCCCCCTAAGGGCGTAAAAAGGGGCAAAATGTGTTTCCCCAAAGGGATACAGCTTCCCTGTGTGGCTTGCAGGCTTCTGCCTGCTTGCGCCCCCGCCCACTGCCAGCTCAGCCACTCTTCCCTGATTGGGCCAGCCTTTCAAGGTCATTTGTATACATGGGTTGACTGGGGCTCACAACATTCCACATCTCATCCACACACACCCTGTCCCGAGACAGTTGGAACAGAGAGGTCATTTGTGTATGCGGCCTCATTGATCCTCATCCCCCACATTCTGAACAGGATGCAGTTGCTATTGGAAGTCATTGAATATGTCCTGAGATAAAATGCACCTATCAGTCTTCCCCTAAAAGTTCACTAGGGTTACCAATCTCCTTGTGGGGCCTGGCTTTCCTGTGTGGCTGACAGGCTCCTGGCTGCTTGCACCTCCCTCTCTCTGATTGGTCAGAGGAGCTTGCTGGGCTGTGGAGCTTGCTCTTCAGTGAAAAATGGATTGTAAGACAGCTGTGCCCACTGATATCTCCTGTCTCTCGAGGATGTCAATGGCATAATGTCTCACGAAGGTGTCTGCCGATGACCAGGTAGCCGCCCTGCAGATGTCCAGCAGTGGGACCCCTCTGAGGAATGTCGTTGATGTCGCCTGCGACCTCACAGAATGTGCATGGATTCCCAATGGACAAGGTAAGTTAGCATTTTTATAGCATACCTTGATAGGTCTATACCACCCAACATACGATGGTTTGAGTACTCGCTCCTTTCCCTTTTTTAGGGCCTACATAACACTGCCTATCTACTCTGAACTCTTTAGTCCTGTCAAGGTAAAAGAGCATGGCCCTCCGTACATCCAACGTGTGAAGAGCTTTATCTGCTTCCTCCACAGGGTTATGGAAGAAAACTGGGAGGGACAGCTCCTGCGTCACATGAAAACGCAACATCACCTTGTGTAGGAAATCTAATCTTGGCCATAAGACCACCTTCTCGGTGTGTATTTTAAGGAATTGTTCATCTGCTGGCAGGGCTGCTATCTCGCTAACCCTTCTGGCAGAAGTCACCGCCAGTAGCGTCACCTTCATAGACAGTTCCCTCAACCCACATGTGGCCAAGGGTTCAAAGGGTCTTGACATTAACTTGGTTAAGACTAGCTGTAGGGACCACTGAGGGACTACCTTCCCTGCGGGCGGAAAGAAATTTAGTAGCTCCTTAATTAACAACGTTGAGGTGTAGTGTGCAAAGACTGTCTTATTATCAACAGGCTTATGGAAGGCTGATATAGCCGCCAAATAAACTTTCACTGATGAAACAGAAAGTCCCATGCCTTTCAATTCTAGAAGGAAATCTAACACCGAGGCCAAAGGGCAGGTGAAAGGATCGATCCCCTTGTAAGCAGTCAGCCCGGCCTCTGCCATTTTAATAGCAGTTTTATATATGGCTGCTTGTGATATTAAAGATGTTCAGGCTTCTAGAGTTAAAATGGCTGCGGTTTTGCCACTAGAGAGCCTCTAACAGTTGCTGAGCCCCACCCGGGAGAACCTGGCATGCATGGAATGCTGCACAGGAATGCAGAGTGATTAAGAGGCAATTGGATTTACTATCCTTCCAGCCCCAAAGGTGCCCAGTGCAACAAAAGTCTCGCAGTCATCCCCACTTAACACATGCCTTTCCCTTCTTCTGTGATGAGATGTCCTGTCCTTGATTGAGGAGCTAATCAAATGACATTCATAAGTATATACAGTTGTTCCTAGGAAAGTACAGTCCCCACCTAAAAACCATCAACTTAGCTCCAGTGGAATTCACTAACAAACTATCCCTTTTGTGCAGTGCTAGAACATGTTTTGCATTTGCTTTCACACACCCCGGCAGCGACCAATCAAACCCAGGAACCGACCGTTGGAGTCTTTGTTCTAACAGCTAGGTGGGCTCTTCCACCTCAGGGCACATTTTACCTATAAAGGAAGGGCCCTGGCCTCATTCAAATCATGCACGCTTCCTGAGTCCAAGGGCTGCTCCCTTAGGGTCACTTTCCTAAGCCTCTCTCTCATTGTACACGCTTCCGGATCCACAAGCGCTGTTTCCTTGAAGTTTGCCTGAGCCTCTTGCTCTCCTAGCCAAGGACGCCGGCATTTGAAACTACTCTCTTCTCCCGCGGACTGGACCCCCTTTTCAGGATAGGTAGATATATTAGCTCCCTCTCTCTCCATTCCCAATTTCTGACTAAGCTTCCTAGGACTCTGTATGTGTGTGTGTGTGTGTGTGTGTGAGAGTATTTTTACCCCGTAATTGCGAGTGTATGTGCATGTCATTTTGTTCTTAATAAAAGTTATTGTTGTACTTTAAGAACCAGCCTCGTTTGCAATTTTAGGAAGGGACCTGGGAGAAACTGGTGACAGATCCCTGCGGTTACCAGCCTCTTGCATAACCATTCTCCTTGCTAGCTAATTCCACCATAAATCATTCTATTGCAAGGAGACCAGTTCTCATATGACCCTTTCCCCCCGCCCAAGCCACAAACTTTTCCCACTTGTAGTGGTAAGATTGCTTGGTGGATAGTCTCTTGGCATTCAATGTAACATCAGCCACTTTAGCAGACAACAGACCTACAGTCTGCAGCCACACAGTCAGTCTGAGTTTGTTTACAGCATGGTGACGTATACCGTGACACAAGATCAGATCCATCTCCTCGGGAAGATGCTGGAAAGTCTGGTTTGACATCTGGTACAACTGATGAAATCAGGGTTGTCTTGGCCAAAAGGGCGTCACCACTATGGCTGTCATCCCGTCTGCCTGCATTTTGCTCATCATCCTGGGGATTAATGGTATTAGGGGGGAAAGGCATAGAAGAGACTCCCGGACGAGGTGATCTGAAGGCATCCCCTACAGAGCCTGCTTCTAAACTCCCTCTGGAGCAAATGGGGGCTTTCTTGTTTGCCCTGGTAGCAAAGAGGTCTACCTCTGGTGTGCCCCACTCTGAGAACACTGGTCCTATGTAGTGGTACCTGATAGACCACTTGTGGGGGTCAGACCCTATTCTACTTAACCTGTTCGCGCCAGTGTTTTCTACACCCAGGATATGGACTGTGTGGATGTGCACACCGTGTTCCACAGCCCACTCCCATAACCTTATTGCTTCCAGACGCAAATGGCGAGAGGTCGTTCCCCCTTGCTTGTTCACACAGAACATAGCTGTGCTGTTGTCTGTCAGAATTTGCACATTTTTGTTTACTACCGTATCTGAGAAGGACATTAAGGCAAAACGAAATTGCCCTCAATTCAAGGACATTAATATGTAGGGAGAGTTGCCATGGGCTTAAGCTTTTTGCAGTGCAAACCCCAGCCAGCCACAGATGCATCCATAGTAATGGTTATGTCTGTGCAGGTAGACCCAAAGGGTACTCCATGGAGCAAGTTGTCATTTTTCAACCACCATCCCAAACTTCTAAGGATTGGCCTTGGGATGCTAAATTTCTTCTCCTGGCTGTGTTTTGAGGCATGATAAATGGAAATAAACCACAGTTGAGCATGTCTCATATGCAGTCGTGCCAGCAGCATCACTGCTGTGGTAGATGCCATGAGGCCCAACAAGGTTTGAATCTGCCTAGCCGACTGAAACCTATTTCTAAAAAACATCCTAATAATCCCTTTAATTTTTACCACCCACTCAACGAGAAAGTCCAAAGAGATTTCCAGGACAGCACCTATGAACTAAATCTGTTTGGAGGGTTGCACTCTGGATTTCTTGTGGTTAACTGCAAGGCCCAGCCTGGCGCAGGTGTCCAAAGTTAACTCCACCTGTCTGACCAGGTCCCTTTCCGATGTGGCCGAAAGCAGCCAGTCATCCAAATATGGATAAATTGAACATCCCAAAGTCCTCAAATGGGCCACCACTACTGCCATGCATTTGGTGAAAACCCTCCGAGTCGTAGAAAGCCCGAAGGGGAGCACCCAATATTTGTAGACATCATTCCCACAAGTAAACCTGAGGTACCTCCTATGGGAGGGATGGATGGCTATATGGAAATAGGCATCCTTCAGTTCGATCACTGCAAACCAAGAACCCGGGGGCAAAAGAGTCAGCACCACGTTAAGAGCGGTCATTCTGAACTTTTGCACTTCAATCAACTTAGTCAGGTCCCTGATATCTAAGATGGGACTAAAACCACAATCTTTCTTCTCCACTAGGAAGAAGTTCGAGTAGAAACACCGATGATCTTGTCCAGTCGTGGATCCTGATCCACCCTACCAGGAAAATGCCAACACGGTAAGTAGAAGAACTTAATTTTATAACCGTATTTAACAATATCAAGAACCCAAACATCTGTGGTGACAAGACACCACTCAGAGAAATAATTACTGATCCGGTCCCCAAACATTGGTCCAGAGACCTGGCCTAGTCAGAATTGCTTCTGAACATTCTGCTGCTGATCCTTCGCGGGCTGTGACTGCGACCCCAATCTAGACTGGTAGTTGTACTTCCTTTTAGGAGGGCCCCCTTGACCCGCCTGATATGGGCGACTCTAAGGATACACATAGGAGTGGTAGGGCTGATAATGGTATTGTTTGGCCCGGTAGTAGTGCTGCTGCCTATATGGGGGCTTCCCGGCTCCCTGCTGGGTTGATGGAAGGACTCCATAGGACTTGGCCATAAGTCTGTCCTTTCTCTTTTGGGAGAGATAATAATCTGTCTTCTCTGAGAAGAGGGATTTTCCTTCAAATGGAAGGTCTTCCACCTTGTTCCTGGTTTCAACCAGTAGATCTGTCAACTGCAACCAGGTGTGCCTCCGCAGGATGACTGCCGATGTCAGGGCTCTAGTCGCCGCATCATTAGTGCTCCTCCCTGCATTAATCTGGTGTCTTGCTAACCATAGTGCCTCCTCCCTGATGACCTTAGCCAATGGTTTCTGCTCATCGGGAAGCTTCTTGTGGAAGGCGGACACGTTTCCCCAGAGAAATATCTGATAGGCGCCCATCATCGCTAAGTAGTTAGCAACCTTAACGCTCAGGGCCACAGAAACATATATTTTCCTCCCTATGGCATCCAACTTTATTCCCTCCTTGTCAGAAGGCATAGAGTGCGAGCCTTGGTGCAGGTGTGATTGCATTCCCTCCATCACTAAGGAGGAGGGGGGGATGCATAGAAAGAAAGGGGCAGGAGTCATCCCTGATCCTATACAGTGTCTCCATCTTCTTCGTAGTAGACGGGTTAGAGGCTGGCTTCTCACAGAGAGAATTCATAAAGTCAACAAACCCTTCAATCACAGGAAATGTGACATTCGATGTAGATCCAGAGTATAAATACTGAAGGATCTTGTCTTTCGGCTTGGTCTCCAGTGATGTAATACCAATTTCCAAGGCCTTAGCCATCCTCTGAAGCAGTTCAGAGTAGGACCTAAAATCATTGGTAGGGGAGGTTTTGCCCATCTCACTCAGGGCTTCATCCAGGGAAGGGTCTGATGGCCAGCTGGGGATAACCTCCCTCTCATAGGGGTCAAGGTCAGGGTCCTGGAGCTGGAAGGATATAGCCGAGTCCAGGATAGAATGTGGTCTCCTCTCAAATTCTGAATAAGACATCTGTGAGAAGGCAGAGTTGGTATAGAAGGGCTCTCCAATGTCCACATCTGAGAAGTTCTGTGGGGAATAACCATGGGAGTAGGACCGCTCAGAGTAACAGTGGTGCCTGCTTCTTTTGAATGACTGTTCCTGCACAAATTCACCCTCTTCCATAGAGAATGTCACTGAGGAGGATTGGGACCGCGGTGAAGGGGTCCTCGGGAGAACACAAGCCTCTTTGTCTGAGGCACCCTCTTTCCTCGAACGGGCTCTGCTCAGTTCCATTCCAGTCAGATGCTTAGTCTTTGCTCTTTTCATAGAATCATAGAATCATAGAGTTGGAAGGGGCCATACAGACCATCTAGTCCATCTAGTTCTTCCTAGGTGGTTCCAAAAGAGCGGGTTCAGATGTCGGTTCTGAGGGTTGAACCTGTGCCAGTGTCGAGTCCGTAGGCCTGGACGATGCTCTAGAATCCACTGGCCTGGATGACTCCCTCGATTTCAAGCATCAGGTCCAAGCAGGTGAGGCATAGGCGATCTTGGTTCCGACTGGCGCTTTGGGTTCCAGCCCGAGTCAGAGTCTATCAAACCTCTCACAGTGGTGGCAGAAGAAGAACTGAGGGCAAAGGGCACTGTGCCTCCCAGATACAGGCTGTTTAGGCGGGAAAACAGCCACACCTGCGCTCCGGGAGGCGTTGAGCGCCCTCTAGTGGAAATTTTAGCTAAGAAATCCTCCAGCTGATAGGCCTGCACAAGCACAGTCCCATGTGCGTCTGCACAGAAGACCAACAATGAACTCTGTGTTTTGAGGTAAAATGCAGGTAAACTGCAGACATGTTGAAGACAGTACAAGACTCCTGAGTAAGGATAACACGCTTCGCTTTATTCAAACACCTTTGCGAAGCTTGGGTACTATGCTATTATACTACAAAACCAACAAAAAAACCCACAAACCAAAAAATGATACATACCCATAAGTATTATAACTAGATTTAAAGTAGTTAGATATCACAACAAAGCATGGGTATCAAGCTAGTAATTCATAAATTCTGCACTTCATTTTAAACTAAGATATTGTCAGTTATAAAAAAGTACTTCTGGATATTTTCTTCTTCTAGCTCAATCACATTATTTGCTATTTAACAGCTTTATTAAAACGTCATACTTTCAAGGAAACTGGTAGAAAATAAATTACTGAATTAGTATAGTATCTGAAAGAGAATCTTGATGCTGCAATGACAGGATCTACAAAAAACCTAATTCCCGTAATTAACACAATACTCTGATACACACTTATACAATTATTATTGACTACTCTAATTTAAAGTGCTAGTGCAAATATACTCAGTGCAAATTCATAACCGGAATATCATTTACCAAACTATATTCTATCATGTTGGCAAAAGCTCAATAACCCCAATAAATACTTACACAATCAATTGCAGCAAATAGTTAGAATAATTTAGAGTATACAAAATTCTTCAATAAATACACAATAATACATCAAAAAGTGGAAAAATCAAGCTGTGTATGTACAATTCACAAGAGCGGGTGGTGGAGATGAATGATACTCCTCCCCTGTGGTCCACTAAAATGTCCAAATAACATGATGTTTCATTCCAAATGGTCCGTTTTATTTCCACAGGTACACCAAGATGTCACACTCCAGTAAAGATCATCTCCTGGGAGTCTGCAAATCCACTTGCATCGAAGCTGTACTAGAGGAACTCCACTGCACAGGATCAGCGTGGGTGTTCCCAAAAATCCTGACAGGATGCTTGCTACTCTCCTGTTTTGTTACCACTTTCTCAGGGGAAATTTCTCATTTTTCATTTTCAGCCAGCAGTGTTCCTAACCAAGTCCTTTCCTCAGTCAATAAGCTGGTGAATAACCCTATTGGGATTTTTGGGAACACCCACGCTGATCCTGTGCAGTGGGGTTCCTCCGGTATAACTTCGATGCAGGTGGATTTGCAAACACCCAGGAGGAGATCTTTACTGGAGTGTGACATCTTGATGTACCTGTGGAAATAAAATGGATCGTTTGGAATGAAACGACATCACGTTATTTGGACATTTTAGTGGACCACAGGGGAGAAGTATCATTCACCTCCACCACCCGCTCTTGTGAATTGTACATATACAGCTTGATTTTTTCACTTTTCAATGTATTATTATGTATTTATTGAAGAATTTTGTATACCCTAAATTATTGTTCTATTTACTGCAATTGATTGTATAAGTATTTATTGGGGTAATTGAGCGTTTGCTAACATTATGAATTTGAACTATTTTTGTAAATGATATGCTGGTTATAAATTTGCACTGAGTATATTTGCACTAGCACTTTAGAGTTGTCAATAATAATTGTATAAGTGTGTATCAGAGCATTGTGTTAATTACGAGAATTAGGTTTTTTTGTAGGTCAGTTTTAACCCGTAATTGCCCTCATTGTTCATCAGCAATGACAGGATCAGCAGGAAGACATTTTTTTAAATTTTATTTCCATTTCTAAGATAATTATCATTCACCTTTGGGTACAATGACATAAAAACACTTCAAGTAAACATTGTTAATAATCTTCTCTGTTAAAAGAAACAAGAAACTAGCATTCTGAACTTGTCCAATACTTTTGGGAAAAAATTCTGACTATTATAAAGTGCATTCACCAATCCTCAGAGGTATTATTTGTTTAAGCAGTTGTCATCTACAGAGTGCCTGTCTTCTCACACTATCGATAAACCCAGGTCAGCGGTGTCAAATATGGATGTGCACAAAAAATGCTTGGTGTCACTTTTAATTTACATTCTTAAAAATGTTTATAATTACATGTGTGTTCTTTATTAAATTATTCTTGCTAGGGGAAAACACTTTTTTGGTTATAATTTCCCACCCATCCAACTTGGATGTAACCCTACAACATAACTGTTCCTTACATTTTATATTAAAAAACAACGCCAGGTAGGTTAGGATGACAGCCCAAGTTCACCCAGCGAGCATCTGCGGATCTTCCAGATCTTTCTCTGACATTCTAAGCAATCCTCATTTCACATTCTGCCTAGAAAATCAATTATACACTCCCTTGAAAGAACCTATAAGTAAAACTGCCATACTTACCGAGCCAAAAAAGGAATATTAAAAGAAAGAAGCTTACACACTCAAGTTTAACTGGAAGCCAGAAGAGCTGACACAAATCTTCATTTCAAATAAGCATGGATCAGTTATAGATATTCAAGAAGAATGGGAAAAAATTCTGCACATGCTCACAGCCAATTTCATGTATTTTTATTTCACTTGTTCCACAGAAGTTCCCTGGCAATGAAAACTTCTGAGCAGTATTCCTATAATCCTTAATTCATACTGTTACTTGATTAAGGAGCTGTTTAAAATTCTTTTTCCTATACAGAACTGAGCCTCTCACAAGCCAAAAACCTGACCCTCAGTCACATCATCATCTTACAGATAGCATCTGTCCATAACTGAATAAGGAGTCTTATCAATGGTATCATGGGAACTAGGTATTAGGTAGGATGCAATGCAAAGACCGCATGAGGTCCACACTAAGACCTCCAATCTTCCTGGCTTTCTGCTCTTGACAGCAGTAATTTCTGATCATGGGAAGCTTTATTTCCAGGTCCAGGATGTGTGTGTTGTGGATTACATATGGATCATGTGGGTTGGAAGGCTGCAGTGGAGAGGTAGAGAATTAGTGTGTTCTGTCTCTGCTGTCAGCAGAGCTCTGCTTATGCTAGGGGGAGTAAGAACATGAGAACGAACCCAGCTGGATCAGATTAGTGGTCCATTTAGTCCAGCATCCTTCTTCAGACAGTGGCCTGGAAGGCCAACAAGTAGGGCATAGAGATCAAGGTCTTTCCTTGATGCAGCCTCCTAGCACTGGCATTCAGAGGCATGCTGCTTCTAACTTTTGGAGATTCTTTTTATTCACCGTGTGTCGCAGCTTCTAATGGGCCTATCCTACACAATTCTCTCTAAACACCTTGTAAAGCTGTCTGTTCTCATGGCCATCACTATATCCTCTGACAGCAAATCCCACAATTTAATTACTTCTTGAATAAAAGGTGTATTTCCTTTTGTCTGTCCTGCATCTGTTGCCCTTCAACTTCATTGGATGCCTTCAATTTCTAATAATATGGGAGATGGAGAAGAGGCTCTCCATTCACTTTCTCCACCACATACATAATTTTATAAACCTCTATCATGCCCACCCCCCAACTTGAGGTTTCTTTTTTCTAAACTGGAAAGCCTCAGATGCTTCAATCTTTCCTTACAGAAAAGGTGTTCCAACCTCTTAATCATCTTCATACATTTAGCATTTGATTCAAGAGTGGATTCAGACAGAAGCTAAGTTAAGATTTTTTCCACCTGATTTCTGCTACTGATTTTTTTCTGATATACTGGCTTGGATCCAACCGTTAAGCAGGAAAAAGTTCAACATTCAACTTTATGCTACAGCTTTTTCCCAACATGTTGCTGATCTTTTGGAGGAAGACTTCAAACTCTGCTCAGTGATGTGATAAGGTAATGGTAGGAGCCATGCCACTGTCTCCTCAACTTCACAATCCCTGCATGAAGTTCAAGGTTAGCAGAACTGGGTTTGTTTATGATGGAGTCATTGCCTTTTCGCCTGCTTGTATGATTAAAGAAAGGAGACCAGTGAAGATGTGGAAGCAATGGGTTGGAGTCCCCTGATGCATCAGCAGAAGGTGCTGATGGCTGCCAATCATCCTGGCATTCCTGCCCCCTCCACCCAAAGCCAGGGGACATATGTAGCATAAGACATGAGGGAGGCAGCGAGAAAGGGAACAAACTCACTAAATAATTTGTTTTATAAATTATTTGGAATAATGTGATATTAAATTATTCAGGATGATGTAATCCAATGCTGATTCTGAAACTACAGAAGGATCTCTCTAAATTGAGTGAGTAGGCAATGATGGGATAAATGAAGTTCATCATCGGTAAGTGTAAGGTGATGCACACTGGAGCAAAAAATCTGGACTTTAAATATATGTGATGGGGTCTGTTATGGTGATGGGGTCTGACCTAGCTGAGACTGAGATTGAAACACATCCTGGGCATGTAGTGGATGTGTGTATGTTATGTGCTGTCAAGTTGCCTCCAACCTATGGCTACCCTATGGAATGAAAGACCTCCAAAATGTCCTATTGTTAACAGACTTGCTCAGATCCTGAAAACTGGAGGACGTGGCTTCTTTTATTGAGTCAAGCCATCTCATTTTAGGTCTTCCTCTTTTCCTACTACCTTCCACTTTTCCAAGTATTATTGACTTTTCCACAGAATCTTGTCTTCTCATGATGTGACCAAAGTATGATAGCCTTATGTGACAGGCTCAGCTTCAAATGCTGAGCTTGCCGGACATGTATGTGAGGAAGGAAGGGAAGGACTTCCCTTAAAAGTGAAATCAGTACGTTCCTGAAGCACTTTTAGTCCTTGGACTAAAGTGGGAAAGACAGTACTAACTCCTGTGTAGACTCAAGAGATCAGGGAATTATAGTGGGCCAAGGAAGTGGGTAGAAAGGAGTCTCCCCTTCGGCACCAGGAACAGGGTTATAGCTCATAACTATAATGTCTGCTCAGTATCTTGTAAAGGTTTGACTCAGTGGAGTACCCTGAGGTCTGGAGAGGAGGGGAACTCGTGCTATGTCTGTGTGTTAAAAGTGGAGCATTTGTGAAGCAGTGGCAACCTCTGAAAGAACTCACTTTAACGTCTTTAAGACTAATAACATCAACATCTCTCAAAGAAGCCAGCAACTTAGAATCATACCAAGTGTTTTGTGCCTCACACCAGTGAGGTTTCTGTACAAAAAACTTTGTTACTTCAGTTCAAATACCTGCCTACCTGCCTTTTTATGTTACCTACTTGTAAATAAACCTTCTGTTACACTTTGAATCTCCCCAAGCCTTGTGTCAGTTTCTGTTTAAGGGAAGCGCAAACCCCTGATCTTTCCCCTATTTGGACTTGGCTGGGTAACCGTACTACTTATATGTACTGAAAGGTGGGACAAGAAAGAAAGTTGAAGCTTAACATCAACCATGCTACTTAAAGCTTCCCAGCCTAGTATTCAGCTTCATAGGCTTAGAGAGGAGAAGTTTTATCTCAGGGTAGGGGAAGGTCAGCCAAAGCCCGAGACAAGGGTTTGTGACACCTTAGTTTTGTCATTTAAGTTTCTAGGGAGAATTCAGGCTTGATGTTATCTAGCACCATTTGTCTTTTTGGCTGTCCATGGTATCCACAAAACTCTCCTCCTGCACCACATTTCATATGAATCAATTGTCTTCCTGTCAGCTTTCTTCACCATCCGACGTATACATCTATCCATAGTAATGGGGAATACCATCGTCTGGATTATCTTGCCCTTGGTTCCCAGAGAGACATCTTTATCTTTAAGGTTCTTTTCTAGCTCCCTCACAGCTACTCTTCTAAGTCTCAATCTTCTGATTTCTTCATTGCAGTTTCTCTTTTGGTTGATGATTGAGACAAGGAATAGAAAGTTTTGAACCATTTCAATTTCTTCATTGTCAACTTTAAAACTGTGTTAATTCCTCAGTAGTCATTACTTTTGTCTTCTTGATATTCAGATGTAATTCTGCTTTGGCGCTTTCTCTTTTAACCCTCATCAGTAGTATGGAATATGGATTTAATGAAAGAGATTTTATATACCATTTCTGTGCCTTTCAGTATTATATGCACTTTTACTATGCCCAGGATCTATTGTAGTATTTGTAACGCAACTTGCAAGAAAATGACACTTGAAACAAAGGACCAAAGAAGAATGTATGTTAAACATGTTAATCACTGTGAGAACTGAGAATTAACAGTACAATGCTTGCTATATGATAGAGATGCACCTGTCACACACCGGCTGTATGATTCTGTATGGTTCTAATACAAAAAGCTCTTTGTAAGAACTGTTAATGCAAAATGTTGCAAATTAGGTCAGCCAGAATTAGCAACAACTCTCAAGGCTGGGAAAGAGAGAAACTGCAGAACTGGGGGCACATTCCTTTCCAGCCACCGAACCCAGCTCCTTGCAAGCCCCAAGGTTGCAAAGAAGCGACTTCAGCAACTTCAGGGCGCCGCTGTTGAAAGTAACATTGGCAAAAAGGAGGGGGCCGGAATAGGCCCATAAGAAGAGATGTGTGAGAGAAAGGAGGAAGATGTTCTTCCTCGAGATAATGCCAAGGACAGATAGGAAATTGCAATCTTGCAATTTCTCCAATTATGCGGCTGACCTAAGTTGCTTCTTCCAATCAAAGTACCCCTAGACATTTGTGTCAAGATGGGAGGTCCCCTTTCTATGCCAATGGGGGACCCCTGTATTCTGTGAGCCAATAAGATAACAAATATTATTATTAGCCAAAAAGTATTAATTGCTTTGCACTGCTATTGTAGTTCTGATGAGCTTTGGACACAAGGAGACCTTCTACTCCTGTGTAATTGCTCCTCCATTGTTTAATTAAACAATCTATATTGCTTCAATCAACAGGATTCCTGGCATGTCTTTCTCATTGTGATTGGCTAGAGGGACACTCAAGGCACCAGGTTGTGCTTAACAGTAGTCGTTTCAAGTCTTCACTATTTTCTGTCAGTAACGTGGTATCATATGCATGTCTCAAATTGTTAATATTCCTTCCACCAATTTTCACACCACCTTCTTCTAGATCTAATTCAGCTTTCCTTGAGATATACTCTGCATAGAGGTTGAACAGGTAAGGAGATAATATGCACCCTTGTCTGACACCTTTGCCAACTGGAAACCATTCTTTCCCCCCATATTCTGTCCTGACAGTAGCCTCCTGTCCAGAGTACATGTTGCACATCAAAACAATCAGATGTTGTGGCACCCCCATTTCTTTTAACACTCTCCATAACTTTACATAATCCATTCAGTCAAAAACTTTGCTTTAATCTAGTGGATACTAGATGTGGATACTTGATGAAAATGTCAACTCTGACTACAGCAGTGGAGAAAAAG
Organism: Eublepharis macularius; assembly: GCF_028583425.1. NCBI lineage: Eukaryota > Metazoa > Chordata > Lepidosauria > Squamata > Eublepharidae > Eublepharis > Eublepharis macularius. The sequence goes on along the minus strand of NC_072791.1, from coordinate 49,805,041 downwards.
ACAAACTCCATGTTGGGATTATTAAGAAAGGAATTGAGTATAAAATGGCCACTATAATAATGCCCTTGTATAGAGCTGTGGTGTGCCCACATATGAAATATTGTATGTAGTTTTAGTTGCTGAATCTCAGAACGGTTGCCTGTGCTGTTAGAACCACCACCACCACAAATTTGATTTATACTGCCCTTCAGGACAACATAACACCCACTCACAGCAGTTTACAAAGTATGTTATTATTATCCTCACAACAATCACCCTGAGAGGTGCGTGGGGCTGAGAGAGTGCCGGAAATCTGTGACTGACTCAAGGTCACCTAGATGGCTTCAAGCAGAGGAGTACGGAATCAAACCCGGTTCTCCAGATTAGAGTCCAGTCGCTCTTAACCACTACACAAAACTGGCTCCTGAGATGGCTGTTCTACATGTGCAAGATATTCACTTGTCTGTTGTGAAGAATATTTACTCAGACTAAGGCGAACAAAGGACTGACCCAGAAGGAAAGAGCCAATATATATTTTTATTCAAACCCCAAAGTTTATAAACTCATATTTTAAAAGAAACTGGATTCTGAACATCACAAAAGTGCGGATATATATGTGCTTTTATTTAAAATATGTAGGATACCAAAGGCCATATTGCAGAGTAGGGGTGTGCAATCCGAAAAGATTTGGGTTGGCAGAAAGGGCCTTCTTTCCTGCTGCTGCTGCGGCCGGCGGGGCCAGCTGGCAGAGAGTGCCAGTCTTCCCTTCTGCCGGTGCCAGGTAAGTGGGGGGTGGGTGGGGAGGAAAGGGTGGGAGGGAATGGTTAGGTTTAAAGGGCCCTGCCGCTTGCAAAAGGGCCCTTTAAATCTAACCCCCCGGGTCCCCTGAAGCTTCCTGAAGCATTTTGAATGCTTCGAGATTTCCGAATCAGGGCCAGCTGGCCCCGATTAGGAAATTCTGAAGCTTTCTGGATCACGCTCGATTTGGGTATTTTACCCTAATTGGATTCCCGAAACGCAGAGTTCCCTATTCCAGAGTTAATCTTAGAGCCTAATAATCAGGAGACAGTTTGGAGATAATAACATACTTGTAAACCACTCTGAGTGGGTGTTAAGTCGTCCTGAAGACCAGTATATAAATCGAACGTTGTTGTTGTTGTTATTATTATTATTATTATCATCATAATACAAGGAATTCATGGGAGAGGGGGAATCGCCAAATAACAACAACACACAAATAATGGTTAAGATCTTGCAACAGTTGTGAGATCTTGTTTTCTTTTCAGTTTGCAATGTCAGTGCAAAAGCACATATCACTTCAGCAGTTTGGGATTCCACCCCTCCCCCCCAATTAGATGTTTCTGAAAACATGGGGTTTCCCCCTGCTTTGTAGATTCAGCCTTAATGGCTTAATTGCAGCCTTAAATAGGTTAAGTTCCATTTATTTCAATGAGATTTAAGGACACTTAGCTACTGAACTGTGCTTTGATTCCCCACCCCCCACCCCCCAAGCAGTTCAGGCTTTCCTACTGCAAGAAAAGCTGGTGCAGAAAGTGTGATCTTTATGCCGATTCAGGCTCTGCAGGGATGAGCTGTAATATGTACAAAGGAGCCTATATAAAAGTTGATTATGTGAAGAAAAGATCAAGATATCTAGTGCCACTTATAATAGCCTATACACAAAGCTTTGCACAACCACTTGAGGAATGAAATGCACGCAGTCTTCTGCTATATTCTTAATCTTTTGATTACAGCTACTAAGTACTCTTTATGAAATGATGCCTAGGTTGGACAGTTTGAAATATTCAGCAGTTTTACAGAAGTTTTCAAGATATTGGTGAGAAATTTTAAAGCACAAAGGGAGCAATCCTAAGCAAGTCTCCTCAGAAGTAAGTACCATTTTATTCCAGTAGGGCTTATTCCCAGGACACTATTCTTAGGATTGTAGCCAAAGTCTTAAATAATAATACTGAGAATCATCTACAGGTTGAACATAGACCAAAAAATCATCAATAATTGAAGCTTGCCAGAGGCATAGCTATTTCTCTGTACTAACTGTCGGCGATCTAATTTAATTACATGTATTAAACTCCATGCTGAGGTCAACCGGCCTCACTTCCTCCAATATTACACTTCAACCAGTGCTCATTAATGTCTGTTCAATGGATTAGCACATCTGAAGATATATGTACAGAATAGAGGGGGAACCGTCTAATGATAGCCAATTGTTCATTCGTAATAGGGCAAATGTTCCAGGCCTCAACTTATTATCCCTAATGTGGAATTTATTAAATTTTAAAAAGAAAAAAAAATACCAATGGTGCAAACAGTTTATTCTTAAATCAGCAGTAAGAAAGCTATTACTGATGACATGTTGCCTACAAATACATGTAATTATCAAAACTAACATATTTAAATGTTTAATGTTATATTTTATACTTTTGAAAAATAAAAATTAAGTGAATACTGTGTGAAGGGCACACTTAATGGCCACTCTGTAGGAAGTCAGTGTTCACATACTGGTGAGTCTGAAGGTTGATTAGGGACAGTTTGGAAGCAGGTATGTCTGGGGCTGCACATACATCATACTGCCTGGTGGGCAGAATGTTTACCTGTGCCAATAAATATGGTTTACTTGCTGAACTCCATCCATGTAGGAGATTGTGCATTGCTATGGAATTCAAAGTACAACAGGAACCTCACCATTCACAGAGGATCTGTTCTTGGGATCCCCATGAATGGTAAAATCCATGAATACTGGGAGGCAAGTGCTGGCACACTTTTCTTGCAAAACTTAATGATATAATGATGACAAGGCTGGCACTTTATAAAACCAGGCTGGGCTGCAGACTACATCCCCTGATCAGACCATAGACAAAGTTGTGAATTATGAATCCACAAATGGTGAGGGTGTACTGAGCTTGGGCTGTCTGAGCTTCTGCTCTTTGTCTGCTCAGTGTCCACTGCTATTATAGATTGAGTAGATTGGGGAAGAACCTGGATGGGGCTCAGAGGAAGATAGTCCAACTTGACTAACTGCAAGAGCCACTGTGAAATAAATAGAACAAGCAACAGTATTCTTATATCCCCTTGCCAATAGCTAGGGAAAGGGTTACACTATTGATTATATTAACTGCAGTAAATAAATCGATATACTTAAATTAGGAATTTATATATAGAGCAAGAGGTGCATTAATATGTGCATGTATGCACAGGGCACAGAAAAAGGGAGTGGAAAGCCAAGATTCCATGTAATTATTACAGTATCTACCTAAGCAGACTCAGCAAAAACATTTAGAATCTCTGTAACAGAGTTTCTTCCTGGCATTATGCTTCCTTATAATTTATTATCAGACTACCATAGCTGTTATTTCTCTTATTTAGAAGTACCAAGAAATTCAGTGCAATAAAAATGTTTATCTATGGCAAAGAACTGAGGCAAGATTCACTCAAAGGTATAATCAGTTCAAAGCTTAATAAAATCTCAAACGTTTAAAGGAATTATTTGTTCTTTACTGCCTAGATTTATCACCACCCTAAAGGACAGTCATTTCAAAGCACCCACCTTTTTTGTCAAGGAGTCATCTGAATCAGAAGGCATTCTAGTTGATACATGAAACATTACTTCCACAGTAGAGGTAGCAAAATATGGAGTGGTCAGTCCAGTACTTTTGTTTTTTTGCAATCCTCCCATAAAACCACAATGGTTTGTTAGGTTCACCTAAGAAACAGAAGCCAACATCATGGTCTTAAAAGCGTAACGTGCACTAGCACATCTTCCTATGGAAAAAACCTTATTTATTCCAGTGATAGAAAACCATTTAATTATTACTATTTATTGTATTTTTAATCTGCTCTTCCTACAAACAGGCTCAGAGCGGAATACATATATAAAATACATAAACATGTTAATTTAAAACCAGATAAAAACGTCAATAAATACAGTATTATTTCTAACAGACAGAAGCACACAATGCATGATCCAAACAGTAATCCGTGGAGGCGGATGGCCAATTACTTGATGTTAACAGAACAGGGGGCAAATTCAGCCTCCCCTCCATGGCAGGAGTCTGGTTTCATGGCTGACCTGCCTCAACCACCATATGCCTGGCAAACCATCTCTGTCTTACAGGCCTGGCAGAAAGATAACAATTCTTGCTGGGACTGGGTCTTCACAGACAGAGAGTTCCACCAGGCATGATCCAGGGCCGAGAAGGCCCTGGTCCTGTTTGAGGCAAGGTGGACCTTTTTGGGGCCAGAGACCACCAAGAGATGTTTGTCCCTTGAAATGAGTGTCCTCCGGGGAACACAGGATGAGAGGCGGTCCTGTAGATATACTGGTCTCAGTCTACTGAAGGCTTTAAAGGTTAAGATGAAGACCTCACACTTAAGTCACTTCCCATCAATCAAGCAAATGCAGGGATTTAAGAGAAATGGTGGGCTAGAGAAGAAAACACAGATCACTATGTAAATTTTTAAATTTTAAATTTCACAGGTGGCAAGGAGGAAGACCATTTCAGGAAGTGGATGGAACCTATAACTTCTTGCTTGCCTATAAGCTCTACAGTCTGTGAAAGAAGCATGGCACCACCTCACAAACAGAAATACCTTAAAATCTATCAGGACACAATGGTCCTTGAATTCCTTAGTAATTGCTACTATTATGGTAATACAAAGCGAACTTGAATTAAGAAAATACAGTCTGAAAAGATACCTCCCAACCAAGGCCTGCTACAAAATCCTCGTAGGCTTGACTTCCTCCGGTATTAGTGAGGATGGAGTGTTTATCCTCTTGTCCCTCAGCAACATAAAATACAGCAATTTTGTGCGTCTCTCGGCTGTAAGACACATAACTGCAATTACATAAGAATGTACTCTGAAGTCATTAAAGAATGAGATACACAAACAGAAAAAGGGCTCTAACTTTGACCGTGTAAATACATCTCAAAGGTTCTTTGTCTGGTGTTTTTATTGTTGCATTTGCTTGTTCCTGTCCCCCTGTATTTTTTTTTGCTGGAGATACACATATCAGGAAAGTCTTCTGCAGCTGTCTATCGACATGTCTTAAAAATCTTGGTTCAAAAATAATTGCCTCTCTATGACTGTTGGTTAAAATTCAGATCAATAAATAAGCTATAAACTATGTGCAGATATTATTTAGACTCTTCCTAATACAAACATAAGGGTAAAGTGCAGGAACAGACGAGTCCTGTCTCTGAATTTCTTAGCTTGACATTAATCCACATAGTATAAATGGAAATAAGAAATAGTTTCTCTCTCTTTGATCATCTGTACTAAATGTTTCTGAGCATATTACATGGAGACATCTCATGTGTCAATTGGTACACAGACTAACAAAAGCAAGTTCTTAACCTATGAAGAAACACACGACATTTTGACTTGAAAAGAAAATCTTCTAGGGGAAGATTCTTTTCTCTGATTTTTCAGAGCAAATAGTTATATTTTCTCTCAGGAAACCTCACCTGCAGCCAGCCTTGTTCTTAAAGCACTGGTGGCTTGAGCAATGATTTGCAACTGTAGCTAAAGAATAATCGCTTTTCACAGTCTTGTTGTGTAACCCCCCCCCCCCCCCAGTAATTTAACTGAATTAAAATTATCTACAGGAGCTGGTACCTCAATTCTAAAGACAATTATTTAGAGGCAAATCCCACTATTTTCCACGGAGATGGGCAAAATTTGCACGCTAGTCACAAGCACCTTTGCTTTAAACAGATGTGGCAAAGTAGAAGTGATCAACACAGATTTAAAAGCTTGATTATAAACACATAACTTGCCATTGTCTCGAGTCCAAATTTCTCAGTTCTCGAAGAAGCTTTTCATTTTTTTTCAGGAGATGAAAGCTTCTCCTAAATAAGGAAATTTAACAAACATTTTCATCACCTGTGCAATGACAGATATAGGACAGCACAACAACACATTTTCAATTCCATTCATGTAATCTCCTACGGTCTTCCTGCCTTTTGTAAGACCTTTTTCTATATCAAAGAAGAATAGATCTTTTTAAAATAATATATACATATAGTTATTTTTTATCCCAGGTGGTCTTCTGCATCCTTGTTAGTGCCTTGAACATAATCCCCACTTCATTCCACTTCTTCCCATTTAATCTTGTGGGCTAAACAGGACTCCCTTTGGAGCACATAAAACCTGCTCTTTAGTAGGCCAGACGATAACTGCTTAGTGATAAAAAGGTACTTCCATGCCAGCCAAAAGAGCAAATGCAAAAAAGAAAAAAAGATAGAAAAAGGGGTGGGGGGCAAAACAAAACTCTGAACTGTGAGCTGCAATACAGCAGAGTAAAGCAACACCTAGATGTTCTACAAGATAAGCTATAGAATTTTAAAAGCCAAATTATGTTATAGTAACATAACTATCTTCCATATTATTTGTACTTATGTCACTGCTCATAAAACATGTTAAAGGAGTATCTTCTAAGAACAACACAAATACAGAAAAACAAACTGCTCTGACAAAATTAAATTTCAGTATGGAAGTAAAAGTGAAGATATGTTACAAAAACTGAGATCTAATTCCTTCTTATCATCACCACTGCATTTGAGGAAATGTTGGTGAATTAAGTATCCAATATGGGTAATAAGACACCTACTTCCATTTTGGATACTGTGCCTATAAGTAAATAATTGTAAAATGGGAACATAATTCCCATTGTAAAATGGTTTCATTGGACAGATTACAAGAGATAACAGCAGAAACAAATGACATACTTGGATATGCTTATTCTGTGTTATGATAATACTCAGAGACTGATTTGCTTACTGTTCTTATCTTTTACATATGTGCATGTTGATCTATAACAGACTGTACAATCAAACAAAAATACTGTCCACAAGGAACAGTTCAAACTGATGGTATTTCTGAATACAAGGGAAAGCGGATGCATCTATATGGGAGTTTGGACCAAGTACAAAGAGGAAAGGAGGAAAGGACAGTCTTTCTCTGACCAGGAAATCAGTGCAATACAAAACAATCAAACAGACCAGATCTCATTCCTGCCCTCCCTAGGATGAGATAAAAATGGCAGAAAAGCCATCCTTCACTCTTTTTGGTATGCACAAACTAGTCAACATTTTCAACTATAAATTGGCCCAATTTAGAATTGTCAGCATTTAACGACATTAAGAAGAGTTTTATAATAAACATGGGCCAGAACAAGTCATTATGGGAAAGTTGTGGCTGATGCCAGGAACAGCAGCCCAGTCTCTCCTTTTTTTCCCCTCCCCAGTAATGCCTCATAATACAAATGCATGACAGGAGTTAACATATAATGATATTTGGTATAACTGTTGTATGGGTATGGAAATACGCATATCAGTAGTGTAATGTTTTGTATTGGACTGTCAGGGAACAGAAGTGGGGCTCCTGTTTCCAGTGGCAACCATGTGCCACTGAAAACAGATACCTAGATTTGTTCTGAATGACAGATGAAAAAATAGCTGTATTTAATAGCAAAGTAATAGTGTCTTATTACCTTTTATCCCAAGAATTCATTCCCAGAATACTGAGAAGTAATCTACAATAGTAAAATGCCGAATAGGGTTTTTGTGGGGTTGGTTCTTCCTGCTCCATAGCTTTTGTATTTAAGTCATTGAAGTGCTTTTCAACAAAATCTCTTTCTTCTGTGTGTTGTTTAAGGATTGCATTGATTACATCATTTTCCTGCTTCTCTGAGACACAGATAGGCTGTGGAGCAGGAACATTGAGAGATATACCTGTCCTCTGCAAGCACTCAGGGCTAGTGATGCCTATATACTGCAAGAGCTCATCAAGGGCATCTTCTTCATCCCTAATTGTGTCCCATGTTGGTACTGTTTCTCTAAATCTCCTCTTCACCTGGAGGGCTAGTCCATCTTTTACACATAGTTCTTCTACATATGTAGCAGGTTCTGAAGTATCTTCTGGTTTCTCTTGATGGGGTAATGAGAGGACAAAAGAAGTTGGCTCAGATAAGCTACAGAGAGGTGGAGGTCCATAGAGAATGGCTGAATCCCACGAATATTTGCCAGATAGATCACGCACTATAATTCTAACATTTGAATTAGCTGATACAAGTCCAGCAGACAATCCCCCTCCAGGCATGTCCTCTTCTGCACGTATTTGTATACATGAAACTAACGTCGTATTGTTTAGCACGAAAAACTGGAGGTTGGGATTCTCAAAAAGTTCTGGAGAAAGCTCAGGGCTTTCACTGTAAGGATTGTCATTATTTTCACATACTTGACTTGTGAGCATAGCAGGTCCCCCACACATTGGATAATGGCCCAAATGGTTTACCAGATGTGTTATTACTGTACGAGCTGCCACAGAGATCAATCCTTGCTGAATATGAGATTTCACTGTAAAATAAAGGGGAATAATTTGAATTACACAATAAAAGCCAACATTTCAACAAGTTCTGAAGGGACAGCATGATAGGCATATAGACTTACAGGTAACATATACAGTGGTTAGAGCAATGGACTAGGATCTGGGGGACCTACATTCAAATCTCCATTGTGCCATGGAAGCTTGATAGACCTTGCGCCAATCGCACTTACTGTCTCACGGAGAACTTGTGGGTATGAAATGGAGGAGGGGCAGACCATGTATGCCACTTTGAGCTCCTTAGAGAAATAGTGAGATAAAAATGCACTGAAGAAATGTTATAGTGGAAAAAATACTGTTTTTCTAGGTATAATACATACTCTCATAAGGAAGTAAAGAAAATTAAACAGTTTAAAAAGGACAAAGGATATTTCTGGACACAATGCGGTAATTTCAAAGAATAATTGTGCAGAACGCGGCATCAACAATAGATTGTAATGCTCATGTTGCACATACAGTCTAACAGAACAGGCAACTATGCCAATGTACTGCTTAATATCAGGTAAAACCACAAGACTCAGAAAATTCACTAGGATCCTGTGTAGCAGCACATAGAATCTAGCTTCTCTCTGTATTTTAGGCCTGGAGATTACACTGTGTTGCTATGCAAATATGGGCAGTTAGCATTTACCAACATGTATCCATCTACTTTCTTGTTTTAAAAAAATGAAAAAAAGCTGAAGAAAGGAGTACACAGAGCCTAAGCAAGGGTGGGTTTCAGATGTTGGAGTTGGTTAAGTGGGCATTTTGACAAAACATGACTTCTCCTTTGTCATGTTTAACTGTGATGTCTAAACAAACATCCTTACAGTTTAAGATGACACTTTTAATTCTCTCCTAATGATGACTTTTGAGCCCTGCCACTTGATGGAGAATCAATAGAATCTGTAGGATCTTATTTAGAACTGACATTCTCCAATGCTAATTTTGTTCTTTGTTTTGCTTTTTCAATTTTTTTTCACTAGAAAAGATGCTCAGTTTTAAACATTAAAAGTATACAAGTTGCTTTGTTATAATAAAACAGTGTATATGAAAAAAAAGAAAATTCACACAATGAATACAATCTCAAGTCAAACATTCCTACAGATTGCACCCATAAGATTATATGTAAAGCCTATTTAGAGCAATTATAAAATTAATCTATGGAGTTATTAAACTTCTGACATGATACAATAAATTTTATAGGTATACCAAAATACCAATAATTGCAGAAATTACTTCACTAACAGGCAAAAAGCTGATGTGAAATATAAATATCTGGGGATTTACATCTTTATAAAAATATACTATTGGATACTTTGTAATGTATATTATTGAAAGCAGAATCTGGTCTCAAAAATCGGGTAAATTTTAAAATCTCATATCTTAGAAAAGAAGCAGTGATGAAGATGAAAATGTTACCCAGGAATATATTTGCATTTCTTAATATCACTCTTAGCAACACTATTAAATTTCTCAATAAAATTCAGGCAAAAATTAATACATTTATTTAGAACTACGAAGCCCAAGAATAGGAAATAAGGTGCTTCAATTCAGAATTCAGACATACTATAAAGAAGTAAGATTTGGAGTCTGATTGTTAAGGCTAAGGGAAGATACCTGATGCACAGCCTGGGACGCAGACCAGATTAATATTTATACTGTTTTATTATAAGGGGGGCAGGGGTGGGGCTGAACTGATTTCCCCCAAAGGAATCAATTATTCATCGTCCTGCCTTTGGAGTGGCTAGGAGAATTGGCAATTTCAGTTTGTGCATAAGACATGGTTTGTCCAAGTTAACAGATTTCAGAGGTACCCAATCAATTATGCTCCTTGATGAAGCAAAAGAAAAATGTAACCCAGCAGAGGTCTTTGGGTACTAATATATGCAATTAAGGGATTTTATACTGGATTTGGGCAGGAAGTTCAACATAAAATGAGATCTTACACAGATTGAACAAGTTTTTCTGGAATCATTAACACAAGAGGAGCTAGTGAAGAAATTCTATGGGGCACTTACGAAGCTGACCATGCCAGTATTATTATTTAAGGAAAAATGAGAAAGAGACCTGTCACTATGTCAACAGAGGAATGACACAAGCTGCATACAGCAATCTACTATGAATGTGTGAATTAAAGAGAATGGGATTAAGTTGCTATATAGGTGATATTATACGCCTCTTGTGTGTATAAAGTGCTGTCAAATTGTAGTAGACTTATGGTGACCCCATAGGGTTTTCAAGTGAAGAGATTAACAGAAGACGTTTGCCATTGCCTGCCTCTGCATAGCAACTCTGGTCTTCCTTGGTGGTCTCTCATCCAAGTACTAGCCTGGATTATCCAGGTCAGGGAATACCCCTCTTAGACTGGCAGAAATGTTCAATTAAGTTTCTAGTAAACATTGAAGATGTGAATGCCTGGTACCTTATAGAGCGGGGAAATGGTACGGGCTGTGAACACAACCCTCTTCTGTATGTAAGAGCCTGTTAAACAACTTGGCTCTTTAGGACAATAAAACAGCAAGGGCAACAGTAGATAAATTCTTAAATTTTAGCTGGATGAATGTAAGATAGAGCCCATCTTAGTGACTTCTCCATGATCATAACAATGGCTAAGAAAACTTACTTTTCCACCCACCACTATATCTGCAGAGTTCTTCATAAATGATATTCTAAGTGGCAAGAAACCTTTCATGTTCTTGGAGGCCACAAGAAATTCCTCAATACCTTGCTCTTAATGCGGACCCCCTCCCCTGGCCAGGCTCTTGGTGCAGATTCCATCCACTCTGGTCATCTTTGAAGGCCTTACTTTGAGTGCTCTTGCCATTTGAAGCCGGATGAGTGGCAATCCAGGAAAGGGCCTTGTTGGTCATGGTATAAAAACTGGAACTCCCTCCCCAGTGAGAGTCACCTGTCTCCTTCTGTCATTGTCTTCTGCCAGCAGGTGAAGACTTGTTTCATTTGGTGTACCCTCAGTAAACTTTTATTGGCCTTCCTCTCTGGTTATGTGCGTTTGTGTCTACTATATACTTTTATTGTATTTTTATATGTTTTAAATATTATTTTAATATTTTAAACGTTTTAATATCTGTTGTTTACCACCTTGAGGAGCCTATTTGGGTGGAAAGGTGACATATAAATATTTTTTAAAAATAAATAAATCTCTGCTAGCACAAAGAATCTTCATCAGCAGAACACCTCTTCCATTCAAAAAGCATGATGCATTAACGGGATCTGCAGTGCATCATTTATATTTACAGTGAACTTCATTTACTATACTGTTGCCCACTCATCCAATTTGGGGAGTTATTTTGGGAGCTCTTCTCAATCCCCCCATTTTTCATCATCTTAAAAAAATCTGGTATCAGCTGTAAATTTGGCCACTTCATTGCTTATCTCCAATTCCAGATCATTTATTCATGCATCAGTTCCAATACAGATCTCTGGGGAACTGCACAGCTCTTCATTGTAAAAAGGCTTCATTTGTTCCTCCTTCCTCCATTTAACTAGTTAATAATATAGGAGAGAACCCATTCTCTTATATCAAGTTTGTTCAGAAGTCTGACTCTGTCAAACACTTTTTTAAAAAGTCAAAGTTTGTAATGTCTACCTTAAAACTCAGACAAATTAAAGTTTGATGTTCTCTGAATTATAAGGTTTTTCATAAATAGTATGTTTTCATTACCTTGGAGAGGATATATTAGAATGGTAGCCCAAAATGGCACACACACATTTTTGTAACATATACAGAAAGCAGACATACACAAAGCCCTCTGTCAAAAAGGGTTTGTGCATTCCTGATATTGCTCCTCTGCTAAATGCATGCACAGACTGTCATAACTCTCCTCTTTCTTAAATGAGTATCATTGTGCCAATTACTTGACTAGAGAGCTCTAGAATGTTTGCAAGCTGTTTTTTTCACAGGTGCAGAACCCATACAGAGGACGGCATAGAATCAAATGAAAAAACAAATGGAATTTTACTGCTCAGGGATGATCCAAGACATTTTAGGATCTAAGTGGGACAGTGTAAATTAGTTTCACCCTCTCTCCCCCCAGTTCAATTTGTAAAATGTATATGTGAAATTGTAATGGATAGTTTACTGTTCTTTACTGGAAAGGGTAGGTAGGGCTAGCCCAGTGGCTATGGATCTTTCTTTCCTACTAATATTAACTTTGCGAGCTTCACATGCTGATTGCTCCAGGGGATTAAATATTATTCTTGTTACTGGGTTTCAAAGAGTTCTTGACGTGTATTTTGGGGTTTCAAGGAGTACTCAGCTGGAAGAAGCGACATGAAGCTTCAAATAAGCTTCAATAAGTATACCCACCAAAGCTCTCCCTCTTCTATTTGTTACTTAACAAGCTGCCACTTTGCAGAAAGACAACAGGGTAGCTAAACTCTTGAAGCAGATTTTTTTTTTAAAAAAAAATCTATCATCCTGGTCTTTATAGCTTATATACTTTAAGCACAGTGCTACAAACATACAGAACAAGGAAGTGTTTTCTTCTCCTGAAAACTATTGTGAAAGATAAGATGAAAAAAGAGGCTGGAAGGAAACCAGACACAGGGAGATGGAGTGATAGGACCTTAGATGACAAAACCGTAAAGAAAATGCCACTGTCTGGCTCCCCAGCTTATGTATCCTATGATCTATTCAATTAAATGGAAATGCCTTGAACTAATTTCTCTCCAATCCTTACCTTAAAGCTCTTTCTGGGAATGCATAAAACCAGCATCTTGCAAAGAATCATCTCTCTTTTAAAAAGCTTTTGTTTTCATATTAACTGAAAACCAAGCCCACTTACACAAACTTGGAATCTATCCATATGGCCAATGAAATGTCTGCCCGGGGGACTGGGGTGCTGAATGGTGAGAGTCTTTGTGTCTAGCTATTCTTGCTAGAGTTCCAAGGATCAACCAGAAGATGACCATTACTGGGCAGCAGAAATCATAATTCTCTTGGACTAGAACAGCCGTATGTTAAGTGGCTTAAAGCAAAGAGCACAAAGAACATGGGAATGAGGGAAGGCTGAGGCGCCAGAGCCCCATTATGACTGCTCCAGTGTTGGTTCTCATTTCTCACCCCAACCACCTAAGCGACAACTTCCCTTAATAACTATTTGCAATGCCAGCAGCAACAGATGCTGTAGGATAAAAAATGGTTAGCACTGTTTTCTTGCTGATAGTAACAACTACAAAGCCATCAGACTTGTGAACGCTGTAATTAATCTAAGATGTTTTTATTAATTATCTCATTTAGTTTATTCAAGATTTACAGGAATGTCCCTTGAATATAATTTTAAAGTGTGTATGGGGGGAGGGGAGGGGAGACAAAGTGCTTAACTTATCCAAGCCAAATAACATACAGCATTAATAAAATGTCTTTTAGGATATTAGCAAGAAACCATGAAAACCAGTCCTGTGGGGAAATGCAAAAAGAAGAACAGCAATGCTTGGGTTTGTGAAACAGACGTTCATTTAAAAAGGGGGAAAAAATTTCCACCTATTCAAGGATGTCTTTTCAAACTGTCAGATTAAACAAATCACACAGCATTTGCTGCAAACCCATAATTACACATTATTATAGCATACAAAAGCACCAAGGCACAAAAAGCTGCTGCAATTCTCTGCACTTGCAATGGAACATGTTGGGGAAGTTAATTTTGGCAAATACTTTAAATATTAGCTTTGCATAATATGTATAGGTGAAACCGTAATTAGGGCAGAATGAATCCTTCGATGCTTCTTTCATTCTGACCCTGCAGATGATTACTCTTTGCTAATAAGACCACAGCCATTTGACAAGAAGCCAACTACAGTACCTTGCTTCATTCTTCAGTAAATTTAATAATTACCGCTCCTCCTGCCAATAGTTCTCAAATCAGATTTGTTCAATCCAATACTGAGCTTATTAGAGGACAGCTCTGTGTTCAGAATTCTTTGGCCAAAAAAGTACTTGAAGATGATGAAACATGCCTCAGACAAGGGCACAATGATTAGCCATTTTCTCCACATAAAAAAAAACAGCACGGAGTCACTACAGACCACAAAATCACCCGCTGTTAGCACACAGCTGCTACAAAAAGGTTCTGCATTTATCTAGTCCTTAATACCTTTAAGGAAGCCTAAGGGGAACAGCTTAATATAGAAGGAGAATGACACTACACAGAATATTTGGTATCAGTATTAAAGCCCATCTTTTTCCAAATTTCTTTCCACCAGGGCCATTTGATATTTGCTAAAAGAGAGATGCAGCTGAGAACTTCTTGCAACCTTTATTTCACAGTGTTTATTTTCAGAGGAAAAATATTCCCAATGTGGACAAGTCTTTAGAAAATGTTGTCTTTTGAGATTCAGATAAATTTCTGCGAGAAATAAATATGAAGTGCATTTAAATGACTTAAGAAAACCCTCTTGCAGGTCCAGGGCATTTTTAAATTGTTCAAAAAATACTAAAAAGTTTAAATAATTTTTAAAAATATTATGACTTAAGTATTCCTTAACTGGTTGCTTGAATAACCATAATGATTTCATTTCAGTGTTGAAAGAATAAGTTAATGCAACTAAAAATAAAAACCATGTATCGTGCTACTTGTTTACTCATGAACAGGAGGGCAGATCTATATTAAGATGCATAGAAGGGCAGAAGGATCCATAGTAATTGATTTTTATGCTGTTGAGGAGATACTTATTTTAGCAAATCGAGTTACAATTGCTCAAAATTGCACTGAATTATTCCGCATTGATTAACACTATCCATAGTCTATAATGGTATTAGGCTTAATTTAAAATTCACATTTTAGACAAACAATTCAGTATTGGAAAGTGTTACATTATTTGGTCATAAGGAGGAATTTATCAAGGCCAACTGACCTTCTGTGACTGGCTGGAGTTTTGAAGATCGTTCTGAATCAGGTGAATGTAATGGCTCTGGTTCCTTCAAACTTTCTAAATGTATAAAAGGATCATAATCCGAAGATGCCAGATCAGAAAGGTTCATAGGAAAATATTTCGGGTTGCTAAAGCACTGAGATCCATACACACATCCATGAAGAACCTACAAACAAACACAAAATTGACTAAAGCCTATGAACATGTGCTTAAGTGTGGGGAAAATGATGACGGAGCCATAAGAGACATGACACATATGTGCACAGAGTGCTACATGTGTGCAGTCAATGATGTGCTGTTCTTAAGCCTACCAAAAGAACTGCTATGTAGGAAATATTTTCCACATAGATGCTACAGGTCAGCTGTTGGTAAAGTTAGTTAGCATAAGCACAACAGTGGCTTGCAGTAAACTTGCTGGGTAGACAAGTCCTGAAAAATAGATCCTCTAATCATTTAGAGTTTTTACTTAAAGTCTTATTTGTATGTTCTGTTCCTTTGGGGCTCCAGGTTTGGCAGTAGCCAATGCATATCAAACAGCAAAAACAGCTCTCCCTTTGCCTTAGCCATTTTATGTAGAGAGTAGCAATAAGGCCCATTGTTTGGAAAAATACAACGGGATCTAACAGCACATCCCCTCCCCCGCGCCTCGCCCCATGGCATCAGTTGAGGGGGGGGGCGAATCAGGGAAGAGATAGGGCTCCCTCCTCCTCCGGTTTCTCAGCTGCTGCTCAGCTTGTGCTCTAGCAGCATGGCCCTCCCAAGGCCTTGAAGAGGCAGTAGGGAGCCCCGACCCTGGCCACTGCAGGACCTTGTGAGGGCCTCACAGCTGTGCTGAGGCTTCCCGCAGTGGCAGCAGGCTCCCTGGAAGCTCTGAGGCAGCGGGATGGTTCCACGCTGCGGCGCTGGGTCTTCCCATCACTGGGCCAGGGCTTTGCAGACCTCTGGAAGCCCTGCGTGGCACTGGGCCTTCCTGCAGCTGCGCTGGGCCCCAAGGAGGCGGCAGGGAGGCAAACTGTTTTGCACCCGATTCACTTCTTATTCCCGCATACTATGCCTGCACAGGGATAAGAAGTGAGTCGCTGGCAACATGCTTTGCCTTTTACGTCTTAGGATGTTAAATAACATGTAAATAAGGTTTTAATCTCCAGCTATTTATCTGCATTTTAGAGCATTCTTGCTTTAGGTAACCTGGTTTACTGGTGGCTATCAACAGTGATTGTAAATTACAGTTAAATTGTTTTCAAAGCTCACATCCAAACAGAGGAAAAAAGATTAGGAAACAAAGGAGGACAAAACAGCTTACATAAAAAGTAAACTTTAAAAAACCTAGTGAAGTATTGTTCATTCATTTTCTAACATCAACTCTCATTTTAAAAACAAAGAGGGGGAAATATGTAAAAAGTACCTTATATATGCAATTTAGAACAGATTTTTCTGTTTTATCGTTTTCAGATACTGCAGTGCAAACAGGTTGAAATAGTGTCTTTAAAGGTAAGGCCATAATCCAGTCCAACAAGCAGAGAAGTAATGCTACCACCAGCTGAAACAAACGTTCATAATAACGAGTAACTATTACATGAAACAGACTGCTTTTATCCTGTATGTATCTAAAACATTTTTATGCCACCTTTCTGTCTAATTTGGGCCCTCAAAGTGGCAAACAATTACAAGTAAACACAAACTATTTTAAACAGTACATAAAATAAAACTGATAATTAAAAACAAACAAGAAGGAGGGTCAGTAAGGGTATGCCGGACGATATGGAAAAGTCTCCACTTGCTGTCAGAGGGCAATTCTTGAGGGGGATAAATGAATCCCCTTGGGGAGGTAGTTCAATAATTTTGGGGGGTTTCTTTGCCTTTCTTGGATTGTCCCCAGTCTAGCCTCAGACAGAGGGGGCATCCGAAGTAGGGCTTCTGAAGATGATCCTACTAAGCAGTTAGGTTCATATAGGAGTAGAAAGTCCTCCTATATACCTACCCGGCACTATGGTACCTTTCACACTCATGCTTTACAGCATTTCCACACCTGTTTAGTGTCCCATGTTTGCAGAGGTTTCACACTTGCAAGCTAGTCATGGGATGCAGTGCCGCTCTTAGTCCGCAGTATCCCCGATCTTTTCCTCCTGCAGACATACTGCGATGTTTATTTTGAACCCACTGTCGACTTGTGGCTAGCCCGATTAATGCCAGTGTGAACACTTTTGTCCTCTTTTTGCTTCTCTCCCCCATTCTCCTTTTCCTCAGGAGCTGATTGGTCTGTGTGGATCTGACCATACCCACTCTCCTTAGCTCCCCAACTGCTTTGTCTTCCCCCTTTATTTAACGTTTCAGCGTTTGCTGGCAGTGTGGCGAAGCGTCCCCCTGCCCACCTGGCTGGCAGCAGGGAGCCAGGCACCTGCCTGGCCTGGCCTGAGCAGGGAAAGCAGAGTGCAGAGTGGGAGGGGGGTGGGCAGGGCTGGGGTCGCGGGGTGCAAGGGTGCATGGTCACCCTCTGCATCCCAGTGCCTTCGTCTGAGCGATGCTCCCAAAGAATTTGGGCTTGGCTTAGCGGGAAACCCTGACAGGGGGGAGGGTTTCGGCTGTATAGCATGCAAGGCACTTGGTGCACAGTCTGAGGCTGAGCCAACTTTAATCTTCACTCAGCTGCATCTTGCCCTGGCCAAGTGCACGATTCACCCGCTTAAAGTCTGTATCCAGGAACATCAGTCTCAAATCCGACATGGAGTTAGAGAGGCACCACTCATGGAACATTTTATTCAACATCACGATTCAAAAATTGAGTTTAATGTGACTGTTCTACAAGTATTGCAAAACAGAAGTCCAAATGCCCAACGAAGATTGTTGCAACTTGAATCTCAACAGATACATAGATTAAATAGCTTGATCATGTATGGGCTTAACAATGCTTTAGACTTAAGTTGTTTTTTGTAACCTCCTGCAGCTGGCAGGCTACTGTATCTTTAAATGTAACTACATATAACTTATGGGAAGGTTACACCCAGGCATGACGCTAGCTCGTCCGGAAGTGACTGTAATGGTGGAATGATATTGCTGGTTACACTCGTTGTGAGTAAATATGTTCATGGTTTGTTAAGACGTTTATTCAATGCTTGGTAAAAAAATGAATGTATGATTAATATTGAATTACATGACAGATATACTGCCTGTGAAGAAGCCTTTGGTGCGAAAAGGGGTGGGACTCCGTACAGGCTGGCGAAACCCATAGGCGGCGTAAATTACTTATGAGGAGGCACCTTCCATCAATATGTACACAACCTTGGCTACCATTTTGCTATATTATGGACTATTATGAATTGATTCCAGGCATTTTGCTGTATACATCGTACGAAGTGACTTTGAACCTTTCTACCATTGTTGATACTTTGGTGTATGTATGGTGAGACATGTTGAATGTTTGAATTTATTTTACTGAGCACTTTGCACTTTAAATATAAATTTCTGTTATTTTGGGTTATTGTATACTGCATAGGCCTTTTGTACTTTGTATCATTCTGGTGCCCCTGGAGCAGCTCTTCTGTCAGTTCTGGCCAAGTGCTGGCAAGTTTGTGAACCGGGGATTATCTGCAGCCCAGAGCAAAGAAGGGCGGAAGGCTGCGAATGAGCAAGGGATGCCTGGGATTCTTCCTCCAGCAAGGCCTCCGCTCAGCCTCTCCTCTCTTCTGGCTCCCATCCTTGCACCCCCTCCACCCCTGCATCCTGCTGCTGCAGCTTCCTCTTACACTTCCTCATCACATTTGAGCTGTTTGCTTCTCTACACCGCCCTCTCCTTTTCCTTGAGCTGATTAGTATGTGTGGATCTAATAAAACCCACTTTCCTCAGCACGCTGTCCGTTTCTGTGAATTTTTTTTGTATTTCTAAAGGACAGTAATGTTTCAGCATTGTGCATCTTTTTTTAAATCAATGGATAGGAAGCAACGCTCTTATATTACTGTTGTTTGGGAAAAAGGTGTCACGGGAAATCACCACCAGTAGATATGCTCTCTGGCTCCGCAAAGAACCACTTCTGTTCGTTTGAACATTTGGACATGTTTCCTTTTTGATTTTTAATGCTCAATATAAATGATAATAATGACCTTAATGGCATTCGAACAAACATGGGGATTCTTTCTCCAAAAAGATCACCTCACCCCACCCATTTAGGGTTCACGTGATCACGTGAGACCAATGGTGGATGAAAAATTTGCTGGGTGGGGACAATCAGCTCTCAACACCCCTTGGCTCTATTTTCAAACATGAAAAGTTAGGGTGCGAAAATGGCTGCACAGAGATGCAGTACTGATGTGCATAGGGAGGGGTGGGGTTTCAAGTGGTAATGTCACAATGTTACAACGTATGCACAAACTTTTAAAAAAAAGGGTAATATGAATTCCAAAGCCCACAAAGCCCACAACAAAACCAGGGCTTTGAAGCAAGTGTGAAACAAAATGCAGGAGACCAACCCGAAACTTCTTGGACAGTGTGAAACACATGGGTGCTGAGCCGAATCTGTTGCAATCATGTGACTCCTCGGAAATGGTGCGTTAACCCGTGAGTGTGATATGTACCTATGATAACCTTTAGAGGCCCTGCTTCCTTTCTTTATTTGGCCTTAAGGGCTAAATGTCCAATACTATTGGTAACAGAAAGACAACACCAAATATACAGGCCACTAAAAGTTAAGCACGTTTGAGTTTGACTTAGTTCAATGGGAAACTTAGACTCAATGGGACCAACATAATTAACTTTGGGTGGGTTATATCTATAATGAGGAACAGAGAGAGACTAAGGGTCATATCATTAATTTATTTGTTACATATAATATATAATCAAGTCTAGGTATAATTTCATTAGTCTACATATGATTTGTCAACTTTTGCTGAATATTTGTTGGTATTCAAGTATGACCTTTGCACTGACTATTTCAGAGTCTTCCACATTTTTGGAAATTCTTATTGAATCTATGCAAAAAACGAAACCTACAATATTTGTTCATAAATATTTGATGTCAGTCAATAAATATATGTAGATCACACAATTTTGCCAAAGCAGTGGGATAAGGCCTTAAATGTTATACTTGTCACTCCTATGGAGCTTAAGCTGCACCTTTCTCAACAAAAAATTCTATTTAGGGTATACTGGACACCACGGAGCCTTCATAGTAATTAGTATAGTGTCTAATTGCTGACTCTGTAGTTTGCAGGATGTGTTTCTTAGGTAACAAGAGAGCTGTCCCAGGGGCACAGAACAAACACGAGGTACAAAGAGCCCTTAGGAGAAAACTATAACAGCAATTATCCCAAATTCATATATTTAAAGTGCTCAAGCGCTCAGTGCAAATACTATCAACATATAAATATCAACGGTGGTGTAAAGCCACGAAGTACTTGGAAAACAGTCCAAAATCAAGCAGAAATATAGTCCATAATGGAGAAGGACGTTTCTCAAATAAGCAATATTCAAATGTAAAGGTCTTCTCTCGAGTAATGTCCCCTGCCTACGGGGTTCGCCGGCATGCAAAAAGTCCAGTCCCGTTTTGCCCCAAAGGCTTCTTCACAGGTAAAACATCTGTTATACAATTCAGTATAAGACAAACATTAATTCAACATATTCCAAGTAGTAGTTGTCCAAGTCAATTACAAGCATATCTACGAGCGTAACGGTCAATCTCATTCCACCATTGCAGTACTTCCAGATGATCTAGCGTCGTACCTAAGAGTAGCCTTCCCAAAGCTTATATACAGTATTCACTTTAAAGGTACAGTCACCCGACATCCATTAGGAGTTTATTATCAGGTTAGGGGGGTGGCAATGGGGTGTTCTGCCACCCCCAGTATTGCTAACCTATTCATGGCAGCTTTAGAAGAGAAGTTTATTTTGAATATAAATGAGAATCCTTCAGCAAGATCGTGTGGTATCGCAGGTATATTGATGATATCATACTCGTACTAGAAGATGGCATGTACGCAGAGACATTAGGACAATGGATGAATGGGGTAGATGCCAATATAGTTCACATGGCAGGGTAGTGCTGATTGTGTCAATTTTCTTGACGTAACTGTGTTCAAACTTGACAGCCAGAAACTAGGAGTACGTCCCTTTAGAAAGCCTACGGACTGCCCCTCTTACTTGCACTTCTCCTCGTTTCATCCCTCACATATAAGAAGAAACATACCTGTTTCCCAGTACTTATGGTTGAAATGCAATTCGTCTTGTACTGGTGATTTCAATCATACAAGGAAACTTTTAGACAGAAGCTTCGAATCTAGGGGCTACCCCACGAGAATCATAGAGGAGGCTAATGTAAGAGCCATTAACACGCCCCGTGATTCCTTATTGGTTCCCAAGGGGAGATGGGGAGACAACAGATTAAAATGGGTTTCAGATGATACCAATTTGGCTCTGGGGATTGTTGATATTGTTTGGAAACATTGGCATTTAGTTTCTAGGATAGAAGGTTGTGAACAGACGCCATCTGCAGGGTTCAGGCGTACGAGAAATCTGAAGGATATGATAGTGCATTCAGCAATGGTGGTAGAAGATAAGAACGTGCAACTTCCTAAAGGGCACTTTCCCTGCGGGAGTTGCAATATCTGCCCAGTGACCGTAAAAACTACAGAGATCATTAACCCTAGTAATAACAGACCTCTCTATTGCACTGCTTTGTCCAATTGCAAAACATCACATGTGATGTATTTGTTTCAATGCAGCTGCCCGTTGATGTATGTGGGCAGTACCACTCGCCCACTGAAAACTCGCATTCAGGAGCACCAGTCTCGAATTCAACATGGTGTTATAGAGGCACCGCTTGTAGAACACTTTATCCAACACCATGACTCTAAAATAGAATTTAAATTGAACGGTCCTTCAGGTATTCCAGGGTAAGAATCTTGATGCCCAATGTAGGTTGCTACAACTCGAATCACCGTGGATACATAGATTAAATAGCTTGAGCCCTTACGGGCTTAACTATGCCTTGGATTTGAGTTGTTTTTTGTAACCTCCTAATGGATGTCAGGTGACTGTACCTTTAAAGTGAATACTGTATATAAGCTTTGGGAAGGCTACTCCCAGGTACGATGCTAGATCGTCCGGGAGTACTGCAATGGTGGAATGAGATTGACTGTTACGCTCATTGTGAGTAGATATGCTTGTAATTGACTTGGACAACTACTACTTGGAATATGTTGAATTAATGTTTGTCTTATACTGAATTGTATAACAGATGTTTTGCCTGTGAAGAAGCCTCTGGGGCAAAACGGGATTGGACTTTTTGCATGCCGGCGAACCCCGTAGGCAGGGGACATTACTCGAGAGAAGACCTCTACATTTGAATATTGCTTATTTGAGAAACGTCCTTCTCCATTATGGACTATATTTCTGCTTGATTTTGGACTGTTTTCCAAGTACTTCGTGGCTTTACACCACCGTTGATATTTATATGTTGATAGTATTTGCACTGAGCACTTTAAATATATGAATTTGGGATAATTGCTGTTATAGTTTTCTCCTAAGGGCTCTTTGCACCTCGTGGATGTGTTTCTTAAGCATATGCTCTGGCTATGTCCAGTTATTTGATCTTTTTGGGAGGAACTTATTACTCATATTTATTTTGTATTAGAATACTCATTGATCTTTGAGGACGTTTATGTACTTTTAAACTGCCCACCTGTACCCTGGAATCTAACTGATGGTAAAAGAAAATGGACCCTCTACGCATTAACTGTAGCTGTACTGTACTATACAGGACTTACATTACAACACTGGAGAGACAAATGCCCACCTCCCATAATTCAATGGATGAAGGACCGTACAACTTTATCTATATTGTGAATGGACTTATTTTTAGATATTTGGAAACCCTGTATGGAATGTATATATTTCTCCCTACTCTTGTCATACATATATTTCTGTTATGTATGAGTCTTATTTTTTCTTTTCAAATAAAAAAATAATTTAAAATAACATAATTAAGTGACATCATCAAAACTGACTTATGGAGATGCTCAAGGGGTTTTCAAAGCAAGAGATGAGCAGAATTGGTCTAACATTGCTTTCTTCTGCATAGTAAAACTGGGCTTCCTTGGAGGCCTCCCATCCATGTAGTTAACCATGGCCAACCTGGCTTAGTTTCCAAGCTGTGAAGTGCTTGAACTAGCCTGGGATATTAGGCTGCTTTGCTACCCATACAGGCAGTGAAACAGATATGTGGAACAGTCTGAACACATTTTATGTATGGATATAGGAAAGTTATCCAGCTTGGAGTGGCTCTCAGACTAAGCTTACTTCATAGGAAATAAGTCCCAACGAATTCATTTGTACTTATAACCAAGCAAAGGATTGTATTCCAAGTCCCACTTCTGTGGATGAAGGCCATGGAAACAGTATTAATGTTCCAAAGGAACATTAGAATGAAGTTTTTAAAGAGTATTCAAGGGTAGTCAAAGTGCACCACAGTAGTAAATTTCTGAGTTTCTGAAACATGAATGATCTCATTAAGAAAAAGACAGACTAATTAATTAAAGAAAATACTTCCAGTGAATTTCTGCTCTTGTAGACAGTAGATGCAGAGGAGTTAGCCGTGTTAGTCTGTGGTAGTAAAATCAAAAAGAGTCCAGTAGCACCTTTAAGACTAACCAATTTTATTGTAGCATAAGCTTTCGAGAATCAAGTTCTCTTCGTCAGATGCCTGATACAGAGACTGGTCAAATACAGAAGAGCAGGAGAGAGAAGAGGCAATTAGGGGGAGGAAGGGGGAGGGAGCAATCAAAACATTCCTTTGCTAGTATATGTAAACATCTCCTTTTAGTGTGTGTATCAGTTGGCTTCAAAGGAGTTTGCCCTGTTAGTTTGTAGAAGCCAAACAGCTAGACCATCCAATTCCAATGCAGTATGGGCCTTCGATAACCACAGCTCTCCCTGCCAGATGCATCTGACAAAGAGATCTGTGGTTCCTGAAAGCCCACGCCAGGTGCCACTGAGCTCCGCCAGACCCCACCTCTGTAAAGGAAATCTGTTACCTGTGGTAATGTGATAACCATTCATAGTCCCTATTCAGTCCCAACTTGACAGAGTCAAATTTGCATATGGGAGGCTGCTGAACTGGAATTCATATGCAAATTTGACTCTGTCAAGTTGGGACTGAATAGGGACTATGAATGGTTATCACATTACCACAGGTAACAGATTTCCTTTACAGAGGTGGGGTCTGGCGGAGCTCAGTGGCACCTGGCGTGGGCTTTCAGGAACCACAGATCTCTTTGTCAGATGCATCTGGCAGGGAGAGCTGTGGTTATCGAAGGCCCATACTGCATTGGAATTGGATGGTCTAGCTGTTTGGCTTCTACAAACTAACAGGGCAAACTCCTTTGAAGCCAACTGATACACACATTAAAAGGAGATGTTTACATATACTAGCAAAGGAATGTTTTGATTGCTCCCTCCCCCTTCCTCCCCCTAATTGCCTCTTCTCTCTCCTGCTCTTCTGTATTTGACCAGTCTCTGTATCAGGCATCTGACGAAGAGAACTTGATTCTCGAAAGCTTATGCTACAATAAAATTGGTTAGTCTTAAAGGTGCTACTGGACTCTTGTAGACAGTAGGGCATCCAGTATAGGGCATCCTGTCCCCTGGGATTGAGTTGATAGTACTAAAATATGGTTGAACTTACCTGTAACTGATGTTCATCATGTTATTCTGTGCAGGCACACAGGGGATTGGTGCATCTGCAGGCCTACTGTGGACTTTCAGAAAGCTCCTAACTGTGAGGTGCTTTCCTACCCTTTAGTCTTTCCTACCCTCTAGCAGAGTTCCCATCAACAGTACCTATAGAAAGGGTGGGCCTACATTTCTGTTTTCTAAGGCCACTGCTGGAGAAGGGGACTCAAAACAGGAACTCACAGCAGAGACAGAGGGAAGGACATGTGCCTGCACAAAAAAACACGTGATGAATATCAGTTACAAACAAGTGCAACCATATTTTCATCATCATGTCTTCTGTGCAGTCCCACGTGGGAGAGTGGTGAGCTAGCTTACCAGAGGATGTAGGTGTGAAGCGCTTAACAAAATAGGCTGTGGGGGATGGTAGCATCACTCCTGGAATCCACATCAATGGCATAGAGCTTGATGAACCTAGATTGTGTAGACCAGGGGTCTGCCTGCAAATATCCAGCACAGAGGATCTGCTATGGAAAGGAGAGTAGAAAGCCTGGGCCCAACCAGAATGGGCTATAGGCTCCAGTGGGCATATAACAGTTAGCATCCTCATACCTTCTACAAATGAGGGCATAATTCAATGAGATACTGTCTGGTGACTTTACAGCCTTGTCTTAATCCCACCATAGGCAATAAAAAGATTTCTATTTTTCCTGAACAACTCTGTTCTTCAGGTCTAAGGAGTGCAAGGCCCTTTCAGTCTCGGGTTTGGATGTTGGAAAGATTTAGCAGTACCAAATCTTAGTTTAGATGAAAAGATGAAACCGGGTTGGAAGGGCTTGGTCACAAAAGACGTTTTTCTTCTGAAATTAAAGAAAGCAAGGGTCTGCCCTGAGTGCCTGTATCTTGCTTATTCTCCTGGCAGAAGTGATGGCAACTTAGAGAGGACCAGGGACGAACGCCATTGTGTGATGGCCAAAATGTATGGAGGGTAGAGGATGGCTAGTCTCTTCAGTCAGCATTAGCAAGCATCAACTCTCAAGGATACGGTCACGGAATGCTGAGATTCCAGAAAGGTGGACCTTTGATGGAAGAATTGGCCAGATGTCTATCCTTTAGGAAAACCTAGTTGAAAATAGCTGTACAGGAACCCCACTTGAAAGAGTAGCATTTCCTGGTCGAGGGCTTTGTGGCCTCAAGCAAGGTGTTTTGTACAATTTGAGAATATTCTCCTATTGTGGATGGATCAGGCAGTTAGACTGAGACTACAAAGTTTGTGATAGTAGATTTACCCAATGTGGAGAAGGTTGGGAGCTTGGGGAAATGTATGAATTTTGGAACCAGCTCTGTCTTAGCCAGTAAGGGGCTATGATGGCCGCAGTAACAAAATGCTGCTGAGGGTTCAAATAATGAGGAAGGCATAGAAGAGGGCATCCTGCCAACAGAACTGAAAGGTATTCCCTATAGGCTGTGAGTCTTTTCCTGCATGGAACAATTTTTTTTGTATTTTGAATTGAGAGGTGGTGAAAAGGTTTATGGAAGGTGTCACCTAAGTAAAGAAAAGGGGGAAGAGAGATGTGGTGGAAAGGGACCATTTGTGACTCTCCAATGAGGCACGGCTCAAGATATCCACCTAACCATTGTCTTTTCCTGCTATATCTATGGTGTGAAGACCCACCTTGTGACAGATGGTCCAGTCTCATATTAGAGAGACTTCGTGACATAATGCAAGAGAAACTGTCCCCTCTTGCCTCTTGATGTAGTGCTTGGCCATAGTTTTGTCAGTAAAGACTTGCACATTCTTTCCCTTCACCAATTTGAGACAAGCTGACAGGTCATATTTTATGCCCCTTAGTTCTAAAATATAATAGCAGCTCTAAAATAAAATATGGACTCTCCATATCCCACTCATTTGTATCTTGTTGCAGTAGGCTGAGATGGAAGAATCTGTAACCAAAGACAGATGTATCTGGGAAAGACCACATGAGTTTCCTGCCAACAGACTGTCCTGCACCATCTACTAGGTCGAAGATTTGAGAAGAGGTCTGGGAAAGGGAGAGTCTCTTCCTTGGGATGTGGTGAGGGAAGAAGACTCTTAAAAACCAATTCTGTAGTGGACCGAGACATTGCCTGGCAAACAAGGCTACGAATGCTATAGAAACCAAAGACATAGTCTTGGAATATTTCAAGTTCTTTGATAACAGCAAGAAAGGGCTGTGGTCAATATGTTGGCAATCCTGTCCTCAGGAGGTAAAGTGCATCCCTGGATTGAATCAAGGGTTACCTTGACAAACATTATGCATTGAGTTGGAATAAGAATTGATTTTTCACAGTTCACCTGTAGGCCTAGGAGGGTGTGTGGAATCAGTGTCAAGCGTGTAGATAGGGCTGTAAATAAGCCGAGAACTTCACTTGGGGAGGGGGTAGTAGTGTCTGGTTCTGAGAGCTGGAGTCATGGTCCAGAGGCCATAGTTCCAGGACAGTGTGTTGTTCTGCATAGTTGTAAGATGTGCTTTGAGAGTAAGGTGGTGGGCTGAAGGTCTAAAGTACCAGGTTCAGAATGGGGTGCCCTGTAAGAACACTATTCATAGAGTAATAGAAAGGAAGGGGGAGGTGATGAAGGGAACTCTCTTATTCAAGTTCGTAGACTTTGGAATTAGGGTTAGTTCTGATGGTCTCCTCAGAGCCAAGGGTAAAGGAGGCTTCAATTTAAACTTATGTGAATACTTTATTAAAAATGATGAGTGAGTTGGCCTGTTTTAGTCTTCACTTATTTGGTGGAAGGCTCCAAGGAAATGGATGAGGTCTTTGAATTGAGCTTACAGAACCAAAGCAGGGGTTGGAATTGATGAAGCCCTAGTCAGTCTCTCAGACTCTTTCACTCCTTGAGTGCACCAGACCTGGTTGTACTTCTTTTGAGGCGCTATCCTACAAAGCAGTTTTTATGCATGAAACTGTAGGCCTTTGTTTACATATTTTTCAAAGCATTTTGACCTTCTCAGTGGCAGAAGAGGTAAAAATCATGGCTATCTGTCTGTGTCATCTTGGTTCCATAATGAAAAACATTTCTTGAAGAGATCTTTTGAAGCCATCGATTTGTACTTAAAGGTCTGAACAAAATATCTTCTCTAAAATAGAAAAGAGTCCAGTAGCACCTTTAAGACTAACCAACTTTACTGTAGCATAAGCTTTCGAGAATCACAGTTCTCTTTGTCAGATGCATCTGATGAAGAGAACTGTGATTCTCGAAAGCTTATGCTACAGTAAAGTTGGTTAGTCTTAAAGGTGCTACTGGACTCTTTTTTATTTTGCTACTACAGACTAACACAGCTAACTCCTCTGGATCTTCTCTAAAGGAATTCTTGCTTTTCTTTCAGGAGTTGAGAGAGATGGTGACATTCTTCAGTGGCGGTGAAGAAAAAGGTGCTCTTCCGCCCTTGATATAGACGGTATTGGCAGGAACCACACTAAAGTGTGAGAAAGAGCCTCATGCTGTATGGAGCTTTTGCAATATCTGAGAATGCACAGTTCCCATGTGGGATTGCACAGAAGACACACACGACAACGAACAAGAATTTCCTGAAGAGACAGAATCTTTCTCTAGGTTCCCCAGGAAGCTTCCACACAAACAGATTAAAAATAGGAGAGATGTTGAGGGAAACAATGATCAAATAGGAGGAAAGATCTATCAGAAAGTGCTAGTGATTTTCAGCAAAAAGCCCTTCTGCCCATGAAATTGACCAGGTAAGAATCTTTTTGTTCCCTCTTCTGCCCAGTAATGAATCCTGCTTGGCTGGTCTCCTTGCCACTGCTAGGCCCTGGTGGGAAGACTCAAGAGATGCATCTCTCAGATCAGCAATCCACCCCTGTATATTAGTTATGTTCTTCCTGCAGCTATGAACATTATTATGATCCCTGGAAGTGGGGTTCTACAGAGAATGCATGAGTACATCTGTCAGAGAAGTATCATAGATTGTTGCTGTAGCATCAGTAGTACAGAGTGCAGATACTTGTGTACAAGCAGGACTATCACCTAAGGGAAGAGGGCATAGATGCCAAATCAGGAGCAACACTGCAGATAAAATATGCTTCTTTTCTATCTACTCCATTCCTCTGAATGTCTAGAGAGGGCCTCAGATGATGCTCTCATTCTTCAGCATGAAGATCAGGTTAAAGGCTCCCTTCCACTAATTACTAAGGGAAGTGGGAAGGGAACACTCACCAAGCCCGGGGCATGGAAAATCCTCTCACAGACCCAGATGCCAGCTCTGCCCCTATATCTACCCAGGGAATACAATTACAGGACCCAATGGCATCAACTACACTGTCTCTGGCTCTTACAGCTGCTCATCCTCCAATCTGATATATGCCCTCATGTGCCAACAATGTCCTTCTGCTCTGTACATTGGACAAACCAGCCAACCTCTGCGCAAAAGAATAAATGGACACAAACTGACATTAGAAATTGAAACGTCCAGAAACCAGTGGGAGATCTATCCTTGGCATGGAAAATCCTCTCACAGACCCAGATGCCAGCTCTGCCCCTATATCTACCCAGGGAATACAATTACAGGACCCAATGGCATCAACTACACTGTCTCTGGCTCTTACAGCTGCTCATCCTCCAATCTGATATATGCCCTCATGTGCCAACAATGCCCTTCTGCTCTGTACATTGGACAAACCAGCCAACCTCTGCGCAAAAGAATAAATGGACACAAATCTGACATTAGAAATGGAAACGTCCAGAAACCAGTGGGAGAACACTTCAATCTACCAGAAGAGAACTTGATTCTCGAAAGCTTATGCTACAATAAAATTGGTTAGTCTTAAAGGTGCTACTGGACTCTTTTTGATTTTGCTACTACAGACTAACATGGCTAACTCCTCTGGATCTCTTTCCTCCTGTCAGCTAAGGTGATGTTAGCTGTTTTTAGCTGTGCAATTCTCATGTATGAAAGCAAGGACAGAAGGACAGTGTCTTGCCAGGTTCTTTGATGCTATTTCTATGGTGTGTGATGTCTCATAGAGGGTCTAGTTACACTGCCATAATCCCCCAGGCTGCAGCAAGGATAGATCTAGATCTACATGGGAGGAGGGAGACTTGACAAATGGCCATCTAACTTGTGGGCTTCATGCCCCCTTCCTGGCAGACTAGCTTACAGAAAATGAGGGACAGGATGGAAGAAGGCTTCCATATCAGATAAGCCTTAAAGTTCTTATTTTTTTCTCATTGTCCTATTCCTGATTTTCTGTCCGTATTTTAATATTTTAAATTTAGGTTTCCTATGAATTTCTCAACTCCCCAAGGAACAAAAAGGAAGAATTCTATCTTCCCTTGCAAAGGCAGGAAGACGACTTAGGAATCTAGAAAGAGAAGGAAGCACACATTAGCTACACCTATCAGTCTCAGAAGCAGTACCTTCCCTAAAAGGAATGCCTCCCTGCCTAGAGAATGCCAGTTCTCATGACAAAGCTGTTATATGAAGGAAGGTTAGAGAAAAGATATGTGGCTGAATCACAAAGAGACAGTCACAAGCAGCTTCCACATGGCAGTTGTATCACTAAAGGTACTAAATGGCTGGAGCTGCTATACTTGAAGGACTGCCTTTTTCCATACTTTCCAGTCTGACAAGACCCTCTTCCCAAAATTTACCCCCTCTCCGCACACACAGGTAAGAGAGGTAGTGACCAGAAATGGTTTTTCTGGTGATTGCACCTCTTCTGGAATGCTTTCCCCCTTCAGGCTTGCCTAGTGCCTAATTTATTCATTTTCAGGTACCAGGCAAAAAACATTTTTCTTTAACTGGCTTTTAACTGAAAAGAACCATCTTTTAAAGCCATTTTAATAGTCTGTTTCTAGTCTGAGAGGCATTTTATAGCTTATTTTAATATCAAATTTTTAATGCCTTAAAATGATTTTATTGTATCTGTCGTTTACTCTGTGAACTGTATAGAACAGGAGAACCAGCAAACAAAATTTCTAAATAATCATAACTATGAAGAATTTTTGCTCCCAAACAGGGCTATCACACAACAGCCACTTTGCAGAAGCATTTAGATCAATGGCTATATTACACTTGTAACAAAGATCAAAATAGATGTAGCTTGAAAATACAAGTGAACAGTTGTGATTAAAGCAGTCACAAGGGACCATGTCAGGAAACAAAAAGTTTATTATAGCATTTAAATGAAGAATGTTAAACAGAAGTATAAGATGCATTATTAATAAGAGAAATTTAAATCTCAACTATCATTTCACCATGCTGTAACTTCTTAACTTTACATTAAAACTATAGGTACAGAGGGTAACTTAAAAAACAAAGCATTGTATTACCCTTTTGTCCTGTTCATAAGAAGAAGCTTCTGTACTGGGCAAAAGATAAGTGATGGTAGCTATCAGGATCTGTGAAGAATAAAATTTAACATAGTTTTTGAAGTTTAAAAAAAATTAGTTGACACTGTATTTTTAAGTTTACCTGCCTTTTAAGTAGAGATGGGCATGAACCACAAAAAACCCGAACCATGAGATTCGTGGTTCATGGATTTTCACAAAACAGGAACCATGAACTGGCACGAACTGGGGCAAGTTTACAAACCAGTTCATGGTTCGTGGGGTTTAAATGCCCCTTTCCAGCCACTTAGCAGTGGCAGGGAAAGGGGCATTTGACAAGTTTAAAGGGCCCTTTCCTGCCTTGCAAGTGGCAGGTTCCTTTAAACTATCAGCTGGCAGGCAGTAGGGGGCGATCCCCCCTCGCCACCTGCCAGCTGATAGTTTAAATGGACTTGCCACTTGCAAGCGACAGTGCCCTTTAAACTGCCCAAACTCCAGCCCCACATTTACCTTGCCCTGCGGGCCCGCGGCATCCTCCTCCTCCTGGGAGGGGCAGGAAGGCCGTTTTTGGCCTCTTCTGTTGCTGTGTGGGTCCACAGGGTGCCGGAGGAGGCCGAAAACGGTCTTCCTGCCCCTCAAATGGTGGCCGCATTAAGTTCTGAAAAAACATTTTTGGCACCTTCTCCATCACTGAGGTTAATGTTTGATTTGTTGAGTTTGGGAGGAATCTTTGCAGTTTATTATAGCATCAGCTTCTTATTTCCACTTTGGATGAGATTGAATGTTTGAGGAATGTCCCCCAAAACACTGGTAGCAAAGCATTTCAAGCCTGATGCAGACTATCACCCGTAATATTATGTTGGGGCACTGCTGCTCTGGTAGTGTTACCATGATCAAATAAATTCCAGTGCAAGGCTATTTTGCACTGGAATTTCAGCCATTCTGGAGCTGTGTGTACTGGAAAGCTATACAATGGATGCTATGCAATGATCTATCAGTAATGGGGTTGCAACATAATAAGTATAACTGCCCCTCACAGTCATTAAAATTTATTTATTTAAAACATTTGGATGTCACCTTTTCACTCAAAACACGATCTTCAAGGAAGTGAACATTAAAACACTAACAAACAATTTAAAACTATACAAAATTGGCGTAAGCCCTCATGTCTCTGCTATATGCTTGTTTGGAATCAGGGTACAAATATGGTATGTTAAGCAGAGAATGCTAACAACCCCATACTCACTTTGATTCCTAATAAAGTAAATCTCATTGTAAGGAAACTTGAATGGATTCTAAGTACATAGCCTCAAACTAACTTTTCTTCATATTTTTAAAGATTAATAGAACTAAGTCCAAATATTTCTTAATCTTTTCACTTACTTGAATAATTTTTAATGGTGAATCAGCTTGGTACATTTGTAGCCTGTGTACATAATGAATCAGCATGTTTAGCATATTGCATGCGACATGTGCAACCGTTTTATTTGGAAACTGAAAAAGAAAACAAAAATATTAAAATACAATAATTTTAATATTATGACACACTTCACGCAGCAAACAAGCAACTCATTAGTATTATACATTCAGAGGGAAATTAGACACTCGATGTGTAAAACAGTCAAGTACCAGACTAATGCGCTAATTTTGAACAGCTTTGAAATTGATTATTTCATTTAGGCCTAAAGAACTAAATAGAGAAACATCCAAGCACAGAGGAATAGCCTGTTGTCAGATGAGGCAAGCAAAGAGGAAGAACATGCGATTTATGATGACTGTACAGGAGCAAAAGACAAACATATTTATCTAGATGAACATGACTTATTTGCCTTTAATTCATCACTATTAGCAGTTCCCCCAAAACACCAAATTATATGATAGGTAATTAGATGCAAACTATAAATGTCCTTAAAATCATTAGCAAATGCTGAAAAACAAAATATTTGACATAAAATCTGTAATAAAACCAAACTTACAACATTAAATTAACAAGAGCTGGCACATTTTATGTGTGTAAGTCCAAAAATAGAAAACACATGGGATTGGAGTGGAAGAAGGCTTCTCAGTGGAAGAGAGCTACTGGATCTAGCCCAATAGCTCTAGAGACCAGCTCATACAATACATTTTCTAATATATACGTTTGCAGCATCACTTTTTTGCAGTCCTTGCAATTGGTGGAATTGCAGCCAGCCATATCTATGATGTAATGTTAAACATAAATCATGTTTAATGAAACATGAAGGCACATTTTGTGAACCTGTCCCGGTTTTCTCATGGTTCAGTGAAAGCTGTGAAACAACTGACACAGAGCTTTACTCTACTTTTATCTATAAATGTGCTGTGTTCTAAAAATTTATTTAGAAAATAGTAACATTAGTGGTTTAACATTGGAGAAATGTTAATGAAGCAAATGTGTAAACGTCTATCTCTTTTCTGGCAGCAAAACTGTAACGGGCATTGTGAGCCTAAGACTGAACTGCTTGCCCTAACAACAAAGATTTTTATGATCTGCCAAAGGATGCTGAGGAAGTAGTAAAAGACAAATACAGCAGGCAGAATGCACGTTGTCTGCTTAATGCTTGGGTAGCATCCAACATATTATGATGAACATCAAAGAAAAATTCAGACACTCAAACAACATGATTACAGGACCCCAAATCAAATGCAGGTAACTAGAGGTGTCTGTCAAAAGCTGGCTCTATAAGAAAACAGACTCTACATGAGACAGACAATAGGTGAAGAAGCTGGAAATGTTCATCTGACGATGGCCTATTGTTGGGTTTAAGAGAAAATACCACAAATATGAACTTGGCAAGCAGCATTCTGTACCCAGATTGCCAGCAATTCGATGCCACCAATTTGAAGACAGGGAGAGAACGTTTTATGACATAAGAAGCTCAAGCAGCTATCAGAAGCAAATGTCTTTTGCAGGTGAAAAAACAACTGGAAACATGTTTTGTTTAAAGTACAAAAGACATTTGGTAAGTTATTTATAAGCCTGAAATGAACAGCTACTCTTCTATAACAAAATCAGTCAAAAATGTTCATTGCAAATATTAAGTAAGCTTTCCATGCTGTCCTTAACCAGCCAGTTACATGGCAACCAATTTTAAGTATTCTTATTCACAGAAATGAAGGCCACTTGAAATAGCCATAAAATGAGTAAGAGAAAATATTAGAAAGTGGATAAATAAATACAATAGGCTCTCTTTCACTTATATTAAGGCCTAGAAATTTTCCCATTTTTGGACATAGCTGATCTGGCCACACTAATTCATGTTACTGTAACTTGGAGGCTAGATTATTATAATATGCTCAACATGAGGCTGTCAGAAAACGGCAATATTAAATCGCCAGCACTGATTACCAGGTGGTTTTTGGAATTAATTCATGACCTGGTTTTGAAATTCAAAGCCCTTCGTGGTCTAGATCCCACATACTTCTCCCCATATAAGACTAGACAGACCTCAAGATCCTCCCAACAACGATGGCTATTTTCTCCAATTACACACACAAAAAGAGATGAGAACTGTGACTACCTCAGCAAGAATATTTTAATGGCAGCCCTGTCTCCATGGAGCAGGTTGCCAACTGACGTAAGGACTGCCTATTCTCATTTACAATTTAGATAGCAGTGGCGTTTACACAGGCTAACACCAGAATTGGTTTTAACAGTTATCGGATTTTTTGATATGGGATTTAATTTAATTTTTAATGATTAATTTGAGTTTTAAAATTTGTTTCAACTTGGTTTATGTTCGGCAATTGCTTTGAGAATCATGGAAGAACAGTTATCTTAATAAATATAAATTAAAATGTAGTCTTTGAACTACAGCCACAATTAGGAAACAATCATCTTCTAAATCAGACTTTCTAGTTCAGCTTAGTTGTGCCATCATTTGAGTCCCCAACTGAAATCTGAAGTGATGCAATCCAGATCTGGTTAACCCATGTCTGGTGTTTTTGAGAACCAGGGTCTAGACATTGAAAGTAGTTTAATATACATTGCCAAGCTTAATTTTATGCATTGCATGTAACATAAAAAACCTTTATCCCTAGGGATACAGTTGGGAAATTCCTGGAGATTCTGGGGGTGGAGCCTTGAGAAGGTGGGGTTAGGGAGGAGAAGGGCCTCAGCAGGGTATAATGCCACAGAGTCCACCCTCCAAATCTGCCCATTTTCTCCAGGGGAACTGATCTCTGTTTCTGGGAACTCTCCAGCCGCCACCTGGAGGCTGGCAACTCCACTTACCTCAGCTATAAAACAGCATATAAAAACCTTTTTAAATATGGTGGGCACGAATGAGAAAAAGCATGTGCTTAAATCTCTCCCACTGAAATTGATTTAAAGGTGCTTTGCTTTGTATTGTGGCAAATATCTTATATCTTTATTCTAAATTAAAGTCTGAACAATGTCCAAAGTGACAACCTGTAACATTTCGTGGAATGGTTTTAATATTCTCACATATAACCACATACATGCTGTAATCCTCTCTCTTGTCATATGGCACACAGGACACATAATTTTTTTGTAGGGGAAGAATGCAACTTTTTCAATCAACCATGTCAGACTATGAAATATTCCTTTGTCTTGCTGCAGTGATCAGCAGTGTTGTAGTGATCAGCCAATGTTTGGGAGGCTTATCAATTTGTGTGAATAGAATCATAAAGTCACAGGGTTGAAAGGGATCTCTAGGGTCATCTAGTCCGATTTCCTGCAAAATGCAAGAAATCCCCAAATACCTACCCCCGCCACACACAGTGACCCTTACTCCATGCCCAGAAGTTGGCAAAACTCCCATCAGGATCCATAGCCAAACTGGTCTGGAGAAAATTGCTACCTGACCCCAAGGTTGTGATCGGTCTTACCCTGGGCATTGTAAGAAGAGGCCATGAGAACTAAGCACTGATGTAACCCTTCCTGCCCTCCCTTTCATTATCTACCTAGGTTCACAGAATAAGTGTTGCTGTCAGATGGCCATCTAGCCTCTGCTTAAAAACCTTCAAAGGAGGAGAGCCTACCACCTCCCGAGGAAGCCTGTTCCACTGAGGGACCGCTTAAACTGTCAAGCAGCTCTTCCTAATGATTAGTCGAAAACTCTTTTAATTTCAACCCATTGGTTCTCATCCAACCTTCTGGAGCAGCAGAAAACAACTCTGCACCATCCTCTATGTGACAATCCTTCAAGTACTTGAAGATGGTTATCAGATCACCTCTCAGTCGTCTCCTGTCCAACCTAAACATACCGAGCTCCTTCCACCTTTCCTCATAGGACTTGATCTCCATCTTCACCATCTTTGTTGCCCTCCTCTGGACACGTCCCAGCTTGTCTATATCCTTCTGAAAATGTGGCGCCCAAAACTGAACACAATACTCTAGGTGAGGTCTAACCAGAGCAGAGAAGAGTGATACCATCACTTCACGTGATCTGGACACTATGCTTCTTCTGATACAGCCCCAAATCACATTTGCCTTTTTAGCTACTACATCACACTGCTGACTCATGTTTAGTGTACGGTCTACTAAGACCCCTAGATCCTTTTTGCACATACTATGCAAAAGCTATGTTGACTTTAGGGAAGCCACTAATGATAGGGTTGCTCTACAGCTACCCTTTTTTGGTAGCTGTTTGTTTTCTCTTGGGTCAGATTTAGATGTGATACTCGGCATATTGCACTGCACTCATTTATTCAGTATCATGGTTTTAAAAAGTCTTAAGACTTGTGAGCCACCACCCCGCCCGACAGGCTGCCGCTGCCTTCCACTGTCCTCCTGGGTGCGCTGGCAGGGGACTTCCCTTGGCCTCAGAGTTGGCAGGGGAGGGGGTTACGGCCACTGGTGTGTGAATCCTCGCCCCCTCTCTCTCCCAGTTCACACCAGTACACTCATTCCCGGCCTCATGGGGAGCTCCCCTCTTTATAGCCCC